>NC_136961.1:1172468-1202003 GCF_032717465.1 Coenobita brevimanus | reverse complement strand
AATAGTGACTGTGACCCCGGAAATAGCTTATAGAAAACCTTATCCTATTCCGGTAAAGTATCATGAAGAGGTCAAGGAAAGCTTGAAAACTATGTTGGAGCAAGGAGTTATACGACCCTCCCGAAGTCCTTACAACGCACCCCTGGTGCCTATAGCTAAGAAAGAGAGCGGATTGAGATTATGTTTGGATTTTAGATATCAGAGAGGATCGATTCCCTCTACCTAACATTCAGAACATCTTAGCACAGCTGGGAAAGAGTCGTTATTTCAGCTGTTTGGACCTCCGTCAGGGGTACCATCAGATACCATTATCAGAGGATTGTAAGGAAAAGACAGCCTTTTCCTCTCCTGAAGGTCACTGGGAGTACAATGTGCTTCCCTTTGGACATAAAGAAGCACCAGCTGCGTTTCAGAGAGTGATTAACCATGTGTTAATTGGGCTTACGGGCTCCATCACACATGTGTACCTGGATGACATAATCATTCAGGGCGAGACTTGGGAGGAACATTTAAGGAATTTAGATATAGTGCTGGGAAGATTGAGTGATGCCAATCTTTCTCTAAGATTGTCCAAGTGTCATTTTTTAAAATCAGAAGTGGACTATTTGGGATAATGTTGTAGCAGACGCCTTATCTAGACATCGAGGCCAAGTGTTGTCGGAGGACAGAGTTCTCGCAGTTACGGGTACAAAACCAAAGATAAGAGAGAGAACAAAGGATGATGATGATAGTGAGTGCGAGAAAGAGGATTATCAGATATCCAGGATCGATGAAGATAAAGAAAGAGATATAATAAGATGGAGAGAGTTGGTAGTGAGACCCAGACAGGATGCGCATCCACTGTATAAAAGAATGAAGGAACAGTATCTTCAATGTATACGAGATGGAGAAGTAGAAGTGACTAGAGAAGAAATTAAAGATGCACATAGAGCACTAGGAGTTAGTACTAGTGAGTTCATGGTTGAGGATGGATTACTCTATCACTTCGCTACAAATGACTATGATATAATATAATAATGACGTATAGAAAAGTGGGGGAAAGGAAGGAAGGTAAAGAATGACTGTATATGTGATGAGTGTTATGCAACCAGGGCGACGACACGTGGCGGCAGGAACTAGGCCTTAATTTAGTCTCCCGGCCTTACTGAGAGCTCTGGTCCTGGTTGCATTGTGTAAAGTGCATGTTTTTTTTTTTTTTTTTTTTTTAAATAAGTAGGAGAGGAAGAATTTAGACTAAGAGAAAGAGTGTCGGGGCTTAACCCAACGTGCGTGTGTTTGGTGTTGGGAAGGGGGGGGGGGGTCTCGCACGTGCATTGTGTTGTTAATTAAGGGCGGGAGGAGTGAATAGCTACGGCTTTCTCTGCCAAGCATTAGCTTATTGGCTGCCTCTCAGGTTCATCTGATTTTTCCGGCTCCAGAAGCCTGGGTAGGATTGTAGGATACGGGTGTTAGGGTAAGGTATTGTAGCCCTGGGGGGCTTGGGTAGGGGGATAAGGAAAGGGGAGGGGTGGAGGAAGGGCAGTATGGGGGGGTCAGGGTGAGGCGGGTGTGCTGGATATGAGGATGGCGGGTTATTACGTGGCTGCCGTGATCTTGATAATGGGTGTAGGGGTGGTTTAGAGTCTTAAGTGAATTGCAGGGTGTGAACTAAGTAGTTGATTAATAAAAGGGTCAGTAATAAATAAACTATTGGTGCTTAAGTGAACCCTCAGCGAAACACGAACATGTTCCGCCCTTGCCATGACGCGAGACTGGTGTGCATTGGTACCCTGTGGGCAAGCCAGGCGCCGCGGAGCTGGGCGGCGTGCGCCTGCACTCTACCTCTAACATTTGGTAACTGAGGCGGTGATCGTTGATGTGGCAGCGAGAAGCCGATGAAGAGGTAGACGGCGTGGCGCCTTGGCCTAACCAAAGCAGATATACACTCCACCGCAACAAGAGCGACACTGAGGGTCGCTGACTGGGCATGGGAGTTTTAAATGGGTTGAGGCAGACAGGTAGACGCCGCATTGGGGGCGGGGCTTGCAATAAAGAAAATTCCCACATAATGTAGGGGACCCTTATGTAACTTCGACGAATCTTTATACCGTCCATTGTCGTTTCGTTTTTATTTTCTCTCTCTCTCTCTCTTGTTCTTACGTTGCCTCATGTTCAAAGGTCCTTTTATTTCTTAATGGCGGTGGTCTAATATAAATTTCCATGTGGCTCTATATGTGGACACTCAGTGGATTGTGTTTTCCATTTTTTCCTCCTAATCTACAGTTTATCACATCTTTCCTGGCTTATTTCCCAGCGATATCTATACTGCATTCGGATTCTACACTAAGTTATTGGCTGCTTAATCAGTTGCTTTGTACTGTGATCGTATCGTATCTTTTATAAAAGCTCCAATAAGCTTGCATGCGTCGGCCTTAGTCACATGATGGCTCTCCACGCTGCTTGATCTCTGGCAGCCTCCCTATTCAGTCCCTTATCCCTGAGGTCACACTCTATGACCTCGTCTCAGGTCTTTTTCGGTCTGCCTCTCGCAACCCTACCCCCGACGTTCACACTTCTTACTGTAGATCCATAATATCTGAATGTTTCTTATCTGCTTCTTACCATTTGTAGAGGTTCCATGTACTGTGTGTGTGTGTGTGTGTGTGTGTGTGTGTGTGTGTGTGTGTATAATGCCACTTTGGATAAGTAACCTGTATTTCTATATGGCCAAATCTACACCTACTGAAACTCAAATCTGCCACCTCAGTGTCACCCTGTCCTCCACTGACAGGCTGCATTCTCTCCAACTCACATTCCCTTCTCATATACGTCTCCACCTCATCACTCCACCTCATCGTTGGACTCCCGCTCCTCCTTCTTCCCTCCACCTCAGCCACACACACTCTCCTTGTCAGTCTCATATACTCCATCCTCTCTACGTGGCCAAATGAACACCTCAGCTCATCTCACACCCATACACCCAAGCCTCCTTTATCTCCTCTGCTGAGTATAATCATCTGAGAGAGAGAGAGAGAGAGAGAGAGAGAGAGAGAGAGAGAGTAAAAGGTACAGTCAACGCAAAATAAATGGACGGGGTTAAATCCACCAGTGTGCCAATCGGGGGCAGGTAAATGGCACACCTTAATGCCCAGTGGGTTTATATTAGCCACAGTGTTGGACTGATCCACTGCCAATGGACCTATACTCACACACACACACACACACACACACACACACACACACACACACACACACACAGTACAAATCCTGCTAAGTTATGACTGGCCACAATTAACTTTTATTGCAAATGCATAAAAAAATCGTGGTGATACTTTGACATTAAAAAAAAAAGGATTAATTTTTTCGACTTCCTCCCCCCTTCTCTCTCTCTCTCTCTCTCTCTCTCTCTCTCTCTATCAAACAGACAACACAGCAGTCCACAGGGTACATATATATTTCACTCTTACTCGGCCCAGATTTTGTTGCTGATTTCACGTAGCTCAATGGCAGAACGTCTCTCGCTTCACGTGTTGCTGTTTTTATTTGTGTGTGGAGTAAATTTATCTTTTCGTCGATTTCGAGAGGGAGGAGGAGGAGGAGGAGGAGGAGGAGCAGGAGGAGAGGAGGAGCAGGAGGGAGAGGAGGAGCAGGAGGATATGATGAAAAGAAAGACGAGGATGACAAGGGAAAGAGAATGAGGGGGAAGAGGACAAAGGAGGAAGTGGGGAATGATAAGGAGGAGAAAGTGGAATGGAGAGGAGGACAAGGAAAGGAGAAAGAGGAGGAAGAGGAAAAAGAGAGGAAAACAGATGGAAGAGGAGGAGGAGAAGGAGGAGAGGAGAGGACAGGAGAGGAAAAAAGGAGGAGGAGGAGGAGGAGGAGGAACTGAATGTCATAAGGCAGAGATACTAAGGTTAATACATGATACAGTAGTTCCCGTTATTTCGCAGCATATTAAAAACAATAAGTACAAGGATGACGAGATTAATACAAAATAAAATGAAAAATAAAGAACAATTATTAACACTACACCATGATTTCTGTCATCTATATATTGCATGACGTTTTTATCTCGTAAGCAGTGGACACAGACACCGCCTCCTGATCGCCCTGCCCTCCCCACCCCCATTTCACTGCCATCCCCTCTAGTTCACACCCCTTTCCCTCTCACCTCCATCCCATCCCTCCATCTCATCCTCTGCCTCCCCACCCGCTTCCCCCCTCCACCTCACTCACATACACTCTCCTCGGTAGTCTCACTCAAACCAACTGTGTATTTCTCCTAACGCTTTCTGTCACATCTACATCCACACCACAAGGCTCCTTCACTTCCTCATTAGTTAGTATGTCTTTCCTTTCAACTCCACATGCTTCTCTCAATAATCCCCTCTCCATCCGCCACCCTCAGCGAAACACTATTCCTTACTTGCCATGACGCGGAACTGGTGTAGCACTGGTATGCTGCGAGTAACCAGACAGCCAGGCACCGCGGAGCTGGGCGGCACGCGTCTACACACTCCACCTAACTTACGGTGACTGAGATGTTGCCCGGGGTGTTGGTATGGAGCAAGGTGGAGATGATGCCAGTGTGAAGGTAGACGGCCTGGCGCCAGGGGCTAACCGACGCAGATGTACACCCTACCCCTCCAAGAGCGACACTGACGTTCACCGACTGGGCATAGGAGTTTCTCCGCGTATACAGGGAATATGACAAAATTATCTCTTAAATGAAAAAAATCGCAAAGATATCACTCTTGTAATTTCTGTGTTGCGTTGGTCTCCCTGGCCCAACATGGATGCCAAAGACTGCCAATTCTAGCTTCATCATTTCAGCAGAAAAATCCAGAACAGGGATTGTTTTTTAACGCTCCTTGAGGTATTTGTCGCTGATAATATATGGTAATTAACCGTACTGATGTGCTGTTGTGGCTTAGTGAAAATAGAGTCATATGAGAGTGTAGTTCAAACACGGAGGTTATCTGATCTCGCTGAATTGAATCAATGAATCAGCTCAACCAAAGACATTTGTGAGTTCAACCAACACCTCGAGGTTTCACAACACCACACAGTTCCCAGATCTCAGTGTGCTAGGGATTTACGAAATTAGATTCTATTATAATATGAGTAGTCGTAAAATTAGAGCCAATGGCATAAAAATAGTCGTTATTATATTAAACCTTCATGAACTCTAAGCTGACTAAAAACAAGAAGCCTCAGTAATTTTGCAATGAGTTAAGATTGACTCGGCAGGCTACTGGTCTTATTATACTTGAGAACACTGTGTAGCATATTATTTTGCTGTAAATAATCTTTATCCTCAACGTCTGCAATAAATAAGTGGTGTAAGTATTGTACTATCCATACACCCACCCTCCTGCCCCAAAGAAACAGCCGTAAAAGATAAAATAATGGAAATATCGTCATTTTTATGTTGGCCACCGACGAGACAGGATGACAGGGCGTCACTCTGTTGGCGGGAAAATGAGTGGTTTCCATGGCAACGCAGACTCAACTGGCACATACAAAATATTTGTTGTTTTGAGAGCGTGTGCTTGATTTACGACATAAGTGGCTTAGTGGTAAAGACAGTAACATAATAATTCAATGTTTTACGACATAAGTGGCTTAGTGGTAAAGACAGTAACATAATAATTCAATGTTTTACGACATAAGTGGCTTAGTGGTAAAGACAGTAACATAATAATTCAATGTTTTGCGACATAAGTGGCTTAGTGGTAAAGACAGTAACATAATAATGTTTGACGCATTACTTTGACAATATAAGACTTCAATATCCCTTGAACCACAAACCTGAGTTGCTTTCCTTTGCTTGTCAGACCGATGTGGGATGACAGTATTGCTGTTTAACTTGGCACCACTGTAACACCAATACTTTTGCCTTTAATATACTTATTTAGGTATAAACACGATACATAAATGATGCCAGTGTTGTAATGACCCTGTACCCACTCCCCTGTACCAAACACACACACATGGAAGTTACGTTTGTGGAAATATCGTCAGTTTTATGTGGGCCACCGAGGAGACAGGATGAGGGGCACATCGCTCTCTCTCTCTCTCTCTCTCTCTCTCTCAGGGGTTCCTAAATGGGTGGGACGGGGGGGGGGAATCCGGATATCTTATGGGGTGATTGAACAGATAAGGCCACAATGGCCAAAGTGTTCTCTCTGATGTGCTGTTCGTTATATAATGATATATTTACTGACCAAATGCTTTGAATTTTAATCTGGGCTTATTAGGAATAGTGATTTTTATTTTTTTGAGATCTCAGATAATACATAATCGTTACATAAAAATACATGTACAATATTCCTGAACTTCATAAAAATGTCTATAACACCGCTGGCTTCCTTGCCGTTACCCTGTACAAAGAACCGCTAAATGCAGCCACAGAACTGTACAACTGAATCACTGAAAATAGCTGCCACGGAAAAGTCCCCCCCCCCCTCGAAGAATTGATGACAGGGACGGTGGTGTTGGCGGGAAAGCCTATGGTCTCCATGGCAACGCAGACTGACGGTGGTACTCCAACTGGCTTTATTTCGTAACACCTCTACCTTGGCAACTTATTCTGCACTCCACACCTCAGCATCTTTATGCATGTTACTGATGTAAACTATATTTATATTAAAACCATATAATTAATGTGTACGGCAATGTTAAGGTCCTATAGGCAGAATAAATCGCTAAAGGATGGGTGTTACGGCACCTGCTATGCCACCTTAGCTAATTACTCATCATATTACACCTGGTTAATGTGTGTGTGTGTGTGTGTGTGTGAGAGAGAGAGAGAGAGAGAGAGAGAGAGAGAGAGAGAGAGAGAGAGAGAGAGAGATGAAATCTGGAAGTGAATGTACAGCAGGAAAGAGTAAAAATTCTTGTTTGAGAGGAATGACGTGATGAAGTGTTTGTGATGCTGCAGGATTAGGGAATGCATTATGTGTGTGTGTGTGTGTGTGTGTGTGTGTGTGTGTGTGTGTGTGTGTGTGCCTTTAATACACTGCTACCTCACCTGCAGGTCCTTGTGTGTTGCGGAGACGGCTCAGGCTGCTGGTGTGGGCGTGGGGATGGCAGTGAGTGTGCTGAAATGAGACAGAGGAAATAAGCATGTATACCTATTAATTAAACATGGAGTTAATTATCGCATGCGTGTATACTGGCACTTAATTCAATAGCCTCACAGTACACACACACACACACACACACACTTACAAACCACCTATACACTACACGCACATACTAAACATGCACAATACACATAAACGCACATCAACACATACACAATACACTATCTATCTATCTATATACCTAGGCTGCTTCCCCCAAGGAAAGGGAGGTAGCCGAGACAGGATGACTCACTCTCCATTTACTCATCCATTCAAACACATTCATTCGCATCTTAGCCCCAAAGGGGAGAACGGACAGATCCTCACCGCACCACACCGCACAAGGGTCAACTGGGCAATGCAATCAGTGACATCCGCAGCAGGGCCCGACAGCAGAACTGGTTTACCCCTGCCACATCATAACAGACCCATCCCCTTACCCGCACCTGACCTGACTAGCTGATCAGACCAAATGCGGGAGAATATCCCCTCAGGGCTGCGTCATCACTTATTCATTCACAATTTCTCTCCATTTATTTCTGTCACGCACAGCCACTCTTCCTTGCTCAACAGACATCCCTCTCGCATCCAGCGCTCTCTTCACACTGTCCATCCATCCTATTCATGGTCTTCCTCTCAGCCTTACACTTCTCACATCAGATCCAGTTATCTTTTTCACCAATCGCTCATTATCCATTCTCTCCATATGCCCAAACCATTGCAACACCCTCTGCTCAACTCTGCCAGCCATCTCCCGAACAACTCCAGTTCTCCTTCGCACTTCATCATTTCGCACCCGATCCATACGCGTCACTCCACACATACTCCTCAGACATCTCATCTCCATTACATTCAAACTTTTCCTCTCTGCTACACCCATATTCCATGTTTCAGCCCCATATAATGCAGTCGGTACCACAACACCCTCATACAGCCTTCTCTTTACATCCATTCTAAGCGAACGACATTTAAACACTTTTTTCATTCCTCCCAGCACCTTTCCTACTTCATTTATTCTAAACTTCACTTCTGCATCTATTCTTCCATCCACAGCAACATGTGACCCTAGATATTTAAAACAATCTACCTCCTCAAGCAACTCACCATTCAAAACTATATTCATCCCCTACCATCTATCAACCTCGTACACTTCATCACTTTACTCTTATTCTCATTTACTTTCAATTTCCTCCTTTCACACACCCTTCCAAACTCCTCTACCAACTGTCTCAATCTCTCCTCTGAATCAGTCACCAGTGCAGTATCATCTGCAAACAGCAGCTGCTTCAGATTCCACTCTCCTCCATCAACATTTACCAGACTCAGACCACCTAAAACTCTTGCATTCACCTCCCTTACAACACCATCCATGTAAATATTAAACAACCAAGGCGACATCACACATCCCTGTCGCAGCCCCACTCTCACGGGAAACCAATCACTCACAGCATTTCCCACTCTTACACACGCTCTACTATTTACATAAAAACTTTTCACCCCTTTTAGTAACCTACCATCAAGTCCATACAATCTTAAAACAGTCCACAAAGCCTCCCTATCAATTCTATCATACGCTTTCTCTAAATCCATAAATGCCCAAAACACATCCTTGCCTTTCGCTAAATACTTTTCACACACTTGTCTCACAGCAAACACCTGATCAACGCATCCCCTCCCTCTCCTAAAGCCACACTGCTCATCACTAATCACTCCCTCTGTACCCTCTCTAACTCTCATAATTAACACTCTACCATACACCTTACCTACAACACTCAACAGACTTATACCCCTAAAGCTAGTACATTCATACTTATCACCCTTGCCTTTATACAACGGGACCACACAAGCACTTGCCCAGTCAATTGGCACCATACCTTTCTCAAAGCACACATTCAACAATCTTACTAACCAGTCAACAATAGTCACTCCACCACCCTTCAGGCATTCCACAGCACACCCATCCATACCTGCAGCTTTCCCTGTTTTCATCTCCTTTACTGCCTTCTCCACTTCCTCCTTCGTGATCAAAGAATCATTCAACTCTCCCAACACATTTATTCCTTGCACCCTTCCATCCGCCACGATCTCAGCCACCCTTTCCTCCTCTACATTTAACAATCTTTCAAAATACTCTGCCCATCTCTTCCTTACTGCATCCATCTCAATTAACATCCTTCCATCCTCTGATTTTACTCGTTCTTCCTTCCCAGACTCTCCCTTTCGCACCCTTTTCACCTCCTTCCAAAACATTTTCTTATTCTGCTGAAAATTCTCTGTCAGCCGCCTACCCCACCTCTCATCTGCTGCCACTTTAGCATCACGCACAGCCCTTCTCGCTCTATTCCTCTTCTCCTTATACCTTTCATATGACATCTCATCCTTCATCTGCAGCCACACTTCATATGCACGTCTCTTCTCAGCCACAGCCATACTTACTTCCTCGCACCACCATTCACTTCCTTTTCTTACACCACCACCCACACGTCTCACACCACACACCTCTTCTGCATGCCCCACCACAGCACTCTTAAACAGCTGCCATTCCTCCTCCACGCTGCCATTTTCCCGATCTTTCACTGCGTTCCACTCATCTTTCAATTTCTCCTGATACTCTATCTTTTTCTCTCTTTTATCCAACTCACTCACTTTCAAAACCTCCCTGCCACACCTAACCCTCCTAGCTCTCACCCATGTCTTACCTACTCTTAACTTTCCCTCCACCAGGTAGTGGTCAGACATACCTCCACCCTCTCAGAACTCTCACATCCAACAATCTTCCTATTACATTCCTAGACACAACCACATAGTCCATCAAGGCTCTATCAACAACCCTTCCACCCTCCTGTCTCACCCATGTATACTTATAAATATCTTTCTTCTCAAACAGCGTATTCCCAATCACCATCTCTCGCTCAACACACATCGCTATCATTCGTTCCCCATTTTCATTTCTTCCAGGCACACCATGCATACCAACTACACCTTCAACTGCTACATTTCCCACTCTAGCATTCAGATCTCCCATCATTACCACATTCACATTCGCTTCAAAACTCTGCAGACACTCATCAACATCATACAATACACACAACACATAATTACACACACACACACACACACACACACACACACACACACACACACACACACACACACACACACACACTCAACACAATTACACACACACACACACACACACATCATCCAGGTGTAATATGATGAGTACTTAGCTAAGGTGGCATAGTAGGCTTCGTAACACCCATCCTTTAGTGATTTATTCTGCCTACAACACACACACACGCACACACACACACATACATACACTTAACATCTACAGTTACTACTACTTGGGGCACACTTTATGAACGTTAATGCCATAAATGTATACGCTTGTCCAATATATTTATGTATATGATATTTATAAGCTATAATTACATGTACTGTATATGGTATTACTAAACAAGACAATGTTAGTTATAGCAAGAATAAATCGCTACAGGATTGTTGTTACGAATCCTAAGTGATTTAATGATGGCACAGGCTGTCTGTCTTTAACGGCTTATATATCTGTTCGTTGGCAGAAAAAGACAATGATGTGGCTCTACATCCTTGCAACAGCACTTCTTCGTGACTAGCATCATATTTTAATGCTGACCTACTGTTATAACTCAGCGCTCAAGGTGGACGGATGGCAATTTTAGGCCAAGTATGAGTAGAAGGAGTATATAGTTATTATTTTTATTATTATTATTATTATTCCTGCCACCTCCAGACGATTTTACTCAGCCTGATGTGACAAGAGCGAATTCTATAGGGAACACAGGAGACTCCGCAACAGCTGCTCCTTAGCGATTTATTTCCCATATTACACCTTAATATTTATCCTTCCCATCACTAACATGGAGTTTTCATCAATAACATAAACAGGGAGACTGAGTGTGTAATTGGCAGAATAAATCGCTAAGGTGGAGCTGTTACGAAATAAAAGCTGGTATAAGACAGTGAGTCTGAGTTACCATGGAGATCACCTCTCCTTGCTGGTAAGGGAGGGCAGAGAGAGGGAGAGAGAGAGAGAGAGAAATGGGAGAAATGGAGTCTTCCCATATGAGCGAAATGCTGGAGCATTGGACTATATAGCCCCTGCTAAGCCCTGGGTTGGACTATAGCCCAGGAGATATTACCAGAGAGAGCTCCTACTCCCTGGGAAGCCCAGGTATGAGGCTCGAACTGTAATCCCCCGATTACGAGTCCAGCGCGCTACCACAGTGCTACCGCGCCCCCCCCGAGTGAGAGAGAGAGAGAGAGGAACTAAGGCTCTGGGATGATTTATAACTATGGCCCGTGGCTGTTGTGAGAGCGTCAGGCTGGCATTTATAAAGGATCCTAACTTAATCTACAGCATAAACTCAACGCCATAAGTTATCTAGTATGACGAGGTGGTTTTGTTTGTCATATTTTGTCACTTGTAATATTGACTAATTAGTTTGTAAAAGTGTTTGTTAAGAAGGTTGCCTGAGTGATGCGCTAAGCGTCTATACGGAGGCAGTTATATACACAGTTTATGTTTAGGAACAGTTTATAAATACAGCACAGGTTTTGGCTGAACTAAATCAGCGGGTTTGCCTAATGTGCTGTTAGTGTAGATAGGTTTTCTGTTTTAATCACACTACATAACTACCCAATAAATTGCCTCCTTCCTGCATACATAATTAACAGTAATAGCACAGAAATAAATCAAGGCAGCTAAAATACTATTACCATTAAAACAGTAAGTTGCATTGCTTGGTGGTGCTGTAGTAAAGACTGTCAAGGTTTGGATACCAAGAACAGAAACAGCAGGTTTAAGCTGACCTGAGCCTTTCCAATCACTTTACCTGGTATATTTTGTACAGTCAAACTTAGCCTGACATCTGGCCTGTCTTGTCCTACCCTAACAAATGTTCTGTTCTCACACAGCATCAGTCTTGGCCTATCCTCTCCTATTTTCCCTTTCTGCACTACACCCTCCTTTCATCCACCACATCAACCACTTCACACCAACCATGCTTCGAACCTGCCAGTGCTCCAGCATTTTCCTAAATACTGGGGTTTAATTTACCCAACTGATGGTGCAATTAATGTTGTTACATGGCATGTGTTCACTTGGGTTCAGCCAGACAGCCGCATCAATGATAACTGCAGCTTAAACACACATTACCTGACGTGAAGGAAGCAGTTCAACCCAAACCTTGAACCTTTTCCAGCACAGACTGACACACAACAGTTGCCACATCAGCACTGCATTACCTGTTGACCAGCTGTGGATTTTACCACCAGGATAATAAGAAAATAAAGGAGATATACCATAGGAAATATAGTTACTTGTAATATTAACACCATACAAACCATCACTTTATTACAAACTAGGAAGTAAAGCTGTTTTTATCTGTCTTAAGAGTGTAACTGGGATGGTACGTTTCCTCCTTATATTGGCAATACTGAAAGAATATTATTTTTGGCCTAAATAATGTTGTTCAGGTACACAGGCGATACATAAGTGATCCAGTGTTGTAATAACCATATACACACCCGCCTGTACCAAAAACACACAGCTGGCAAGGGAACTTAGTGAAATATCGCCAGTTTTATGCTGGTCATCGCGGAGTGAGGATGGAACGTCGCTCCTCTCTCTCTCGTTAGCCAGTAAGGAGAGATGAAGTTGACGGGAAAGCAAATATCTCCATGGCAACGCAGACTCCCGGTCTTATTGCAACTGACACTTGAGAATTCCTAACACATCTTGCTTACCGATTTATTCTGCATATTAGACCTAGTTAATGAGTTTGGAAGTTAGTGTATGAAACAAAATGTGAAACTAAATTATAGCAACGACTAAAATTACCGTCTTTGAGAGGAATGATGTCAGTGATGCTATACTCCTTCTACACTAACTTGGCCAAAAACTGCCATCACTCTACTCTGAATTGTGACTTGTAGCCAGAGATTAACACTAGTATATGATGCCAGTCACGAATAAGTGCTATGGAATGGCTGAAGAGAACACAGGCTGCACCTAAAAATGTCGTCTCTCCATCATGAATGCCAGGCTGTAATAATTATAGTTCCCCACTAGACTATGATGCTGGTCACGACGTGCAGCGAAAGGGATGTAGGGCCATAGCAGTCTTTTTCTGCCACTGAGCTACGTGAAATAAGCTACAAGATAACCAACACCTGGGCAAGTTAAGGTGAAAAACTCATGATGCTAGTCACGAAGAAGTGCTACGGAAGGGGATGTAGGGGCATAGCAGTCTTTCTCTGCCACTGAGCTATGTGAAATAAGCTACAAGATAACCAACACCTGGGCTAAGTTAAGGTGAAACAATGTCAGGAAGCTAGTCACGAAGAAGTGCTATGAGTACAGCCACAGCATTGTCTTTTTCTGCCAATCAGCTGTGTGAAATAAGCTGTAAGACGACGACAATTTGGGCCACGTTAAGGTGAAAGAACTATAGGTAACGTGGTATTCTCTGCAAAAGGCCAACCCATCTCAGAGTACTATGAACAGAACAGTATTGGGGTTGGAAAGAAACTGATTGCATTGCTGATGAATCATATATATATATATATATATATATATATATATATATATATATATATATAGATAGATAGATAGATAGATAGATAAGAATGTATGTATGTACAATGTGTGTGTGCATGTATTTGTATGAATGTATGTATGCATGTCTATGTATGTACAGTATGTGTGAATATGTATGTATGTATGATGTATGTATGTTTGTATGTATGTATGTACGTATGATGTATGTACGTAGATGTCCACTACAAGCACTACACCATTTCTTGTTTACACACATACACTTGTTCAGCCACCTGCTACGTGAAATAAGCTGCAAAAGGACGAAAATTTGCACCAAGTTAAGGTGAACCAACTACAGTCATCTTTCACGGTGATGATTTAGGGCAGCTTTCTCTTTGCCTGTCACCTGAGACACTGTACTACTGAGCAACACATCAAACCTTTACCCACACCACGTTGGTTTATTGTTGGAGGGACACAAGGCCAGAGTGAGAGCAGTGGAAACGAGTTATTTGAGAGGAGCATGTGCAGTTACATGGAGAGACAGACTGACAAATAAGGAAGTGAAGGAGTGTTGTGGTGTGGATGTGGATGTGTATGTATGTGTATATAAGTTTATGTATGTGTATGTATGTTTTCATGTGCAGTTACATGGAGAGACAGACTGACAAATAAGGAAGTGAAGGAGTGTTGTGGTGTGGATGTGTATGTATGTGTATATAAGTTTATGTATGTGTATGTATGTTTTCATGTGCAGTTACATGGAGAGACAGACTGACAAATAAGGATGTGAAGGAGTGTTGTGGTGTGGATGTGGATGTGTATGTATGTGTATATAAGTGTAGTTATGTGTATGTTTTCATGTGCAGTTACATGGAGAGACAGACTGACAAATAAGGAAGTGAAGGAGCGTTGTGGTGTGGATGTGGATGTGTATGTATGTGTGTATAAGTTTATGTATGTGTATGTATGTTTTCATGTGGAGTTACATGGAGAGACTGACAAATGAGGAAGTGAAGGAGCGTTGTGGTGTGGAAGTGGATGTGTATGTATGTGTATGTATGTTTTCATGTGCAGTTACATGGAGAGACAGGCTGACAAATAAGGAAGTGAAGGAGTGTTGTGGTGTGGATGTGTATGTATGTGTATATAAGTTTATGTATGTGTATGTATGTTTTCATGTGCAGTTACATGGAGAGACAGACTGACAAATAAGGAAGTGAAGGAGTGTTGTGGTGTGGAACTGGATGTGTATGTATGTGTATATAAGTTTATGTATGTGTATGTATGTTTTCATGTGGAGTTACATGGAGAGACAGGCTCACAAATAAGGAAGTGAAGGAGTGTTGTGGTGTGGAAGTGGATGTGGATGTATGTGTATACAGTATAGCCTAAGTGTAGTTATGTGTGTTTTCATGTGGAGTTACAGGGAGAGACTGATAAATGAAGGCGTGAAGGAGCGTTTTGGTGTGGATGTGAACGTGATAGAAAGCGTTAGGAGAAAGACACTGCGGTGGTTTGGCCATGTGCAGAGGATGAGAGACCGACAAGGAGAGTGTATGTGTGTGAGGTGGAGGGGAGGAAAGGGAGAGGGAGGCCGAGGATGAGATGGAGGGATGGAGTGGAGAGGCATATGAGAGAGGGAGGTGTGAGTTGGGAGGAAGGCAGTGAAATGGCGAGGGACAGGGTGATGTGGAGGCGACTTGTTTGTGGCCACCCCTTACGGGAACAAGGCGTCTGGCAATAGATAGATAGATAGACAGACGTTTATTCTAATCTGATAATGATCGCTATCCCATTTCAGCTGGGTTGATAGCCAAGTGTAGTCAGTTTGGAGGGTTGATTTGACTAGTAACCAAGGAGACTCACATTACCCCATAACTAAGGCTAATCGAATTTCACGTAACCATGACCTAATATTTAGGTGGGGGGGGGTTTGATCTGACTAGTAACCAAGGAGACTCACTCACTCCTACCTTATGGCTCATCAAATTTCACGTAAGCACGACTTAGTATTCAGGGTGTGGAGGACTGATCTGACTAGAAACCAAGGAGACTCATTCGAATTTCACGTCACCACAACTAAGTATTCAAGCTGTAAGTGACCCTGTTCCCCAGATGAAAAACTGACTATAATAATAATAATAATAAACTGCACGACACATTAACCGTATGAAACTTAGCTTATACTATACTAGTACCATCATCCTAACTATCCTACTTGCGACAGGATGAGGCAGGTTCCAGAAACATTTGTCTGTCTATCTATTGCCGGATTTAAACAGCCAGGGGGAACAAGGCGTCGGGGATGATGATGATGATGATGATGATGAGGAGGAGGAGGAGGAGGAGGATTACTGGTGGTGGTGGAGGCAGTAATAATTATGATGATGGTATTTAAACAGAAATCGAGCTAACAGAAATATCCGGTATTCTGTTGACAAATATACCTTTAAACTCTAGATATACAAGTGTGGTCAGTGACAACACCAACATGATATATAAACACCAACAGGCTCTATTTTACTGTGAACTGGTGGCCATGGTAACAGCTGGGCTGCCATCGTCACTTCTCCATCAATCATATCGCTTAACCATGCTGTAGTTTCTTCTACTCTCTCTAACTCATGGCCACTCTCACTCTCTCCAAATCATAGGCTATATCTTAACCATGCTGCAATTTCTGTTTCTTCTACTCTCTGTAACTCATGGGCACTCCCACTCACACTCTCTCTCCAAATCACATATCTTAACCACACTGCAGTTTCTTTTTCACTCTAACTCACGGGCACTCTCACTCACTCTCTCTCACAATCACATCTCTTAACCATGCTGCAGTTTCTTTTACTCTCTAACTCCCCCTCTCCCAAGCCCTCAAAATATCAAACATGTTCAATTCCCGATTATGTGATGTTTGCAGCATATATTCACATATTGGTTGAGGATTTTGGAGATCGTGTTATATACTGCTGATAAAGTGGCCAGTCCTGGCTCAGACTGAACGTGGACGGTTCACCTTTGCAGGACACAAGATGCTGTTCACGTACCAAACGCGTACGACACTCAGGGATACCAACATTGAATATACATTCTTATAATTATATATAAATAAATATATACATAAATATATAAATAAGAATCAACAAATACGTTTATATATTTTTCTTTACTACGAATTCCGCCAGAAGTCTACGGATTTTCCGCTGATGTTTTTACTAACACGCTGTATGGCTGTGGGCAGAGGCACGTCTCAGGCCACCACTCGAGCTGTACGGTCGTAACGGCAAACACTCTTTACCAACTTGTTCATCTTCTGTCGGTAAGTTGATGTATTTTTACCCGTATATTGAACTGCAATGTGCTGTATAGGTTTTACTCAGTCTTTCTTTCTTTAAAATTCCTAAGTAAATATGAGAAAGAAACTATTTCACTTGCCGACGAAATATTGCACCAAAGTATGTCAGTGAAAGGCACCGTTCACTATATTTAGAGAGCGAGGGGGACAAGGAAAGAGAAGAAGGAGGGGGACAAGGGAAGAGGAGGAGGGGAAGGGGGCACTTTCCTTGCCGCCTCCCCCTCCTACTCTTTCCTTGACCCCCTCCCCATCCTCTTTACTCCTCCCCCTCCCTTTTCCTTGTCCTCCTTTCCTCCTCTTTCTTGCCTCCTCCCCCTCCTTTTTCTTTGACCCCTCCCCCTGCTCCTCTTTCCTTGTCCCCTCCCCTCCTCCTTTTTACTCCTCCCCCTTCTTTTTCCTTGTCCCTCCCTTCCCCCTCTTTTTTCTTTGTCCCCTTCCCCTCCTCCTCTTTCCTTGCCCTCTTTCCTCTTTACTTCTCCCCCTCCTCTTTCCTTGGCCCCCTCCCGTCCTCTTCTTTCCTTGGCCCCCTCCCCTCCTTCATTTTCCTTGGCCCCCTCCCCTCCTCCTCTTTTCTTGACCTCTACCCTCCTTCATTTTCCTTGGCTCCTTCCCCTCCTCTTTCCTTGGCCCCCTCCCCTCCTCCTCTTTTCTTGACCTCTACCCTCCTTCATTTTCCTTGGCTCCCTCCCCTCCTCCTCTTTCCTTGGCCCCCTCCCCTCCTCCTCTTTCCTTGGCCTCCTACCCTCCTCCTCTTCCTTGGCTCTTTCCCCTCCTCTTTCCTTGAACTCCTGCCCTCCTTCATTTTCCTTGGCTCCTTCTCCTCTTTCCTTGGCCCTCTCCCCCTCTCCACTCCTGGCGGACGGTACCAAACAGCATCTTTTGTTTGACTTATTATTCAGCAAGTATATATTTCATTTCAGATTCTTCAGTGATGTTCAGAAAGCGGATGTACAAAGAAGAATTCCTTGACATTGGGTTTACGCTTCTCATCGATGGTGGGGTTGAAAAACCTCAATGTGTTAGATGTGGGGAAGTGCTCAGCCATGAGTCGCTTAAAGAAAACAAGCTCGAGCGCCATCTCCACGGAAAACACCCGACGCTGGCGGGGAAAGACCGTAAGTATTTGAAGAGGAAAGAAGAACAACTGCAGCATCAGCGGTTGGACACCCCTATGAACACAGGAGTGTATTCTGTTCGACAAGCAACAATTGCATCCTATATGGCTGCAAAAAGAATTACAAAGAGTAAACAGCCACATACAAGTGGGGAAAAGTTGGTGATGCCAGCAGTCCTTGATGTGATTTGTACTATTTTCGGAGATGATGCGGTGAAAAATAAATAAATAAACTATTGCACTGTCAGACAACAAAATTAGCCGAAGGATTCAAGAGATGTCGGAAGACAATCAAAGAACAGGTAGTGGCTGCCATCAAGGAGAGCGGAAACTTCAGCTTCCAGCTGGTTGAGTCAACTGACGTCAGTGACAATGCACAGCTCTTGGTATATGTGCGGTACCAAGGGGAAGAATGACATGGAAGAGAAATTCCTGTTCTGCAAACGTCTGGAGACGACAACAACAGGTGAAGATCTGTTCAAGTTGGTTGACAGCTTCATCAAGAAAGAAGGCCTCAGCTGGGATCAGTGCTTCAGTGTGTGCACGGGTGGTGCACCTGCAATGCCTGAGGGCACATCAGGGTTTCACCGCTAGGGTGAAACAAGTCAACACCGCAGTGATAATGACTCATTGTCTGCTCCACCGGGAAAACCTTGCCTCCCGGAAACTGTCACTTGAGCTTAACTCTGTGACAGAAGATGTGATTCAAATAGTGAATTTTATTAAACCATCAGCTCTGAATTCCAGACTGTTCAGTCAGATGTGCTCTGATATGGGGTCGGAATATGAACACCTGCTTTACTACTCTTGTGTCAGGTGGCTGTCCCGAGGGAAAGTGCTCCAGAGAGTGTTTGAAATGCGTGCAGAGGTTGAAATCTTCTTGAACGAGAAGAAACATGCACTGGCATCAAGGCTTACTGAACCAAGGTGGTTGCTTAAACTGGCATAATCAAGACATATTTACAGTGTTAAATTTGCTGAATATATCCATGCAAGGAACAGAAAAAACTCATCTCTTTGTGCCAGAAAAGCTCAAGGCATTCAAGGCGAAACTGAGGTCGTGGAAAGGAAAGACTGAGCGGGGGAAAACTGCGTCCTTTCCACTCTTGAACCTTTTTCTGGAAGATGAAGACGTCACGCTTCTGACGAATAAAGTGTCATTGTTGAGCACCTTGAAAAGTTGAGTGAGGAGTTTGACAGATATATTCCGGATGAAGAGTTGCATGAGAAATACAAATGGGTGCGCAGACCCTTTGATGTCCACGTCAAAGACCTCTCAGAAGAGGAGTCTTGCATCCCAAATCTGCAAGAGGAGCTCATCGAGGTGCAACATGATGAAACAGTCACTAGCAGTGTTCTGGACTACTGTGAAGGAGAAACCAGTCCTCGACAGTGAGGCTGTCAAAGTGCTGTTGCCGTTCGTTACAACCTATTTGTGCGGATCAGGGTTTGCATATCTGGCTGCCATCAAAACGAAAAAGCAGAAATTGGTTGCAACCTGAACATGATTTGAGGGTAGCACTTTCTACGACTAAGCCATGAATGGAGAAACTCACCAGCCAGATCCTGGCCCAAGGCTCCCATTAAAATCAATTTATCAGTTGATAAAAAACATTTTTATTTTAGTTTGTCTTTGTGGAATGTGACAAAATATTGTTTCATAAGTGGATGTTTTGGTTCAAATGAAGCCTTTAAATTTCTATAACTAAAATAACATTTAATGATGTTAATTTTGTCTTTTTCAACCTTACAGTACCTCTCTTACACGGCTATTAATTACACTTGCCCTGTACTGTTACAGCGTACAACCAGTAATATACAATAATACATTACATACAGTGTATAAAACCAGTGGGTCGCGGTCATGGCTACATGTGCAGGATTGGGGTCGCCTGGAAAAAAGGTTGGCAACCACTGCTCTAACTCATGGCCATTCTCACTCACTCTAAATAATATCTCTTAATTATACGGCAGTTTCTTCTGCTCTAACTCATGGCCATTCTCACTCACTCTAAATAATATCTCTTAATTATACGGCAGTTTCTTCTCTAACTCATGGCCATTCTCACTCTCTCTCTCTCTAAATAATATCTCTTAATTATACGGCAGTTTCGTCTTCTGCTCTAACTCATGGCCATTCTCACTCACTCTCTCTCTAAATAATATCTCTTAATTATACGGCAGTTTCGTCTTCTGCTCTAACTCATGGGCACTCCCTCTCACTCTCTAAATCACATCTCTTAACCATGCTGCAGTTTGTTCTTCTGCTCTCTCTCTCTCTCTCTCTCTCTCTCACCCATGGGCAGCCACTTACATCATTGCAACCCACCCAACCATCATGACCTGCAAGTACCCGGCATTATCAAGAGGTTGGAGAGGAAAGTGAGCGAGAGACTAACGAGGAGAGTGTATGTGAGTGAGGTGGAGGCCAAGGATGAGATGGAGGGATGGAGTGGAGAGGTATATGAGAAGGGCATGCGAGTTGGGAGCTGGGAAGCGAAATGACGGACAGGGTGACATGGAGGCGATTTGTTTGTGGCCATCCCTTGCGTGATGAAAACGTCTGGCGATGGATAGATGGAAAAGAAAAAAGTTGACAAAATGCAAAGACCTATTTTACCGTTAGTATATAATAATAAAATCTGTCGAGTATATCAATAAGCTTACAAAAAACAAAAGCAAAAATAAAAGTCTATTACAAAGAAAATGCTCACGGTAAGCATCAGGTGGTTGCCATGGTAACGAGTCGTCCATCTGGCCTTCTCCACTAATCACGTTTGGCCACTATTCTGCACCAAACTGCTGCACACAACCACCATGCCACCTGGGGACAAATATCAACAGATAGAATAAGGTGGAACTGAACTGAATACTGGATTCCCAGCGCCTGTCAGGGATCATATGGCAGTAATTCACAGCCAAGACACATGATAAGCAAAGGAACAAAACACTGGAGAGAAGACAGTAAGGGAGAGAATAATTACCCGGTACTAAATGATGCTGACTACTAAAATGAATTCAATATTGCATTCCCAGCGCCTGTCAAACACCATATGGCAGTAATTCACAGCCAAGACACATGATAAGCAAAGGAACAAAACACTGGAGAGAAGACAGTAAGGGAGAGAATAATGACTAAAAGTTGTTGACTACCTACACAAGACTTTCATTGTACGAGTAAGTCTGGTGTGGAAAAATAAAAGTACTGTAAAGCAGAGGAGACTGGTGATGGTACGGTAGGTAAGTAGTTTTTGTAGCAGTAGCAATAGTAGTAGTGGTGGTGGTGGTGGCAGCAGCAGCAGCAGTAGCAGTAGTAGTAGTAGTAGTAGTGGTAGTACAAGTTAATAATAATGTAGCCCTAGATTCATCTGACACGTCAAACCGGTGGACTGCTGGCTTAAGCTGTCCTGCCGTAGTCCACCCTCCACCTTTCGGGGGGGCAGGGCAGTAGCTGGGGGTGTTATTTAACCATGCAGTGTAGCCGCCCAGATATATCAGTGCCACCACATGAAGGCGTCCCTCTCCACCACCAAAGCAAAGTGGCAAACCAGCTTAATAGTTACAAATGGAACTGTATTAGGCTTTTTTTTCTGTAAATTGTTGTAAATATAACCCTTTCAATCTAGTGACATTATCTATCTATCCATCTATATCTATCTATCTACCAATTACCACATGACTTAGTCCTGTAAGGGGTAGCCACAGACAAATTGCCTCCACGTTGTTCTGTCCTCTGCCACTTGACTCCCCTCCCAACAACTCACACTCCCTTCTCTCATATATTTCTCCATTCCATTCCTCCATCTCATTCTTGGTCTCCCCCTCCACCTCGCTCATATACACTCCTAGTCAGTCTCTCATTCTCCATCCTCTCCACATAGCCAAACATATGCTTCAGATTATTCTTGCTGCCTCAGGTGTTTATATTCAGCTTAAGAGAGACTTCAAGCTGGTGAGATTACATACAGTATAACCTTCTTTACTCCCTTTACTATACCCGGGTGCAGTGGTGGCTGCTGGCCACTATCATCCATTCACTTGATGTGGTGCTGCCTACTTTTTCATTCATCATTCCCCATTTGTGTCTGCCCGACTATCACGCACTCACTTGATGTAGTGCTCCTACCTCTTCCTTCACCTGTCATTCCCTTTTTGTATCTGGCCTCTTCTCTTCCTGTTTTTCCCATCCTTCCTGTTGCTTTTTATTACTCTTCTTTCCACTTCAGGTGGCTCTACACTGAGTGACAAGCCTACTGGTTTCCTGTAACCTTTTCTATCGCTACTTCAACGTTCACTGCTCCTCTGAACTAAATGCTTGCATTCCTCCACCTCTACGACGGGCACGTAGCACCCGTCTAGCAGCAAACTCTCATCCCTTTTCTGACCAACTCTCTAATGCAAGAGTTAATCGTTACTCTCAGTCCTTCATTTATGCAACAGGTCAACTCTGGAACTGTCTCCCTCTGTCTGTATTTCCTGCTAGCTATGATCTCCAGTCTTTCAAACGCAGTGTGTCCAGGCATCTCGATATGGTCGAATCTTGAATTTGGCTCTCTCTTGTATCTTGTTTTTCTCTTGGAGGGTACAGTTTGCGGGCTCGTGGCCTTTGGTTCCTTCTTCCTAGCATTAAAAAAAAAAGAAAAAAAAAAAAAAAAAAAAAAAAAAAAAAGGAAACCCTTTACAACGCTGGGTGGTAACCATAACACCAAACAGCAGCATGATGTGCAACCTACTATGGCCGTACAACGCTGGGTGGTAACCATAACACCAAACAGCAGCATGATGTGCAACCTACTATGGCCGTACAACGCTGGGTGGTAACCATAACACCAAACAGCAGCATGATGTGCAGCCTACTATGGCCGTACAACGCTGGGTGGTAACCATAACACCAAACAGCAGCATGATGTGCAGCCTACTATGGCGTAACCATGGCAACCCTTTACAACGCTGGGTGGTAACCATAACACCAAACAGCAGCATGATGTGCAACCTACTATGGCCGTACAACGCTGGGTGGTAACCATAACACCAAACAGCAGCATGATGTGCAACCTACTATGGCCGTACAACGCTGGGTGGTAACCATAACACCAAACAGCAGCATGATGTACAGCCTACTATGGTCGTACAACGCTGGGTGGTAACCATAACACCAAACAGCAGCATGATGTACAGCCTACTATGGTCGTACAACGCTGGGTGGTAACCATAACACCAAACAGCAGCATGATGTGCAACCTACTATGGCCGTACAACGCTGGGTGGTAACCATAACACCAAACAGCAGCATGATGTGCAGCCTACTATGGCTGTACAACGCTGGGTGGTAACCATAACACCAAACAGCAGCATGATGTGCAGCCTACTATGGCTGTACAACGCTGGGTGGTAACCATAACACCAAACAGCAGCATGATGTACAGCCTACTATGGCGTAACCATGGCAACCCTTTACAACGCTGGGTGGTAACCATAACACCAAACAGCAGCATGATGTGCAGCCTACTATGGCGTAACCATGGCAACCCTTTACAACGCTGGGTGGTAACCATAACACCAAACAGCAGGATGATGTGCAGCCTACTATGGCGTAACCAAGGAAACCCTTTACAACGCTGGGTGGTAACCATAACACCAAACAGCAGCATGATGTGCAGCCTACTATGGCTGTACAACGCTGGGTGGTAACCATAACACCAAACAGCAGCATGATGTACAGCCTACTATGGTCGTACAACGCTGGGTGGTAACCATAACACCAAACAGCAGCATGATGTGCAGCCTACTATGGCTGTACAACGCTGGGTGGTAACCATAACACCAAACAGCAGCATGATGTGCAGCCTACTATGGCCGTACAACGCTGGGTGGTAACCATAACACCAAACAGCAGCATGATGTGCAGCCTACTATGGCTGTACAACGCTGGGTGGTAACCATAACACAAACAGCAGCATGATGTGCAGCCTACTATGGCGTAACACTGGCAACCCTTTACAACGCTGGGTGGTAACCATAACACCAAACAGCAGCATGATGTGCAACCTACTATGGCCGTACAACGCTGGGTGGTAGCCATAACACCAAACAGCAGGATGATGTGCCACCTACTATGGCCGTACAACGCTGGGTGGTAGCCATAACACCAAACAGCAGCATGATGTGCCACCTACTATGGCCGTACAACGCTGGGTGGTAACCATAACACCAAACAGCAGGATGATGTGCCACCTACTATGGCCGTACAACGCTGGGTGGTAGCCATAACACCAAACAGCAGCATGATGTGCAACCTACTATGGCCGTACAACGCTGGGTGGTAACCATAACACCAAACAGCAGCATGATGTGCAGCCTACTATGGCTGTACAACACTGGGTGGTAACCATAACACCAAACAGCAGCATGATGTGCAGCCTACTATGGCTGTACAACGCTGGGTGGTAACCATAACACCAAACAGCAGCATGATGTGCAGCCTACTATGGCGTAACCATGGCAACCCTTTACAACGCTGGGTGGTAACCATAACACCAAACAGCAGCATGATGTGCAACCTACTATGGCCGTACAACGCTGGGTGGTAACCATAACACCAAACAGCAGCATGATGTGCAGCCTACTATGGCTGTACAACGCTGGGTGGTAACCATAACACCAAACAGCAGCATGATGTGCAGCCTACTATGGCGTAACCATGGCAACCCTTTACAACGCTGGGTGGTAACCATAACACCAAACAGCAGCATGATGTGCAACCTACTATGGCCGTACAACGCTGGGTGGTAACCATAACACCAAACAGCAGCATGATGTGCAACCTACTATGGCCGTACAACGCTGGGTGGTAACCATAACACCAAACAGCAGCATGATGTGCAGCCTACTATGGCCGTACAACGCTGGGTGGTAACCATAACACCAAACAGCAGCATGATGTGCAGCCTACTATGGCTGTACAACGCTGGGTGGTAACCATAACACCAAACAGCAGCATGATGTGCAGCCTACTATGGCGCCCCTGTTACTGGATGCAGATGCAAATTCCGTCTGGCAACCCAACCTCCATACTCTTGCCCGCACCTGGCAGTGGCAAGGTGCTGTCCACTGCAAGGAAACACTGGTTCACTGCATGGCACGGCCCTGCAGGGGTAGCTGCTTGTTTGCGATTGATAGGTCTGCTCAACCAGACAGACCAGGGTTACTCAACAACTGTTCACGAGTAGTCTTGAAACTAAATAAAGTGGTCTAGAGATACCAAGAACAATCAATGGACTGATGGGGTTACAGCTGTCTTAAAGTACAGTACAGTGTGGTGTACACATGGCAAGAATAACACTGACAATGGCACTGGATTGAAGGGGTTACAGCTGTCTTAAAGTACAGTACACTGTGGTGTACACATGGCAAGAATAACACTGACAATGGCACTGGATTGAAGGGGTTACAGCTGTCTTAAAGTACAGTACACTGTGGTGTACACATGGCAAGAATAACACTGACAATGGCACTGGATTGAAGGGGTTACAGCTGTCTTAAAGTACAGTACAGTGTGGTGTACACATGGCAAGAATAACACTGACAATGGCACTGGATTGAAGGGGTTACAGCTGTCTTAAAGTACAGTACACTGTGGTGTACACATGGCAAGAATAACACTGACAATGGCACTGGATTGAAGGGGTTACAGCTGTCTTAAAGTACAGTACACTGTGGTGTACACATGGCAAGAATAACACTGACAATGGCACTGGATTGAAGGGGTTACAGCTGTCTTAAAGTACAGTACACTGTGGTGTACACATGGCAAGAATAACACTGACAATGGCACTGGATTGAAGGGGTTACAGCTGTCTTAAAGTACAGTACACAGTGGTGTACACATGGCAAGAATAACACTGACAATGGCACTGGATTCAAGAAGTGTACAACAAAACAGACTAGAAAAAGGCCAACATATAACAAGGAATTAGTGTACCGGTATTCTTCTCAAGTGATATCCATGTGACTTAAAAATGCCTCACTTGTTCTAACTTGACCAAGATTCCCAACCCTTTTCAGCTTGGTGATGGCCAGGTGTAGTCTTACAAGGGTGGATGGACTTACACTGATACAAACATGGAGAGGCATTTTGTTTGACTATTTTGTAAGAATAAAAGTGTTTCATGAAAGACCTAGTTTGCCCGCCAGTTGCCTCATGCGGATGTACCAACAACTTTAAAATGCCCAGCTACAGGGGTGAACATCCTCTGAAGTTAGTGGAAGTGACAAAATGAAAAATATGATGTGTGAGGTGGTGTGTGGGGTGATGAGAAGACGAAAGGGGGTGCAAGGAACAGCATGGTGGAATGAAGAGGTGAAACAGGCCGTGGCGCAAAGGAAGAAAGCATATAGTGAGTGGATGGGAAGCAGAGGCAGGGAGGAAGTTGAGAGACGGATGGGAGAAGAGGTGAGACAGGCTGTGGCGCAAAAGAAGAAAGCATATAGTGAGTGGATGGGAAGCAGAGGCAGGGAGGAAGTTGAGAGACGGATGGGAGAAGAGGTGAGACAGGCTGTGGTGCAAAAGAAGAAAGCATATAGTGAGTGGATGGGAAGCAGAGGCATGGAGGAAGTTGAGAGACGGATGGGAGAAGAGGTGAGACAGGCTGTGGTGCAAAAGAAGAAAGCATATAGTGAGTGGATGGGAAGCAGAGGCATGGAGGAAGTTGAGAGACGGATGGGAGAAGAGGTGAGACAGGCTGTGGTACAAAAGAAGAAAGCATATAGTGAGTGGATGGGAAGCAGAGGCATGGAGGAAGTTGAGAGACGGATGGGAGAGTTATATGTACAGTAGACAGGAAGAAAGAGGTGAAAAGATTATAATTATGTCCTGTGCTTGCCATTCTCAACAGGGTTCAGAAAGACCTCAGCTTAACACACCAAGACACAACACTTAGCCACAGCAATATTCTTTTCGACCTGAGTTGAATAAAATCGCTTGGAGATGGCAAGAATAAACTAGGACATCATCGGCGTGAAGTGGCAAAGAAAGGCGCTGACCTGGACTGACAACACACCACACTCAGACATTAATTTTCATGTAGGTCAATCTATTTACCTACTGCCAGACGCCTTAATCCCGTAAGGGGTGGCCACAAACAAATCGCCTCCATGTCACGCTGTCCCCCGCCAATTCATTGCCCTGCTCCCAGCTCATACTCCCCTCTCATATACCTCTCCACTCTATCCCTCCATCTCATCCTCAACCTCCCCCTCCCTATCCCCCACTCCACCTCTCACATACTCTCCTCGTTAGTCTCTCGTTCTCTAACCTCTCCGCATAGCCAAACCACCTTAATGTCTTTCTCATAACGCTTCCTATCACATCCACACCACAACGCTCCTTTCATGTAAGAAATACAGACAGAGGGAGCCAGTTCCAGAGTTGACCTACTGACTAAAATCACTTGGAGCCTGCCAGACTAAATTAAGGTGTCAGTGCACTAAGAAGGCTAAAAGACTCACCTTAATTCGAAAGCCACTACACTGGGGCCACTGGTTCTCTGTAACTTAGGCTGCCACGTACCGCTGCCTGACTCTGTATTCATGTTGCCATCTTGCAAGTAACCCAAGTAACGCACTAGTAACAAGTAACATCGTACCTGCAAGTGAAAGGAACAATTAGTTGCAGGTGGGGGGAGAAAGTGACCAATATTACTCTTGTTATCATCAAAGAAAATACACCACATGTTGAGCCTGTACCCCATGAAGAGTCCAAGAGGGGCCAAAATTGTTGTACAAGGCAGTATGTAAACAGAGCTTCACAAGACACTCACCTGCAATATCTGATGTGTTGTGGGCACAGCTGTGTGTGTGTGTGTGTGTGTGTAGCAGTGGCAGTAGGAAATGAATAGGCAGTACATGATACATTGGTGTGTGTGTGTGTGTGTGTGTGTATCAGTAGGAGATGAATACACAGTACATGATACACAGCTAACACTGACAACACTGAGCCGTCGTTACAACACACAAGAAACAGCCAGGTGGAGTAGCAAAGCAGCGTTATAAATGCACCACACTATTTTCACACAGGCCACACAACTTCAATGCAATATTAGAGTACACAGTCACGTTGGCCAGACTTTACAGTTTCTGCCCCAACCGAGCAGTGCTGAAAGCAATTTGCCTAACTGTTGTACAAGATTTTTTGTGAATACCAGTAAGTATTATCCTCATCCAACTTCAAGCCCACAGTTCCCTTTATGACCCATCCATGTTGATCTAAACGTACACAGATGTAATCGTTAACAGACAGCGGTAGAAAAGTGTTACTGTGACTCCTTCCTCACCTAAACGTGAACCCGGTGGACTGCAGGATGAAGTTACCTCTCTGCTGTGCCACATCCTGCTTTCATGGTATAGGGATTGAGCAACGTATATATTAATAGTGGTACTGGCGTGGTTATATCAGTGCCACCACCTGCAGCATCCCTCTAACACGTCATCGGCCTGAAAAAGCTATTTACGTGGAATCCTCCTCAAAAAATACCCCCAAATCCACAACATAATTAATACACCGACAATAACCAATAAATCGACGGAAATACATAACATACGAACATTCTAAAAATGTCGGGGCAGAATGTTTACAAAATGTCGGCAAGGCCACGAAAAAACACCGCCATCCTTTAAATATCTGCAAACAACAATATTCTGCCACCAAACTACACTTATTTATCTCCATTACCTTGTATAACAACAGTAAGCAGAATTAAGTGGGGGAATTGGCTGTAAGTAGGGAAAATGTGGAGGTACAACAGAATACTTACTACGCCAGCCATCTTCAACGTCAAATCTTACAAAAATGCCGAATATTATCTCAGTACATTCACTTTCCCTCACACGTACACCCTAATAACCTCTACACCCTAATAATCTCTCTCTAACATTAGTGAGTAGAATTATGTCAGTAAATATGATAGAAGCTGCCGAAGAGAGAATTAGAGCAGGATACCTAAACTTGCCTTCTTCGGCGTCTGTTCTTCCATTTACACCACCATTCCTTCAACCACCTCAAAACACGAATATTTCCTTCACATACTTATTCCCTAGTACGCTCCATTAATTTATTTAATATTAAGAACCAGATTTATGCCCGTAAATCAGAAGCTAGTGGTAAAATTATGGAAGTGGACACGAAGCCTGGCTTCTTCGCCATCTGCTTGGATTTTATCGCCCTTTATAATCACCAAACACGAATACTCACTAGAAATGCTCACCTCTAAGTTATCTCCAATGCCATACCTAATTTTCACAAGCACAATAATACAAGTAAATTAACTGTAACCGCTTGAAAATGTGGAATCAAGGCAGGATACTCACAGCACTCCGATATTTT
>NC_136961.1:1102468-1167468 GCF_032717465.1 Coenobita brevimanus | reverse complement strand
TTATTCAAAGCCTTTACAAACTGTTTCATCAAACCTAGATTGATGTGCAATGGTGACAAAATGATCTTTTCCTTGTCAACCAAAGGCTCTTTGATGACATTCTTTTCTCCCCCTAAAATGTTTTCTCTCAGAGGCCACTCTCTTTTCACCCAGTGCTCCTCTTTAGATCTACCGTCCCAGAGACAGACAAAGCAGGGATACTTGGTGTATCCGCTCTGCTGGCCCAGGAAAAAATTCACCATCTTCAGATCCACACAGATCAACCATTGGTGGTCGTGGTATATCTTCTCCGAGACCAGGGGGACTGTCTCGTGCTGTTCACGCATCCGGTTTGACTGACAGATTGGCATTGATCCATGTTTGTTGCCGTTGTGTAGAACGACACATTTTAAGCTCCGTTTGGAACTGTCTATGAATAACCGCCATTCAATTGATGCGTATTTTGATTTACCCATTTTGATCAGCAGACCTTGAGCATCGTTGCAGAAAACAAAATCGTTCTCCACAAAGAAGAAAGGCAGTAAAGCCCCTTCTCTGTGGCGATAAAACGTGATTTTGACTCCCAGTTGCAGTCAGTTTTGTCCTCCTAGCCTGGACGCTAACAATTCTGATGATTTCTTCGAGAGATTTAGCTTCCTTATGAGGTCATTCAGTTGGTGCTGACTAAAACCTTCTGCAACTGATGCTGTTCCTTTGAAATAGCTGTCACTTGGCCACAAATGCTGTCTACATCAGTAGCTGCTGATTCCTCATCTTCTTGAGGGAGCTCTGGCAGATGGCTGAATGATGGGACAGGTATCTCATCTGAGTGTGCAACAGGCCGTCTTGCTGAATCTAGGTCAGGCTACTTCCATTTACTGCGGTTACGTCCATTGCTACCTTTTATGTTAACCAAACACAAGTAACACTCATCACTATGGTTCCTCTGTTCTCTCCACACCATTGCTATACCAAATCTCAGGCAACTCCTCCTTCCGTTAGTCCATTGTCGCAGATGCTGTACGCAAGTTTTACATACAATGTGCGGAGCCCATGGCTTATCTTGGTGCCCTAGGTGTACTTTGAAGGAAGTAAACTATACCCTATTCACGAAATCAGAAATAGTTTTTCTTTGTTCCATGAACATGTACATCACAAATATACCATAAAGTATCTGGATGATTCGAACACTTTCTTCGCGAGGAAGCCATGTCATAACCTGCCTTTGAAAAGAATACAAGGCATCGAGACTGAGGTAGTAGGAAAGAGTAATGGGATTCACACACTAATGACTCCATGTCATAACCTGCCTTTGAAAAGAATACAAGGCATCAAGACTGAGGTAGTAGGAAAGAGTAATGGGATTCACACACTAATGACTCCATGTCATAACCTGCCTTTGGAAAGAATACAAGGCATCGAGACTGAGGTAGTAGGAAAGAGTAATGGGATTCACACACTAATGACTCACAGTCTACACTTACTCGTATTTCCCTAGGCTGCCCTGGCAATCATGTTTTTTTTCTACTTCAGCCTGATGTGGTAAAAGAGGAAATGTGCAACAGTTAGTAAAACAGTCATCAGACTCAACTGGATAACAGTATTTCAGGGTCAGACAAAGGAACAGTAGGACAGCACACCTCCCTCTACGCTCCCTGACTGACTACTAGAACTCTCTCACACTCCTCCACTCCTCTAGGAGTTCTCCTCAACCTGGCAGGTGGTGGTGGTGGAGACAGAGTTACAGAGGATACCATATGTATCAACTTACAAAATAATATTCAGCATAAAATATATTGCCTTGTACACAGTTTCTTTGACTGCTCTCATCAGTCTGAAATGCCCTGTGCCAGTCAAAGGGGGGAAGGATAACCCAAATAACTCAGGCAATGTCAATTATTTGTTCAAAAAACAAAAAATGGCCATTGGATGCCTGTAGCCTACCGTTACAGCCAGAGCTCTGTAGTTCACATTTTGTAATTTGCTACAAATCCTCCAGAAAGGTGCCTTTGATGATACCTGCATTATCTCAAAAACTAGAGCTGCTGGAATGAATGGCAGGTTATTTTCTGAATCACTGGCGTAAATATAATGAGGTCTACAAACAGAGGCACCAAGAAATGTATTTTATTTTGTTCCTCAGTGTAATCTGTTGGTACAACTGCAAGTTCAAGACGGAGAGATGACAATTTTAGACCAAGTTAGAGTCCAATGAGTCTAGAATTAGCCAACATTAATCTATAAAGCCATACCAAGGAATTGACACTTTTGGTGGCATTCTTTGACCTCATGTGATACCAAGCAACATTACAGGGTCCACCATAGACACCAACTACCATACAACATTATCTACCATACTACCATACAACTACCATACAACATTATCTACCATACTACCATACAACTACCATACAACATTATCTACCATACTACCATACAACTACCATACAACATTATCTACCATATTACCATACAACATTATCTACCATACTACCATACAACTACCATACAACATTATCTACCATACTACCATACAACTACCATACAACATTATCTACCATACTACCATACAACTACCATACAACATTATCTACCATACTACCATACAACTACCCTACAACATTATCTACCATACTACCATACAACATTATCTACCATACTACCATACAACTACCATACAACATTATCTACCATATTACCATACAACATTATCTACCATACTACCATACAACTACCATACAACATTATCTACCATACTACCATACAACTACCATACAACATTATCTACCATACTACCATACAACTACCATACATTATCTACCATACTACCATACAACATTATCTACCATACTACCATACAACATTATCTACCATACTACCATACAACTACCATACAACATTATCTACCATATTACCATACAACATTATCTACCATACTACCAAACAACTACCATACAACATTATCTACCATACTACCATACAACTACCATACAACATTATCTACCATACTACCATACAACTACCATACAACATTATCTACCATACTACCATACAACATTATCTACCATACTACCATACAACTACCATACAACATTATCTACCATACTACCATACAACTACCATACAACATTATCTACCATACTACCATACAACTACCATACAACATTATCTACCATACTACCATACAACTACCATACAACATTATCTACCATACTACCATACAACATTATCTACCATACTACCATACAACATTATCTACCATACTACCATACAACTACCATACAACATTATCTACCATACTACCATACAACTACCATACAACATTATCTACCATACTACCATACAACTACCATACAACATTATCTACCATACTACCATACAACTACCATACAACATTATCTACCATACTACCATACAACATTATCTACCATACTACCATACAACTACCATACAACATTATCTACCATACTACCATACAACTACCATACAACATTATCTACCATACTACCATACAACTACCATACAACATTATCTACCATACTACCATACAACTACCATACAACATTATCTACCATACTACCATACAACTACCATACAACATTATCTACCATACTACCATACAACTACCATACAACATTATCTGTTAATAGCAGCATGTATACTTGATGGCTAAAAAGGCTCCTTAGCACCCCTACCTTAGCAGTTTATTTCTGCCTATGACATGTTAATGTTCACCTGATGGAGAGATATAAGAGACAGGGGGGGGTGAGTTGGAGGGAGGGCAGCCAAAAGCCAGAGGATGGGGTGATGTTGTGGTGATTTGTTTGTGCCTTGTGGGAATAAGGCATCCAGCAATAGATAGATAGATAGATAGATAGATAGATAGACAGAAAGATAGATGGATAGATAGATTCCTGGAAAATGATTTATTATTGCCTCGGTTTTCACACGAAAGTTTGCAATCAATGCTCGTTCCAATGACTGGTTAAAGTTACTTCACAGTGAGTGTAGACTGATTGAAATGCTCATTGTTGGAAGGGTATACAGAGCACATATACATTTTTTTCTTTTAAGGACACCAATACAGTAAAAAAAAAAACGTCCATCAGTTTCTTCCAGTACTGGTAGTGATCTTCCCTCTCTTTTTGGGTCCGCATTCGGTCATGTTTATCTGCATTGTTCAAAACGTTTATTATTACCTGCTACATTTTTTTGTGTCGTTAAAGAGTGATGCACATACCTGTACAATGGTTTCTGCAGCCAGTGTTTTGAATTCGTTGGGTCGTGTTTATAATTCTGTCCTAAGGTTGAGATTGGCTGACTCCGTCATGTTGATTGATTAAATTATTTATAGTTCTAAAAGGTACACAGTGCTTATACAACAAAAGAAATGTTTTTGTTTTTTTTCTCACCACACTGTATTTCTTATTGTAACTTAGTGAAAGATAATGTACACTTGTATCAACTGAATATTTGTGCAGTACTTCAAGGTTAATTATGGCTGAATGCCACCCTAGAGAAATCTCGAGCTACGATTGTCATTTCCAGCCTACATGTTTTGTTTCTTTTCGAAAATTATGCACAATATGATTGGTCGCTATTGACTTTACAAAGGAATAATGGTGTTTATTTTCTTATGGTTATCTTTTCAAACCTAATGCAGAAAACGAAACTCATAGAAAACGGAGTAATTTAAATAAGGGCCAACAGTAGCTCCACCTCAGTCTTCACCGAACGATCTGTGAGGTACAACGTACGAGAAATTTTTCTCTATTCTTTCGCTTGTAATTTGTTTTATACATTGACTTTATTATTTGTAAAACAAATTACTAAATTACTCTACTTTTCACACTGAATTCATGATGTCATTCTACAGTGTGCCTCTGACTTGGACAAATTTGACGGGGAAACCCAAACTCAGTGTTAACATCAAGATTCAAAATGTGTGCGTACCTTTCATAGTAGACACAGGGGCTGAGGTTAATTTGATCACAGTTAAGGCTATTCACCACTATGGCTTAGTGGACGCCTTTTATCCCTTGGACAAAAAGTTTGGCGAAATTCCATGCAAGAAAAATGTGTAAGTTGTGTTGGAATCGGTGAGCGGGCCAGTGAAAGTTGTACTGGATCTGATGGCAGATGGGCGGGTTGATGCGCCCTATGCAGTTTTAGGAATGAGTTTTTTAAAGTCGTGCAGTTGTAGTCTAAACACCTGTGAGTCTTGGCCAGTGATGACATTCAGGGTGCCGGAGGTGAAACCCGAATTCAGTATCCGTCGTTTTAGAAAAACAGTCAGAATTAATGATAAAGTGTTTCGAGATGTGAAGATCGATACTGGTGCCTACTTCAATTTACTACCAATAGATGAGGCCAGGAGACTTGGCCTGAAGGTAGATGTTGTAGAGCCGCCCATACCGCGGTACTTCCCCTTCAGCCAAGAGTTGTATCAAGTGGTTTCCTGCGTTAGGAATGTTCCTGTCCAAGTTGAGGGTAAGACCCTCAATGTAGACTTTCATTTGTTTCCTGGTGAATATATTTTGTTGGGTGTAAGTGGTATTAAGGATCAGACATTTTCTTTTACCCCGGGTCTTGCTTTCAGAGCCAGGTGTCACTGGATCAGATGGAAATCCAGCTTTTCTGGATCGGGGTGAATCCCAAACTTTTGATGACGACACATCATGACATTTTTCTTCTCTTAGTTACTACTTACAGTTTTTAACTCACTTGTGACAACTCCTTGAAGTTTGCTTGCTATTTGTGGTGTTAGCCTCACTGCTGACACCTTCCTGATGTTGACTATTTTGTATTCACTGACTGCTTGTGGTTTTTAGTGGAAAATGGATCACCTCCATAGGAGGATATGCTTAACCCGTCACATATTTCCCCCTACTTGCACATTTGTCTTCTGTATCTGGCCTCATGGTTTTTGCGAGGTCATGTCACTCCATGGCGTATCCGGCACCTTGTTTTTGGTGGGAGTCATGGCTCTCCTAATGTTTCACGGGCACCATTTTTGAGGGGTCATCTCTCCTTGTGTATTTTTCACCCACCCCACTTTTTCTGGGGGGAGAGGGTGGGGTTCGCCTGTGTCTTCGTTGTCACTGGAGCAATTTTGTTAGTGTTTTCTGTTTGTGTGTGACTCCATAAACTCTCGTCAAGAAATGGGATTAAAAGGTTCCAGTTGCAAACATTATCTGAATCATTAGTTTCACCCCATACTTTTTTTCATGAATCCTTTTTTTTTTTTTTTTTTTTTTTTTTTATGTGATTTGATTCTTATGTTGTCCTCATCCTGAATTCACCTGGTTAATGACCCCATATCAGTCAGCCAGGCTATAATGAGGATGGGTTCAAAAGTAAAGGGTACCACAAATCCACAGGTATGGCGGTCCACAGCAAACTAGGCTGTGTTGTGGACTGAGTTGTATACCCCTAGTACAACATGACATTAAATTGTACTCACAGATGCTCAGAAGCTATTGACAAGCGAACTTCTGGAAGAGGATTTCAACCTGTGTGTCCAGCTCATTTCAGTTTTCGATTTACAGGTTGAGATCTGTTTTAATGGTGAAGTTTGGATTGACGTATTTAATGGAATCTTTATACTGTAGTTACCCATATGTATCTGTGCCTGTCTCTCCATTGTTTGTTAAGTTTCTTTTTAAAATCATATCCATACAGTATTTGACTGCACTCTGTGTGATGAGAGGTCATTCAATTTGCTCACTATTCGACTGCAGAGACAGTACTTCCCTATATCGAATTTTGTCATTTCCTTAAAACTAATAATTCCTAAGATGATTGCACAGTGGTGTCATGGTCATATCTTGGAAGTATATTGCAGGGAACAAGGAAACCAGAGCTCCATCACCACCACCTCCCTCTTTTACGGCCAATATTATGTATATGATTGTTTTTGTCATATTTATAAAGAAAATTACTGGTGATTATATATATTGTTACGGAACAGAGAAAGATAACGTACACTTTCAGTGAGAATGCTAAAAATCACTACTGTCCCGTAAAGTTCCAGGTTCAAAACAAAAGAGTTAGGTAAAATTACAAGTTAAAGTTTAATGCACAAACTAACAACAAAACATTCAGAACTCATAAGGATAATGTAATGGCAAAAAACAGGTTAAATACATGGTTAACTGCAATAGCCTCTATTAACACGAAATTAGCAAGAGTAAATTTATCTAAGTCAGCCCTGATAAAATGAGATACCAGATAATACTCAGTGAATGCCAGATAAATTATTACAGATACAAGCTTTTATCCAAAATGACTGACAAAGAACCCTACATAAATTACAAACTTCACTAGGCCTACAAATTAAACTTATGCTATACAGTACAAGAAAAAATTCAACAGTTATACTCAAATTACACACAGCTGCTAGATGGCCGGAGACTTCCTGAGCACTCACAACAACAATATCTGTACAGGGGAGGACAGAGATGTGAACAAAATGAGGAGCAGATCTAAGTGGCAATGATGCTGAGACTGAGCTCATTATATAGGGTCCGGCAGAGCTTGATACAACTTGTAAGAAGGCCGCGCAAATGAAGCCATGGGGACAAAGAGATGAAAATCCCGCACTGACAACAGAAAGGACGACTTACTCTACTGTAACGGTAGAAGGGGGGGACTGAGGCAGAACACGCTCGTGATCAAACATGCAGCATACTGTGCGTTAAAATTACACAAAGGATGATGAAATCATAGGCTATGTAACACCTCCCCACAAAGAAAAAAGAAATTTACAAAGGAAATTTCTTATTACTCTAAAACAATCTGTATATGGCATTACAGAACATGCAAAAGTCTTTCCTAATGTTACAGAACATGAGATCTCACTAGCACGTTCAATCATAGGTACTTGCCAGTATCCCTTTAACAAATCAAACTTACTTATGTACCTAGCCTTTCCGATCTTGTCTATGCAATCTTCCACGTGAGGGAGAGGGTAAGTGTCTGTTTTAGTTATCTGATTAACACGTCTGTAGTCGATGCAAAGCCTCTGTGACCCACCTGGCTTAGGGACTAGAGTGACAGGAGAACTCCACTCGCTCTGACAGGGCTCAATCATCTTGTGGTCCAACAGGTAGCCAAGCTCCTTCTGGATGAGAGGAACTTTCACTGGGTTCACACGGTAAGGAGGCAGTTTAATTGGCTTTGCGTCTCCAACCTCGACATCATGCATCAACACAGTAGTTCTTCCTGGAGTGGCACGGAACACTTGCGGGTACTCCTGCAGTAATGCCGAAAACTCCTGCCTTTCCTTGGGAGGTAGATGAGAAAGCTTAGTCTGGAGATCATTCATGATATCAGGATTCTTCCCCAAACTATCACTCAGGCTCATACTGCATGGGAGAGCTTCACTTGCAGACTCGGGTGGAACAGCTACAGTGCAGACTGGATTATTTTCGTCCCGCCTGTGATATAACTTTAGCATGTTGATGTGACATAGTTGCTTGCTCTTTCTACGATCTGGCGTGGCGATGACATAGTTGACATCACTGAGTTTCTTCTCCACGAAATAAGGGCCACTAAACTTGGCTTGAAGAGGTTGCCCATGAACTGGTAGCAGAATCAAAACCTGATCTCCTGGCTGAAAGTGGCGTAACGTGGACTTCTTATCATACCAAGTCTTCATCTTCTCCTGAGCAGCTCCTAAAGTCTCTCTCGCCAGCTGTAAAGCAGTGGACAGCCGTTCTTTGAACTTCATCACATACTCCAGCAGGTTGACGTCATCTTCCTCCGACAGCCAGCATTCCTTGAGTAGCTTAAGGGGTCCTCTTACTTCATGACCAAACAGTAGTTCAAAAGGTGAGAAGCCCAGTGATTCCTTTGGAGATTCTCTTGCGGCAAACACAACGAATGGAAGACCTTTATCCCAGTCTTTCTGATGTTCCAAACAGTATTTCTTGAGCATCGATTTGAGTGTTTGATGATATCTCTCCAACGCTCCTTGGGTCTGGGGATCGTAAGCTGAAGACGTGATCTGGGTGATGCCCAACTCTTTCAGAGACTGCTTGAAAACATTTGACATGAAATTACTTCCCCGGTCTGACTGTACCTCCTTGGGCAGACCAAACTTTGTGAAGAACCCTAGCATTTCCTTAACCACGTTCTTTGCTGAGATGTTTCTAAGTGGAATGGCTTCAGGATAACGAGTAGCCATATCAATCATGGTCAACACATAAGAAAATCCTGAAGAAGTCTTAGGAAGAGGGCCCACAATATCCACCAACACACGGGTGAAAGGCGCCTCAAAAGGAGGAATGGGAACTAGAGGTGCAACCTTTTCGGTCTGATTACACTTCCCCACAACTTGACAGGTGTGACAAGACTTACAATACCAGGAAACATCCCTGAAGATACCTGGCCAGTAGAAGTGTTTCAAAATGCGTGCCACAGTCTTCCTCACTCCAAGGTGTCCTGCCAAACTGGAATCATGAGCCACTCTAATGATATCCTGCCTACAAACACGAGGGATGACAACTTGATGTACAACCTCCCATTCACAGTCGGCTGATGCTGTTGGGGGTCTCCACTTCCTCATAAGTACTCCTGACTTTACATAATAACAAGTAGAAGCACCGGCTGACTCTTCTTCACTGTAAGCAGAGTTAGCTAGACCTTTCAACTCAGGGTCAGCAACCTGCAACTCAACCAACTCTTGACGAGACAAATTATCAACACTACGGGGTACTGCCTCATCTGGTGAGTGGTCCAAATTAGCAAGAAAAGTGTCAGCTAGGATAACATCATCATCATCATTATCCTCTAAATCACCAGTAACTTTAGACTTAGCCCTAGTGACAGCACATGCAGGGAACACATCAGGGACATCACAATCCTGGGCCGCAGCCACTGGCTCACTAGACAACTGAGGAGCTGGACACACTTGACTTCCACCAATATCATTTCCAAGTAAGAAAGTTACACCTGACATTGGGAGTGTCTCAACCAACCCAACCATAACGGAACCATTAACAAAACCAGACTCTAAATTCACTCTGCACAGAGGGACAGAGAAGTAATTATTCCCTACACCTTGTAAGATTACAGTTTCATCAGAGGAATTAACATTAGAGCCTAGAACACTGGTCAGCATAAGGGATTGGCAAGCACCTGTATCACGATATATTTTAACTGATTTCCTGTCATTACTGTCCAGAGGACTGACAAAACCATCAGACAGGAAATTAGCACATGAACTCTTGAGAGTGTCACCCACGTTACTGCTCAAAAGAGGAGCTCCATCATGAGAATTTAAGTTACCCCTCAAAGCAGGTTCAGTTAACTCAGTTAAAGAATTCTGGGAACTCTCAAGAGTGGACACTAGACCAATTGACTGAATATTTAAAGACTCCTTTTTGTTCACATCACGCTGTCTCCTGAAACATTTCTCCGTAGTATGACCAAGCTTACTACAATAAGTACATTTACTTTTCTGAAATCTAGAGGTGAAACTGGTATTTACTTCCTGAGAAACATCATCTTTATTCTCTTTCCTGTTACCTGTACTCTGAGTAGAGGCAACGTACTTACTCTCAGCTTTCCCTTTTTCTCTAGAATATCTCTTGTGAGTGAGAACATACTCATCAGCTAAAACTGCAGCATCAGACAAATTATCTATTCTTTTCTCATCAAGATATAGGCTTACATCTTTACTAATACACCTTTTGAAGTCCTCCAGCAAAATCATCTGCTTAAATTTGTCAAAATCAGAATCCACATTCTTAGAATTTAACCACTGCTCTAACAGATCTTCTTTGATTTTTGCATACTCAACATGGGATTGCTTATCTTGCTTGTAAGTTGTCCTAAATTTTACTCTATAGGCTTCAGGAACAAGCTCATAGGCCTTAAGAATCAAGCTCTTAACTACATCATAATTATCAGACTGATCCTGAGGCAAAGATGCATAAGTTACTTGAGCTTTACCGGTGAGAACAGTTTGAAGGAGTACTGGCCAATACTCCTTAGGCCAATTAAAACCTGTAGCTACCCTCTCAAACAACTGAAAATACTTTGTTAAATCAGATTCATTAAAAGGAGGGACAAGTTTAACATTTTTAGCCACATCAAAATCATCAGAGCTAGATGATCCAGTTCCACCTTGTTTCATGCGATACTCATGGTCTGCCTGAATCCTGACAAGTTCAACTTGTGCCTGAGCCTGTATCTGTGCCTCCTGAATCCGAACCTGAGATTCCGCCTCCTTAGCCTGAGACTCAGCCTCCTTAGCACGTGCTTGAAATTCAGCCTCCTTAACACGAGACTCCGCCTCCTTAGCACAAGCCTCCTGCAGGGCTAGCTGTAACTTAGCTATTTCAATCTGCATTTGCTCATTTGGAGGAGTCACATTAAACAAGCTCTTATTAATCATGCCAACAATTTGATCTTTAGAATGATGAGAGCGAACAGCAATTCCCAATTGTTGAGCAACAAGCTTAAGTTCATTCTTTGTTCTATTTTCTATATCACACACTGTTTGCACATTTGACAAAAAATCTTTGGCTTCATCAAGTGTAGTAATAGTAGACATCATGAATAAGTAACAGTCACAAAATATCAAGCAATATCCTTATGATAATATCCTGAATATCCTGATAAGAGGTCGCCAAATTTATGTTACGGAACAGAGAAAGATAACGTACACTTTCAGTGAGAATGCTAAAAATCACTAAGTCCCGTAAAGTTCCAGGTTCAAAACAAAAGAGTTAGGTAAAATTACAAGTGAAAGTTTAATGCACAAACTAACAACAAAACATTCAGAACTCATAAGGATAATGTAATGGCAAAAAACAGGTTAAATACATGGTTAACTGCAATAGCCTCTATTAACACGAAATTAGCAAGAGTAAATTTATCTAAGTCAGCCCTGATAAAATGAGATACCAGATAATACTCAGTGAATGCCAGATAAATTATTACAGATACAAACTTTTATCCAAAATGACTGACAAAGAACCCTACATAAATTACAAACTTCACTAGGCCTACAAATTAAACTTATGCTATACAGTACAAGAAAAAAATACAACAGTTATACTCAAATTACACACAGCTGCTAGATGGCCGGAGACTTCCTGAGCACTCACAACAACAATATCTGTACAGGGGAGGACAGAGATGTGAACAAAATGAGGAGCAGATCTAAGTGGCAATGATGCTGAGACTGAGCTCATTATATAGGGCCCGGCAGAGCTTGATACAACTTGTAAGAAGGCCGCGCAAATGAAGCCATGGGGACAAAGAGATGAAAATCCCGCACTGACAACAGAAAGGACGACTTACTCTACTGTAACGGTAGAAGGGGGGGACTGAGGCAGAACACGCTCGTGATCAAACATGCAGCATACTGTGCGTTAAAATTACACAAAGGATGATGAAATCATAGGCTATGTAACAATATATATATATATATATATATATATATATATATATATATATATATATATATATATATATATATATATATATATATATACACGCAAGAATCTCAGGTTAATCAGATTGGTCAAGTTTTGAAAGTAGAAAAAAAAAAAAATGATTAAACCATTCTCCTGCTATAGGACTTAAAACTGCTTGGCAGTGATGGAAGGGCTGAAGAGCAATCCACGGTAGTTTTGCAGAACCTTCACAGGCTCTGGCTTACATACTATATCTCCCGTCAAAAAAGGTACCACAACCATTGTTATACATTTTAACAATTGAATATGAAGTGCTTAACAAAATTGTAATTGGGGTGTTACTGGAAGACAGACTGAGGGTGTATGTAGGTGGAGTGGTGAGAGGGGGAGACCAAGGATGAGGTGGAGGGAGGGAGTTGAGAGGTATGTGAGGGAGGGGGAAGGCAGTCAAATGGTGGGTGATAGCGACTTGGAGGCGTTTTGTATGCGGCCACCCTTTACGGGATTAGGGCGTCGGGCTATAGATACGGTATAGTTAATGGAGGACTGGATGAATGGTGGATACGCTTTATATAAAACTATGGTGACACTTGTATAACAGAGTATATAGCTTGGGGCAAAATAGCGACTTGGAGGCGTTTTGTCTGCGGCCACCCTTTGTGGGAATAGGGCGTCGGGCTATAGATACGGTATAAAAAACTATGGTGACACTTGTACAGCAGAGTATATAGCTTGGGGCATAATAGCGACTTGGAGGCGTTTTGTCTGTGGCCACCCTTTGTGGGATTAAGGTGTAGGGCTATAGATATGGTATAGTTAATGGAGGACTGGATGGATGGTGGATACTCATATAAACAAATATATATATATGGTGACACTTGTATAGCAGAGTATATAGCTTGGGGCAAAATAGCGACTTGGAGGCGTTTTGTCTGTGGCCACCCTTTGCGGGATTATTGCGTCGGGGTATAGATACAGTATACTATGTTAACACTTGTATAGCAGAGTATATAGCTTGGGGCAAAATAGGCTTAGCTTGACACACCTGGCTGGCAGCACTAATTTAGGTCCAGTTCTGGCCATTGTTGTATCGGTGTCTGGTGTAGTGGATGGTCGTTTAGCTCTGCCTGGCTGTATAGTGTTGGCACGTGTTTTATCTCCTGTCCATGGAATACCTAAGCCATTGTCAGGTTAGGTAATGCATAATAGCAAACACAGCATCGTTTATATATGCCTACCCATCAGTACTTACCTATGTGAGAGGAAGGGAGTAAGGAAGTAAGGTTTCCCCCACTACAGAGCAGGTGCCTCAGTGGTAGTGTTTGATTAGAGACTGTGAGGTTGAGAGTTCATGCCCTGCCTGGGTAGCTGCCTTACTGGGAGGGGTAACACTCTCCTGTCACCCCAGCAGGGCTATATGATCTATCTAGGTCCAGCTCAGGGGAATAATCCCTTTCCCCCACAACAACTCCTTGACCATCCTTACTGGTGTATCGTTGGTATCGTTTATAAAGGCTCCAACATTCTTGCATTCATTGGCTTTGGTCACCTAATGGCGGCTGTCCATGCTGCCCAGTCTGGCAGCCTCCTTATTCAGTCTTATCCCTGAGGTCACACTGACTTTGTTCCAGGTTTTTTTGTGGTCTGCCTTTCACAACCCTCCCCCTGACGTTCACACTTCATTTTGTGCAGCCAGTTGTCATCCCCCATCCTCTTAACATGCCCACATGTCAGCTACAGTACAAGGAATATGGTTACACAATACTGCCCAGTAAATTGTCTCTTAACATGCCCACATGTCAGCTACAGTACAAGGAATATGGTTACACAATACTGCCCAGTAAATTGTCTCTTAACATGCCCACATGTCAGCTACAGTACAAGGAATATGGTTACACAATACTGCCCAGTAAATTGTCTCTTAACATGCCCACATGTCAGCTACAGTACAAGGAATATGGTTACACAATACTGCCCAGTAAACTGTCTCATAACATGCCCACATGTCAGCTACAGTACAAGGAATATGGTTACACAATACTGCCCAGTAAACTGTCTCATAACATGCCCACATGTCAGCTACAGTACAAGGAATATGGTTACACAATACTGCCCAGTAAACTGTCTCTTAACATGCCCACATGTCAGCTACAGTACAAGGAATATGGTCACAATACTGCCCAGTAAACTGTCTGTTGGCAGATTTACTTTATAGGTAAATCAGGTTTCCATTCAGCAACAGTTTATTAGGGATATAGAACAACTGTGTGGCCAAGCAGACCATATTAACCAGTGTGGCCAAGCAGACCAGCAGCAGCAGCAGGTTAACCAGTCTTGCATGGCTGTCACCTGCAGTGATGTTGCTTTGTGGTGTACAGTGCTTCATGACAGGCACAGGTAAATGTTTGTTAGGGATATAGAACAACGTTATTAACCAGTGTGGCCAAGCAGACCAGCAGCTGCAGGCAAGTTAACCAGTCCTGCATGTCTAGCCCTACATGGCTGTCACCTGCATTGATGGTCCTTTGTGGTGTACAGTGCTTCATGACAGGCACAGGGAAGTGTGGTGTGGTTCTTGGAGGCATGACACATGGGTCTCCACCCAGTTAACAGGACAACCATACCAGGCCACACACAACCTTGTAATTTGGTTATATGGTTACCACCCAGCGTTGTTAATGGTTTCATGGGTTACAGGAAACCGTCGGGCTTCTACACTGTGTAGAGGCACCTGAAGTGGAAAGTAATGTGCCAGGAAGGATGGGGGGAGAAGTAAGAAGACAGTGATAAAGGAAGAAGTAGGCAGCACTACATTCAAGCAATATTCACTTATAATTTAGAAATAAATTAGTTGAAATTTGCTTAGCATTTAATATTTATAATAAGGTTAGGAATGATGTGGAAGCTGTATTTTGTATTTGATAGCATTATAATAGGTGGCTAAGTGATTTACTATATTCCAGCTTCTCCAGACCACAACTACCAGCCAAGACCACCACCACTACCATGGCCGGTGTCTTGGTTCCAGGCAGGTGGTCGTCCCGCTGCTAAAAAGGTGAGGACACTTTAAGGTTTACTCTTAAATCTTGGCACACTTAGGTCCTGCCACTTGCTGCCTAAACTTGCTTGAAAATGAAACAATGAGATTAATTTATTGTTTTAAAAAATGTTAAATGTCTGTTAGAGGCATAAATTAAATAGGACTAAAATTAAGTAGCAAAATTGTAAACTGTAACTCTTTATTAAGCAGACCACAAGATTAATTTCATGTAAAAAATGAATAAATAAATGTCTGTTAGAGGCATAAATAGGACTAAAATTAAGTAGCAAAATTGTAAACTGTGGCTCTTTATTAAGCAGACCACAAGATTAATTTCATGTAAAATATGAAAATCTGCTAGAGGCATAAATGGACTTAAATTATCAAAGTAGCAAAATAGTAAACTGTGGCTCCTTCTCATGAACTAGTCAGCCAGACACCCATGAATTATGAGGGTGCCTTTAAGTTGTATTGGTGCCAAAAGTACCAGTGGCCTAAGTGCAGTCAAAATTACATTGAATTATTTCCCTGGACTTGTGTTCCTTGACTCCTGACTCCTGTACAGTATAAGGACTCCGTTTTATACATGCAATGTGAGGGAACATGTTGGTGTTTTAAATTGTACATGTTTTAGTGATACCTTAGAGTACCAGAACATTGCCAGTGTGTGACAGTGAGAGGCTGCTTCACCAGCCATGGTCTGAGGACTGTATAAAGCTGTCCTGGTTATTGTACTATATTCTTTTCTGTAATGTTGTGCACAATTACAGTATCTATCATTAATGCTGAGCTGTAGCAGTATTTACTAGACTATCCTTGTCATCAGTTGCTGTGAAGAGGATGTACAGCCATAGGATAGTCTGATATTAGCTGCAAGAGGAAGAAAAATCTGGGCAAAGCTAGATTAAAACCAATAGCCTCACGATGCCTGAGCTAAGATTTCAGTGTTCAGGCTGACCCCATGGCAGACTTAGGGCATAAACAGTGAGCAAGACTTCTAAAACCCAGTATTGTATCTGAAGCTGAAGTAATATATGCCATAACCCCTTCTTCCTTCAGGACTAAATGCACAAGACTAGGCTAGTATAGTCCACCACAATTATTTCCCCTTCCAGACTACAGGCTGTATTCTGGTTGGTTAAGGAAGCTCCCTAACACCTTTTCCCATGAGATTTATTTTGCCTGTTACACCTTCCAGTCCATCACTTTCATAAATCCATCTAATATGGCCATACTCTGTATAAATTACGCTTATCTCAGCCTGCAATCAGGTCTTGAATAAATCTTTAATTTCCACTGCCATCTTAAGGTTTATCCTGCCTTCACCTCTAGCTTCCTTTCTGGTCGTTCTACAGCTGCTGTTGTAGACGGCCACTGTTCTTCTACAGCTGTCAGTAGTGCTGTTCCTAGGGTATCCTCACCAACTCTTCCTTCTGTTCATCAGTGACCTAAGCTGTAAATCTAACCCCCATTACTTGTACACTGATGACTCCACCCATCACTTTTCTGTCCACTTCTCACAGCGTCCATCTCAGCATTTACTTCAAACAAGGATTGAGGCTGTGGCACACTTAATGTCTGACTTGGCTCATCTCTGATTGGGGTAAATGTAATATTCTTAATGCATCTGAAAGCCCTGACATCTTTTCAGCCTGTCAAAATCTTCCCTCAGTAGTATTCTCTAACTAAGGGGTCAGCAGTTTGGTTTGAATAATACCCATGTCAAGAGCTTGGAGCATTGCAGTTACCCTGGCCAATAGGAACTAATTTTTTGGTTAGCTATATTGATAAAACTTGACAAAGATGGTTTATTTATATACATTTATATACAAGACAAACTGATTAAAACTAAAATCAACTAATCTTTGCCCTCCTGATAAGGTATGGTAAAGTGGTAGCAGGGGAAGAAAAAAAAGAAAAAAAAAAAAATGAATTTTTATGCTTAGTTGAATTCAAGCCAGCAGATGGGGTTAACAGAATTAATCTGATTAAAGATGGGTTGGGTTGTGGCATCATCTTGAACTGTCTGGAAGGTAGCAGGTGAGGGATGTGCCATCAGCCGGCCAAAATTGACTCCTCTCGTTTTCTGAACATAAGTTGCGTTCATACTGACGCCTGAAAGGCGGATGGGTCTCGTTACCCCCAGAAAACTTGAAATTACCCAGAACGGAGTAATTAACCCCAAATTGCCAACTCCTGCTCTAATTTTTAATATCAAAATATGCATTAGGGGTTTTATTCTTACGGGATTTATCTTGGGATGATCATATTACCTCTCTTGTAAAATCTGCTTCCGAGAGATTAGGTGTGCTAAGTCAACTGTGCCATCTTTATCCCTGCCCTGCACAGGTACTGACTATACACTGGTTTTATTCGCCCATGTGTCAGGTACAATTTTTGTGGGGAGGCTCCCCACATACAGCATTTCTCAAGGTGGAATCAAAGGCTTTTCATCCCATTAACTCTGCTCCTGCTGGCTTTTTCTATTAACTCTCTTGCTGACTTTTCATCTCATTAACTCTTCACTTGCTGGCTTTTTCTCGTTAACTCTCCTCTTGCTGGCTTTTTCTCATTAACTCTCCTCTTGCTGGCTTTTTCTCATTAACTCTCTTGCTGGCTTTTCATCTCATTAACTCTCCTCTTGCTGGTTTTGTCTCGTTAACTCACCTCTTGCTGGTTTTGTCTCGTTAACTCTCCTCTTGCTGGTTTTGTCTCGTTAACTCACCTCTTGCTGGTTTTGTCTCGTTAACTCTCCTCTTGCTGGCTTTGTCTCGTTAACTCTCCTCTTGCTGGTTTTGTCTTGTTAACTCTCCTCTTGCTGGCTTTGTCTCGTTAACCCACCTGTTGCTGGCTTTGTCCCGTTAACTCTCCTCTTGCTGGCTTTGTCTCGTTAACTCCCCTTTTGCTGGCTTTTCGTCTCAATGTTCCTCCTGCTACCCTTCAGTCTTTGTCACACCGTTGCATCTTTCTCATTATATCGCTACAGCAAGTCACTGCTGTCTGAACTGTCTGCGTACACCCTTCACCATGGTGGGTGTATAGCACCCATCTGGCAGCAAACTCATCTCTTTTCAGGCAGACTCACTAAAGCAAGAGTTAACAGTTAATACCAGTCTTTGTATGCAACAGGTCAACTCTGCAACTGTCCTCTGTATTTCCCTTTGCCTATGATCTCCTTTTTTAAACTGTGTATCCAGGCATCTTGAAATGAATGGGTCGAATTTGTTTATCGCTTTATTTTTTCTGGAGGGAACAATCTTGCTGGGTTGTGGCTTTTGATTCCTTCCTTGGTTACAAAAAAAGATTAACCGACCACATCCAAAAGTAAATCGTCCGGGAAGAGGTGTTAGGGATCTTACTTATGTGGTGCGATTCAGCCATAGTGTTAGAGGCAAGGTTACTGTAGTCCAGAATACTTAAGGACATTGCTATAAACATTGCATGTGTTCTATTAATTCTGAAGGTGCAGGGATATGGTGTATAGGTGTGGTGTTGGGTAGTTCCTGGTATTTGTAGTGTAGGTTGTTTGTTATGGTGTGGTATGTCCTGGTATTTTAGTGTAGGTATGGTGCAGTATTTTAGGTGTGGGGCTGTGGTATGTCCTGGTATTTTAGTGTTGGTATGGTGCAGTATTTTAGGTTTGGGGTTGTGGTATGTCCTGGTATTTTAATTTAGGTATTTTGGGGGTCTGGTGTAGGGTATATCATGGCTGTAATCATTGTGTTTGGGGGATGTTTGGCTTGTCAGTGGTATGTTTGGTCTGTTTGCTGCTTTGTAATGAATTCCTGTAATAACTTTAATGAGAGATAAATCCTGCCGTGTTCATAAGTTAAATTCTGCATTGTTTATATAGGTAAATTCTGCCTTACTTGTCATGCTCATAGGTCATTGTTTAAGGCCAGTGTTGCAGTTTTGAGGTTATGTCTTTGTTGAGGTACCTATGGCTAAAGTATTTACATGCCTCATAAGAAGATAAATAGTAATCAAAGCTAGTTTTGAGTGAGAGACTGATGAGGAGAGTGTGAGTGAGGTTGAAGGGCGGAGAGGGAGGGAGAAGCCAAGGATGAGATGGAGGGATGGAGTGGAGAGGTATATGAGAGAAAGGGGGTGTGAGCTGGGAGCAGGGCAGTGAAATAGCGTTGGACAGGGTGACATTGAGGCGGTTTGTTTGTGGCCACCTCTTACAGGATTAAGGCGTCTGGCAATAGATAATTTTATCATGAAGGTTCATTTTGGTCTGTTAAATTTTTGCATGTTTGTGGAATTGGATGGATGAAAGGTAAATTTTGCTGTAAAAGTTTTGCTATGGTTATATGAGGTAGTCAGAAATAACCATCTATTCAGTGCAGTTCTGTCTGTAAATTTAAAACTGGCAGAATACAATGATAACTGTTTCTTCTACTGTGTGTTTCAGATGGTTCAATTATTTCAGCATGTGTTCGTCAGACTTTGGGAAGATATTTACATTTTCCAGTTTGTAAGGATGAACTTTGGTCTGTGGTGAAGGTGCCTATTATGCCCTGTTTCTTGTCAATGTTTTGCCCTGTTTCATGGTTTACTGTTTATCATAAATGGCTTTGTACAGTTTCTCATGTCTTGGCCTTGCCTAGTTTCTCGTAAAGGTTTGTTTGCTGTTTCTCGTAAATTTTGCTGTTTTGTGTAAATGTTTTGGTGTTGCTGTTTCTTGTAAATATCTTGGCTTTGACCCCCCCCCCCTTTATTATCTCCCTGTTCTTTGTGTCACTTCTGCCCTTCATCGTATCCTTCTTAAAGGCTCCAATATGCTTCCATGCATCAGCCTTGGGCACCTAATGGCACTTTTGCTCAATCTCTGGCAGCCTCCCTTTTGTCCCTCATCCCTGAGATCACTCTTATGACATCCCAGTGTGTGTCCGTGCGTGCCTGTGCCTGCCTGTCTGTCTGTTTCTGTACCCCTCCCCAAGACATTCATACTTCTCACTCGCACCCAGTTGTAATTCTCCATCCCCTCAGTATTCCCAATCTGTCCAACCCTCCTTGTCACAACACCAATACATTAGTCACATCCATCCCCTCAGCTCTTCGTTCGCAATCCTTGGCTCCCCACGCCTATCATTCGAGGATGCACGACACATCCATCTAATCATTGTCATTTCTGTATATGTAAGCCTACAAATATTCTCTTCCTCTGCTGCCCAGGTTTTGCTACTATACAGCATTACCCTCCTAACATGCCACATTGAGATCCCTCAGCACGTAAGGGAGAGTCGTGTGTCAGTAGAAGCAACATCCCCCTCAACTTCCTTCAGCCACTCCTTACCCTGCCCCAGCCACAAAGCTAGCGCCAGCACATAACGTGTCCCCCAAATAAAAATCTTCCTCATGACTCTTCACGAAAATCAATCCTTTCACATCACATGGCCTCCCTGTTCCTCCTAAATATCAGTTTTGCCATGTTCTTCGTGTCAGTTTTGCCATCCTTTGTAAGTGTTCATTTTGCCCTGCTCTTTGTGATTGTTTTGGCCTGCTCTTTGTGATTGTTTTGGCCTGCTCTTTGTGATTGTTTTGGCCTGCTCTTTGTGATTGTTTTGTCCTGCTCTTTGTGATTGTTTTGTCCTGCTCTTTGTGATTGTTTTGCCCTGCTCTTTGTGATTGTTTTGCCCTGCTCTTTGTGATTGTTTTGTCCTGCTCTTTGTGATTGTTTTGTCCTGCTCTTTGTGATTGTTTTGTCCTGCTCTTTGTGATTGTTTTGTCCTGCTCTTTGTGATTGTTTTGCCCTGCTCCTTGTGATTGTTTTGTCCTGGTCTTTGTAAATGTTTTGTCCTGCTCTTCATAACTGTTGGTTTTGCCATTTGTAAATGTAGTTTTGGTCTGTTGCTGATTGTTGTAAAGGGGTAATGTTAGCAATGCTGCAACAATTATCAGCTGTTTTTTTAGGGTAGTCTGTAGTGATCTAACAAGGAAAGCTTCTAAACTGGGAGTGGGTATTGGTTAAAATGGATGGTTCATGTTCATTTCTGTAGTTTTGTGGTCACTCCTTGTAGGATGGTGTCTGGATAGAGATGTATAGGCTTCTTAAGTACCCAGCTGCATAGCCACATTGGAAAACAGTATATTTATTCCTATTTTGTCCCTCTTTGGATCATAGACCCCAAGGCTAGAAGAGAACATGTAAGGATAGCGATGTATGTTCCTGTAGTGTTGATGAAGCCTCCTGTAACCTCTTGAACTGTAGTGCATAGGCAGTGATGCTCCACCAACTCTGCCTACAGGTTTATCTCAGACTGCATAACTGGGTTCTGGAAGTCATTGCTTGCTGTCTCTTTATGCTACAGGTCAACTCTGGAACTGTCTCCCTCTGTCTGTATTTCCTGCTGCCTATGATCTCCAGTCTTTCAAACGCAGTGTGTCCAGGCATCTCAAAATGATCGGATCTTGCATTTGGCTCTCTATTGTATTTTGTTTTTCTCTTGGAGGGAACTGTTACTGCGTGCTCATGGCCTTTGGTTCCTTCTTCCTCGCATTTAAAAAAAAAAAAAAAAAAAAAAGTTAACCCCTTCAGATCCCTTCAGACAAGTCACTCATGTTTCATTCTTGCTGCCTTCAGTTTTATTCTGACAGTTTGGAATGAGTTTAGGATACAGTAAATGTGGTTGTCACTGCATCTTCTGCCATAATTATCAGACATAAAATGGAATTTTCAGAGGGAAGGCCAGAGCTTAAATGTACTATATCTCCAGCCAGACAGTTTCATTGCAGCTGTACAGTAAGACTATGCGTATTACAGTATTAAAATGAGTTAAACAGTACAGACACAGGGTTATAGAGGGGGTTAGATCCCTTTTTGTGTGGGGTACTACATCACCACCATCAATACATCTCCTTCAGACATCCTTGACATCCCCCTTGGCTGTTATATGCCACATACTGGTAATGAGTTTGCTGAATATATAAAACCCTTCCAAGACATAATTGCCAGGGCTGAATAAAATAGGTATGGAGGCAGCAAGAATAAACTAGACCGTCTTAGGCAATCAAGGGGGTTTATATTGAAACAAATCCCCCTCCCAATCCAAAGGGTAAGTTTCTATTTTAACTGTAGCCTTCCCCCATCATTTCTAAATCTAACCCTACCACCCATAGATTGTAGTTACTGTAGCCCAACTCCCAAGAGACTTAATCTTTTTTTTTTTTTATTGCAGGTATGATCTGTGAAGTTTGGTTCAAGACTGCCATGTGTTGGCCAGAACAAGTAACATCTCAAGAATATTGGTGATGTCACACATTATTTTGACTTTGACTTAACGTAAAATATCCAAATATCAATCTTGAATGCTCAGCTCTAATAATAGATAATAAATGTAATAGTCATGAAAGATTATTATAGGATGTCTGACTGTACGGCTGTTATAACTACTGCATTAGGATGTGCTGTATACTTAAAGAACCTCTACATATGCCTGGCTTTAAATATTTTTTCCAATAAATACTTTGATTATAGTAATGTTATTGACTAATGCATTGGTTAGGTGAGGTGCAGAACGGTACTATATTTTTCGCCTTTACAAGACTGCAGTGTGAAAGATAGCTACCTGGATTTTTGGCAAGGCCTTTTTCATCTTTGAATTAACTTTTAGCATGTTAACACACATTGTTGACGAATCATGGCTATGGATTTTAAGATCCTGTTTTGTGGAAGAATTAGATTTTGAAATGCAGTAAAGATCCCTGGGAAAAAAAAAAAAAATTACAGTAGTTAAATGATTGTTGATAAAACTGCTTTATGGAAGAATGATTCTGGGAAGACTCTATATTGAGTCATCTTAATGTTTCTCTGTAAACTGAGGATTGGAAAGTGATAAGTACTAGTTAGTCTCTTAATCTCATCAGTTTTTACAACAAATGATGTTGACAGTTATCATTTCTTAAGGGCTGGAGGTAACCCCAGCTCTGTTAAGTGGTTTTCAGAGACTTGCAAGATATCTAATGGAAAGTCTTGAAGGCGAGAAATGTCCGTTCTGTAGCCTGCTCTTGGCTGTATTAATAGAAATGATTGAGCAAAGATGGTCTTTAACTGAAGATGTTTTAGTATTGCCACATGTCAGTACAATGAAGCAAAGGTAACACATCACACATGGCTTCTGATTGTATTGCATTTGGTGCTTGTCCATCTATGCCTTCTCAGTTTTACAAATATGGCCATTAGCTAATTTTGAGAATTTAATTGCATGAGGAAAGGTATTTTTACAAAGGCATTCACACCTATATTGGTAAACCATACATTAGTAAATTCCTGATAAATTACATTCTACAGTGCAAACTTGTAAGGATTAACAGAAAATTTGGGTTCTGTCAATAAATGGATACATACATTAGTAAACTCTTGATAAATTAAATCCTACAATGCAAACTCAGAAATCTGTAATGCTTGGATGTAGAGGATTAATAGAAAATTAAGTTTTGAAATGAGCTAAGGGAATGTGAGTGTATAGTAAGCACTGTTAACCTGGGAACATATAAAAATTAGTCTTCATTTCTTTGCTTTTGAGTGACTGAAGTATTTATTGGTGGAAATGGTTGTTATTGATCACTTCCTCCTACTTGAGATCTTCCCCCTCCCCACCTGATGTAATCATTGGTACAGTCCCCTTTGACTCCCACTCATTATTGCAGACACTGTATACCTAAAAATTGGCAAATAAGCCGTAATGTCTTGGTAAAAACTTTAATGTTGCAGGTTAAAGGTTAACAGTAATTTATTACAAGTTTGAGGACAATGGATATAAGATTAACATTGCAAGAAAAAATTCTGGTAAACAGGAGGTACTTGAAACTAATACATCTGATTTTAGAGTTTGTATTGTTTTTTGGGTTTGATGATAGTTATATTTTAATACAAGAGAACTTTACCTAGCCGAGGTTTTCTGGTGATAGTATGGGTGAGATAAGGGATTGAATAAATTAAGAGAATATAGTTTTGTAAGATGAAAATATTTGAATCTTAACTCCGAGAAGACTGATGTCTGCATATGTGATCATGCACCCCCAGCCCACCCCACCCCTACCCTGCTACCCATCGCCCCTCTCTGCCACCTATTGCCTCTCCCTCACCCTTCCACCCATGGCCCCCTTCCCCCACACGCCAGTATGCCCGTCCTGAGCGTGTCAAAACGTTTGGATGCCAGTCTTTCAGGGGTTAATCAGGGTTATCAGTCTGTTGAAGGAATGCCTTGCCACATGGTAATATTAAATTTGATACAGCCATCAGTACAGACATAAACTTGCTATAATGAATTAACATAGGTAGTCTTAGCTAGGTGTTAAAATTTCTAAGCAAAAATGACTGCATGAAGACCAGTTAATTGGGAAATTATAAAAATTAATAGAAATGAGTTTCTCCCAAAGATGGTGTATGGCAGTCATTTTTGGTTGAGCTGTGTTAATGTATATTTATGCATTGGTGGTGTTTGTATCAGCAATGCATAATTGATATGGAGCCCTGTTCATCCTGCCTATGTCTTGGTACTCCTTTACTGCTGGAGTGTCATGTGGTCTCAGCAGTATGGGGTATTGCAAGACATAGACAGGTAGTTATGGATGATCGGGCTCCGGGCGCATTGAGAGGTATCTGGGGCCGGAGCAGGACCTATCTCGATGGTCTGCCATTTTCACCCTTATGGCCTCCCCTGTATACCATGCTGTGAGAATAAAACTAAGTCGACTGAACACTGTCTTTTATTATGCATTTACAATGTCTTATAAGTGACTTTCCTTTTATAAGTTCTTTTGTAATGTCCTTTCAGTGTGTCTCCTCTTAGTGACAGCACCAAGAGGACATGTCTTAGTGCTGTGTCACCAAGAGGAGACACTGGAAGGACATTACAAAAGAACTTATAAAAGGTAAGTGACATGAGTATGACATGTGACAGCAACTCAAATAAATTGCATCATAAACCTGATAGTTTCAATACACCTGACAATGACATGAATGGATGCCACACTTATGACAACAGCAGCAGGAGACAAACACTGAAAGAGCATCACGAGACACACAATGGCAAGCATCATACCAAAGAGCATCATAAACGAGATGAAAGGATGCTTCTCTAAAACTTAGTATATGCAAGCTCAGGTTAGGCAAGGCATCATAAAAAACGGGAAGACTGCAGGGCATCATAAAAAACGGGAAGACAACGGGAAGCCACAGAGCATCATAAACGAGATGAAAGGATGCTTCTCTAGAACTTAGTATATGCAAGCTCAGGTTAGGCAAGGCATCATAAAAAACGGGAAGACAGCTGGGCATCATAAAAAACGGGAAGACAGCTGGGCATCATAAAAAACGGGAAGTCACAGAGCATCATCAGCGAAATGAATGGATGCTTCTCTAAAACTTAGTATTTTCTTCTGAAGCCGACAACAGACCAAAGACAGCAACACAAAGGACATCAATGAGACAAGCAAGGCAAAGCGTCATCAAAGAGACAAGCAAGGCAAAGCGTCATCAAAGAGACAAGCAAGGGAAAGCATCATCAATGTGACAAGCAAGGCAAAGCATCATCAAAGAGACAAGCAAGGCAAAGCGTCATCAAAGAGACAAGCAAGGCAAAGCGTCATCAAAGAGACAAGCAAGGCAAAGCGTCATCAAAGAGACAAGCAAGGCAAAGCGTCATCAAAGAGACAAGCAAGGCAAAGCGTCATCAAAGAGACAAGCAAGGCAAAGCATCATAAATGAGACAAGCAAGGCAAAGCATCATCAAAGACACAAGCAAGGCAAAGCGTCATCAAAGACACAAGCAAGGCAAAGCGTCATCAAAGAGACAAGCAAGGCAAAGCGTCATCAAAGACACAAGCAAGGCAAAGCGTCATCAAAGAGACAAGCAAGGCAAAGCGTCATCAAAGAGACAAGCAAGGCAAAGCGTCATCAAAGAGACAAGCAAGGCAAAGCATCATAAATGAGACAAGCAAGGCAAAGCGTCATCAAAGACACAAGCAAGGCAAAGCGTCATCAAAGAGACAAGCAAGGCAAAGCGTCATCAAAGACACAAGCAAGGCAAAGCATCATAAATGAGACAAGCAAGGCAAAGCGTCATCAAAGACACAAGCAAGGCAAAGCGTCATCAAAGACACAAGCAAGGCAAAGCGTCATCAAAGACACAAGCAAGGCAAAGCGTCATCAAAGACACAAGCAAGGCAAAGCGTCATCAAAGACACAAGCAAGGCAAAGCATCATAAATGAGACAAGCAAGGCAAAGCATCATAAATCAGACACGCAAAAGCAGAACATCATGAATGAGACAAGCAAGAACAGAACAGAACATCATTAATGAGATAAATGAATGCTTCTCTAAAACTTAGTTTTAAGAAGCTCACAGCACAGCACAGCAAAGAACATCATAAATGAGACAAGCAAGGCACAGCATCATCAAGATGACAGGCTGCTTCTCTGAAACTTTGTTTTTGGAAGCTGACTTCACACTTTTGTCTGTCTGTCTGTCTTTTCCTTGTTTTCTGGGCCATACATCACTTCACTTCACCTGTGAAGGAGGAGAAAAGAATGATGAATAGGCCTAATAATAACAGATAATAATAATAATAATAATAAACACAATAACAGTGATAATGATTATGATAATAATAATAATAATAGTGGTAGTACCGGTTGTGGTAGCAGCAGTAGTAGTAGTAGTATGAGTAGTAATAGTAATAACAGTAGTAATAATAATAATAACAATAATAATATGTGGTAGGTGGGGGCAGTCAACATCCACTCACTCGATGTAGTGCTGCTTTGGGTGTCTAATATGTGGTAGGTGGGGGCGGTAATCATCCACTCACTCAATGTGGTGCTGCTTTGGGTGTCTGCCCTCTCCTCTCTTCCTTCCTTCCTCTTCCTTCTGCCTATGGGTGACTCTACACTGAGTGACAAGCCAAATGGTTTCCTGTACACCAGGAAATCATTTACTACGCTGGGTGGTAACTATATTACCAACTTACAGCACCTGGTGGTTTATTGAGCTGGTGAAGGTTTATATCCAAGGGATGGTTGGGGTTTATTGCTCATGTAATGCCACTCAGGGATGAGTGAGGCTGGTCACTCTCATCTCAAATGTCAGGACCAACTGCCTAGCCCCGGGCTCCTATGCTCCTCATGGGGCGGCATAGGATTGGATGATGGATGGATGGATAATGATCATTTATTCATCATCATCCAATCCTGTGTTGCCCCATGAGGAGCGTAGGAGCCCGGGGCTAGGCAGTTGGTCCTGACATTTAACCCTTTCAGGCACAGTCGCGCGATTCGCGTGATGTCGGCTTGCACTCCGCCAGACACAGTCACGCGACTCGCGTCTTTAAGGCCCCTTCAAGGCCCAAAAATATTCGTCAGAAAAAAACTTATAGGCCGATTTGCGTGATTTTTTGGCGCGTCTTAGGGTAGCCAAGGCCTACTGGAGGTAAGTCATTGGCAACACTGCTTTGCCTTATCAGCCTCAGCCCGCTCCCTCCAACCTCAGTGTTTGTTGAGCAGTCAGCCAGTGATGTTTGACAGCTCGTGGTTCCCTTTAAATCGTCCATAATTCTCCTCCTCTTGCCCAAGGCAAAGACCCTATTGAATCAGTGAGATAATACATTGTATGTGAACATATAGTGATGTGATATTGTTGATGGAACATTCATATATGTATTGAAAAGCAATTCTGGCCGTTAGCAATCGTTGGGCCTTGGAGCCAGACACATGGTCAGTGTAGCGGGGTTGCACCACTCCACCCCCGTAGGCCGTATGGCGTGAGTGGAAATACGTATATAAATGAAGCCAAGGCATAAATATATATTGTGTGAAACATACTGTGGATGGCTTGGTGAAATTATGGAGCCAGCAAGCGTTATGTGTGGCATGAAACAGTGTTGTGAAGGGGCAAACCTGAAGTTGGGAGGGAGAATTACCGGTGTTTTTAGGGCTGGAATTATTGTGATTCTGATAGTGTAAATGCGTATGGAATTGTATGAAATATACGTCAAACAAGCTGCGAGTTTCCGTGAACGAGTGTGGTGTGTGCTAAAAATAGCGTTGCCTCATACTCTCAGGGAGCAGCTGACTCACACACACACTACATAACTCCTTATCTTCAAATCCCTGGTCTAACTGGATCAACACCCCTGGAGGAAGTGAGTTCTGCAAATTTTGTTGATATATGTAATAATCTATTACCATTACCTCTCACACTTTCAGACAAATATCCATTTTCTCCTACAGATTACACATGAAAGAAAGTAAATCTCCACAGCAGTAACTATAGAAGAGTTATGTTTATGTGTAGTAGGTTATAACAATAGAAAAAAACATCCATGGAAGATGTAATAGTCTGTACAGATAGGGGAAAAAGAAAGTTAGTAGCATAGTCTTCAGGCCGGTGTGCGAGGAAGAAACAGTGTGTGTAAAAGTTGGTAGCGATCGGAAGAGTAACCTCACTTTGTCGGCCAATTACTCGAAAACTATTAGACTTATCGATTTCCTGTTACAACCATCATCAATACCACTAAATTCTACGTAAGATCAATACCAGAATGTAAGCCTTTGGTAGCGTTTTGGGGGTAAAAGGCGAGAGAAATGTTTTTGTTCCTAGCGGTTGTTGTGTGACATGACAAGCGCTCGGAGTAATAACATCATTTTGTCGGCCAGTTGCTCGAAAACTATTAGACTTATCGATTTTCTGTTACAACCATCATCAATATCACTAAATTCTATGTATGATCAATACCAAAATGTAAGCCTTTTGTAGCGTTTTGGGGGATAAAAGGCGAGGGAAATGTTTTTTTTTTCCCCTCGCGTTTATCAGTGACATTCGCTCGGAGTAATAACCTCACTTTGTCGGCCAATTACTCGAAAACTATTAGACTTATCGATTTTCTGTTACAACCATCATCAATACCACTAAATTCTACGTGTAATCAATACCCGAATGTAAGCCTTTGGTAGCGTTTTGGGGGGTAAAAGGCGAGGGAAATGTTTTTCCTCGCATTTGTTATCAGTGACAAGCCGGAGTAATAACCTCACTTTGTCGGCCAATTACTCGAAAACTGTTTGACTTATCGATTTTCTGTAACAACCATGATCTATACCACTAAATTCTACGTATGATCAATACCAAAATGTAAGCATTATGTTACGTTTTGTGCGATAAAAGACGGTGGAAATGAGTGTCTCTTCCCGGCTGTTACCATTGAGAAAGGCTCGTAGTAATACTCTCATTTTCTCTGCCAATTACTCGGAAACTATTGGACGTATCGATTTCACGTTTGAACCATGATGAAGAGCAGGAAATTCTATATATGTACAATACATAAAAATGTAATATTTCTCATAAGAATTCGTGGTTACGTAGACGGGAACATTGCGTACGCCATGCGCGCATCACGAAAGTCAATCACGCACGGAGTGCCTTGTACCTTTTTTCGATTTACTCGAGAACTATGAGGCGTATGGGGTTTTCCCGTCACAGTGGGAAAGCTGGATAATGGGGGCATATTACTATGTAATAAAAACGTTAGGTCCCTGGGAAAACTTAGCTCTCAGAGGTCAGTGAAAATTTTTCGAAAATGGCTCTCAGTTTTTGACCATTTTCTCGAAAAGTATACATCGTATCTAAACCAGATTGATTTCGTTAGAAAGCTGATGAAATTCTCTATGAAAAAATATTAGATCATTTTCCTGTAGGATGGAAAACATTCAAACGGTGATGTTGGGAAGTCAAAAATGTTTACTCGACATGCCTTCCAGGGCTCATAACTTTCTGTGCTGTTGTTTTCCTGTGTTTTGGTCATGTTTATCAGATAGAACAAACATCCATGCATACCTGGACATAGGTTTCATGGGAATACATTGATTTTTTGGGGGCGAAAATAAGGCAAGAATGTGTTTCATTCGCTCAAATTTGCTCAAATTTGCCGCGCGCGCGCTCACCGGCCGGGCGGCTTCGTAGTCGAAATTCCGGGATCAGAAAACTTATTGAAACTTATCGTGCGCGAAAGGGTTAAGATGACAGTGACCAGCCTCATTCATCCCTGAGTGGCATTACATGAGCAATAAACCCTAACCATCCCTTGGATATAAGCCTTCACCGGCTCAATCCAATAATAATAATAATAACTAATATAATAATAACAATAATAATAATAATAATAACAACAACAACAATAATAATAATCATCATCATCACCTAATCCTACATTGTCCCATGAGGAGCATAGGAGCCCGGGGCTAGGCAGTTGGTCCTGACATTTGAGATGAGAGTGACCAGCCTCACTCATCCCTGAGTGGCGTTACATGCGCAATAAATCCCAACCATCCCTTGGATATAAACCTTCACCGGCTCAATCCGACTAGAGTGCCTTAATCACCCACTAAACCACAAGGTGCCATAATTGGGATATATGGTTACCACCCAGCGTAGTTTCCTGACGTACAGAAAGCAATTTGGCTTGTCACTCCGTGTAGAGTCACCTATAGGCAGAGGGCAGAGGAAAGAATGAAGGAAAGAAAGACAGAAGAGGAAGGAAGGAAAGAAGGAAAGAATTGAGGAAAGGGCAGTCACCCAATAGCAGCACTACATCGAGAGAGTGGATGGTGAGTGCCTCCACCAACCAATTTAATAATAATAATAATCATCATCATCATCATCCAGACCTCCTTTCCCACCCCAGGGCAGGGTGAGGAGTAGCAATGTCCAGACAGCCCAAATCTGCCCAATCCACTGGGCCACACTTCCATTCACTCATCATTCAAGCCCCCAGAATCCTGGCTCTATTGGATATGCCAAAAACATTCACCACGTTGTGTAGCATGACATAAACATATCCGACAGAGTCAATTCGGACGCTGCCATGTTAGACAGGGGTGCCAAATCCCTGATCATGCACTTCTCATCACAACATTCATCCAGCCAGCTCGATCTCTTGTCAGTCCCCTAGCCTTACCGATTTCCAAACCTCTCTTCCTCAAACACTCATCCACCATATCTCTCCACCTTCTCCTTGGCCTACCTCGCCTCCTCCCTCCTTCAAATTTGCTCAGATATACCTTTTTCACCACTCTATTGTTATCCATTCTCTCCACAGGACCATACCATCTCAGTACACTCTCTTCGATTCTGGTGTCCAAAGACTTCCTCACTCCACACCTTTCATGAATCACATTATTTCGTATCCTATCCACCCTCTGTACTCCACATACATTCCTCAGCAGTCCCATCTCCACTGCTCTTACTCTTGACTTTTCATTTTCATGCCACACCATAGTCTCACACCCATATGTTAAAGATGGCACTAACACTCCTTCATGTAAGCCTCGTGAAGCTGCAACACTCAAGCCTCTGTTTCTTATCAAGGCCTTCATTGCACCAGCTACTTTTCTTCCTTGTGTCACTCTACTTTCAACTTCTTTTGCACATTTTCCTCTCTTTTCTATCACTGTACCCAGGTATTTGAACTCTCTCACTAATTCCAGTCTCTCTCCATTCACTGTAACATCACACTGGGAATCACCTTCTCTCTCAGTAACCATCACTTTACTCCTTTCTACATTTACTCTCAAGGCACAACGCTCACAGACATCAGTAAAACTCTGCACTAGCCTACCAAGTTCTTGTCCAGTATTTGCAAGCAGTACTGCATTGTCAACATACAACAAATTTGAGATATTCCATCCATCACCATTCATTACCAACGTCATCCCTCTCTCCATTACTCGTGTTTTTAATTCTCTCATCACCCCATCCATATATATATTGAACAACCATGGGGACATCACACAACCTTGTTGCACGTCCACATCGATCATGAACCATTCACTTAGATGCCCATTACCCCTTACACATGCTTCACTACTATCATAAAAACTCTTGACAGCACCTAGCAGCTTACCATCTACACCATACATGCGCAAAACTTTCCACAATCTTTCCCTGTCCACTTTGTCGTATGCTTTTTCCAGATCCATGAATGCCATAAACACCTTATGGACTTTCTCACAAGCCTTCTCTGCTATCTGTCTCACTGCAAATACTTGGTCCACACATCCTCTGCCACTCCTAAAGCCACCCTGTTCATCACTCACTAGGACTTCTGATATCTCTCTTACTTTCTCTATTATAATTGTTCCATATGCCTTCCCAACCACACTCAATAAACTTATGCCATGATAATTCTTGCACTCACTCCGCTCACCTCTGTTTTTGAATAGGGGTACAATCATAGCCTTTTTCCACTCTGCAGGCACAGTTTCATACATCCATGCCTTCTTACATATCTCCAACAAGCACTTCATTCCACTCTCTCCATAACACTTAATCATCTCTGCATACACCTCATCAACCCCAGCAGCTTTCCCATTCTTCAGCTGCTTCACAGCACTCTTCACCTGTGTGAGTATCATGTCTTCTGGCACTGCATTCCTTCTCTGCACACCCCAAAAACCAATCATGTTTACAGCCGCTCTGCTCTCCCTATTCCCATTCATCAGGCTTTCAAAATATTCTTTCCATCAGGTCCTTACTTGATCCCCACAGATTAATAATCTACCACCTACATCCTTCACACCATCACATTTCTTTCCGCTTTCTACATTTCCACACCTCTTTCCAGAATAACTTCCTATGTTTAGAGAAGTTTGCATTCATTTTTCTTCCTAGATCATCATTTACCACCTTCGTTTTCCTCTTCACTAGTCTCTTTATGTGCTTCTTGCTCTCAATACATTCAGTTCTTAATTCAACTGAACCCCTGTCCTGTAACCACTTTAGCCACTTCTTCCTCTTTTCCTCCACAGCTCTCTTAACCTCATCCCACCATGCCGTACCTTTCTTCTTTGTTGTTACTCTTGCCACACCATACACCACTTTAGCATTCCTAACTAAGCAATTGCTATATGCATTCCACAGGCTGTCCAGATCCATTACATTCCAATATTCACTTATTCTAACTCCTCCTCTACTTTGGTCCTGTAATCATCTGCCCTTTCTCTGATCCTCAACTTCTCAACACTCAGTCTTTCTCCCTGACTGCTCCTCTCTCTCCTGATCCACTTCACTCCTCAGCTTGAATTTGCATACATGCATACCACAATCATATGATCTGACAGACCTCCTCCTCATCCTCTCATGGCCCTTGTATCAGCAACCATTCCCAGCATCGACCTCTCTACGAGCACGTAATCAATCAGGATTCTTTCATCACGATCCCCGTTCCCTCTATACCATGTATATTTATGTGCATAATATAATAATAATAATAATAATGGGTACATAAAAACCAATTACAGTACATCACTACATATAACCAACACTAAAAATACGGCAAAAGTAGCCAATTAGCATCATAAATACTACACAGACTATAACAAGCAATTTATTCTTTTATCTACTCACTTTATCTCACTGTATCTATTTATCTTGGGCCACTTGCTTTAATCCCAGGCAGGTGGCCTCCATGACACTTTCTTTGCATCAACCCTTCCCTCTGCTGTCACGCTGCCCATCCTCCAACCACTTTCTCTGTGTCAGCCTTTCCTCCACCATCAGGCTGGCCAACCTCCATCCATCTTCACACATATACCTCTCCACCCCACCTCTCTTCCACACCTCTCTCCCAGCTGTGTTCTGAAATAGCAATAAAAATTAACACTGGAAAAAAAATCAAATAACTCCTCATTGATGTCCTTTGTATATTACATCTAAAATTATTACTCATATATATTTAACAACTGGCTGCAGGAAGTGAAAAGTGTTGATGCCGGGGGCTAGGTTGCAAGAGGCAGACCGAAAAAGACCTGGGACGAGGTCACTGAGTGTGACCTCAGGGATAAGGGACAATAGGGAGGTTGCCAAGGATGGTGCAGCATGGAGAGCCGCCATTAGGTGACCAAGGCCGATGCATGCAACAATGTTACAGCCTTTATAAACAAAATGAAACTATCTTGGATCAGGGAGACATCCAAAGGTTTTCACTTTATGGCTGCTGCTGGCAAACAACTGATTTAACTCAGGAGGGTACAGTGTATTCAGCTCAGAAGGTACAGTGTGTTGTGTAAGCTACCTATCTATCTATTGCCACACACCTTAATCACATAAGGGGTTGCCACAAACAAATCGCCTCCATGTCACCCTGTCCCCTGCCATTTCACTGCCCTACTCCCAGCTTACATCCCCCTCTCTCATGTACCTCTCCACTCCATTGGCCTCCCCCTCCCTCTCCACCCTCCACCTCACTCACATACACTGTTCTCGTCAGTCTCTTGCTCTCCATCCTCTCCACATGGCCAAACCACCTCAGTGTGTTTCTCCTAACGCTTCCTATCACATCCACATCCACACCACAACGCTCCTCCACCTCCTCATTTGTCAGTCTGTCTCTCCATGTGACTCCACAGGCTCCTCTCAAATTAACTTATTTCCACTGCTCTCTCTTGTGTCCTTCCAACAACATCCAAGCTTCACTTCCATGCGTTAGAGTTGGTATCACAATACTGTCATGTAGTAACTTTTTCACTTCCATGCTCACTTCCCTGTTTCTTATCACTGCCTTCAGGGAACAAGCAACCTTTCTTCCCTGCTGTACCCTTTCAAGCACTTCACCCTCCAAACTTCCATCCTTACTCATCACACTACCCAATTACTTAAACGTACTCACATTTTCCAATTCCTCACCATCCAACCTCGCTGTACATTCACTGACTTCACCCCTCTCAAAGACCATCACTTTACTCTTCCCTACATTCACCTTTAGATTCCGTTTCTTACACACTCTCCCAAACTCATCCACCAAGCCTTGCAGCTCCCCTTCGTCTTCACTGAACAACACAGTATCATCTGCAAACAACAGTACAGGGAGTTTCCAAACACTACCCTCTCTCACCAGGGCCACTCCAACATCCACTACCCTACCTTGTACCTCTTTTATTACCCCATCCATGTACAGATTGAACAACCATGGAGACATGACACATCCCTGTTTCAAACCAACCTTCAAAGAGAAAAATTCAGTTAGTTCACCATCCACACACACTGCAGCCTTAGCACCATCATACATACTCTTCACAGCATTCAACAACTTCCCATGTACACCATATATTCTTAATACTTTCCACAATCCTTGTCTATCCACCCTGTCATATGCTTTCTCCAAATCCATGAAAGCTGCATACAACTTCTTTCCCTTCTCTAGAAACTTTTCCACTAAAGATCTAAGAATGAATATCTGATCTACACAACCTCTTCCCTTCCTAAAGCCTCCCTGTTCTTCTCCAACTAATTCCTCTGTTCTTTCTCTAACTCTGTCAATAAGTATCCTACCATACACTTTTCCTATTATACTAAGAAGACAAATGCCCCTATGATTACCAAACACCTCTTTTTCTCTATCATTTTTATCTTTCACTCCCCGACTAATTTTTTTTGCACCCAGTCCAACTCTCTTTACTTCTTTCCAGAACATTTCTTATATTCCCTCCACCTTACACTCAAATTCCTCATCCACTCTCTTCTTACTCTCTCTTACTAATCTTTTCACCTCTCTCTCCCTCTCCGCTTATAACTCTTCTGTCTTGCAACGTCCTCCACACCCGCTTCTCATCCACTCACTACTGTATGTGCTTCTTCTGTGCCACAGCCTGTCTCATCTCTTCATTTCACCATGCTGTTCCTTGCACCCCCTTTCATCTTCCACATCCCCCATCTGCTCCAAATAATATTTACCCAATTGCTCCTCCACTTCTCTCGTGTAATCTATGAAGTTCAAAATACAGTGCAATTCCAAAAATAAAAAATGGTGTAGATCAAGTACCGGTAGTCAAAGTCCAGGCTGAGACCACTACTCCAACATATCTCCCATACACAGACCATCCTCTTGGGGACTATAGCCCATAGTCTTGAACCTGAGGGCAGAGTTACGCTGTTCACACCCCGCTCCAAGCGGATGCTCACTCCTTCAGTGTAAGCGGTAACCTTGAAAGCGTGAGAGTGCACCCCTTCGTGTGGGTAGGTGTGGCAAACAGTTGGTAACACTGATTTATTATTATTATAAATTAAAAAAAATAATAATAATAATAATAATCCAAGATTGATCCACAATAAACTCTCTTAATGTTAGCAATTCTTATGTCTGTTATCATTAAAGCCTGGCATTTGTTCTGGAATAGTCTGTGCAAGAGTATGCATACAGGTTTGGAGAGCCTGTACTATAGGAAAAATCTGGTGTCAGACATAGCTTCAAAGGGGTTCAAGGGGTCAGTAATAACCCTATCAATACACCTTGGCTGGTCATGCAGATTGTGACATTTCTGCCCCACATCTTGTTTTTGCCATTTTTCTCACCCATAACCCCCACATCCCACCAGTCCCCCAAACACCTAAGGGGATGGGGGTTAATTTGAAAACCAACCAGGAGCATCATGAATAAAGGTCACATTCGTTCAAACCACACCAATATACACCAGAAAACTATACTGCCAAGCCAAACAAAATAGTGCAGACTTGTTAAAGTTTACCAAACACAAACATGAGACTTTGTATTTCAAACTAACTGGCTGTGCATGATTAGTCTGTTTAGGTAGTACTCAGCCATTCTTTACTGTTCATTTCATGAACTAATCAAACTAATTATGAAAAGATCATGCACCATATCTGATAAACAACTTGGCAGAAACAGTGAAAAATAAAATGCAAGTGGATACAGTAATTCATCTTTGTCTTCATCTTGCCATAAATTAACCATCTCTGGAGAAGCAGTGAAGTCTTTTAATGATAAAACTATTAAAAGCTTATTTCCTTTCTGTACACAATGTTTTTATCCTTAAATTAAAGTTCTTATCACACACACCATTGGGTCCTTCAAATTGTACATAGTTTTCACTGCACAAAGCTGCTGTATATAATATGACGAAGGGGCATGTGAAGGGGTGCTATGAGACTCTCTGTGGATGTCAGTACTACGCTGTGGTAATCCTCTCCTGTTCGCCGGGGAACGCTCTCCCTTTCGTGCGTTAAGATAACCAAAAGCTACGGAGAGGGCAAGGTGAACGCCTGCTCACAGTTTAAGACTACGGCTGTAAGCCTCTTCCACTTTCCCTCCACCTTGCCATGTTCCAACCTTAGCAAAGTGCACCTGACACACAAATGCAGCTGCTTGCTTGTGGCTGATGGGTCTGCTCAGCCACACAAACCAGGGTAAAGCAACAACAACAAAAGTGCTATAGAAGACACAGAGCCAATGGGAAAAAAATAATAGCAGCAGCAGCCAACCCAGAGCCACCCCAAAAACTCCCCAAAGCCTGCCCTAACCTTCCCTACGCTGGCCTAACAATGCCAATGCATTCATACCCCCAACAACACTGATAAACACATGCACACACACACTTGTTGTACTTGGTGAGAGGCAGGAATGAGTCACCACAGTGTATACTCCCTGATAACTCTGCTGACTCCCTGGCTTGCCGACTCTGCTGTCTCCTTGATGACTCTCTACTGACTCTGCTGACCTCCTCCTGACTCTCTAGACCACCTCCTGCTCTCCCTCATGACTCTTGACTTCCTGCTGAATCATTCTTGACTTCCTCATTACTTGGCTTCAGGATGACAGGAAGATTAGGATTCCTTCAAGTAAAATCACCCAGGTCTGGTGACGTCCACCTGTAACCACAAAATTACCTGAGATTAAGAGAGAGAGAGAGAGTCACTGTTTATGAGTTAACTGACAAGAATAGTCAGACACACTAAACCCCTTTTACTCTAACCTGGCCCAAAATTACCATCCCTCTGGCCAAAATTACCATCCCTCTGGCCAAAACTACCATCCCTCTGGCCAAAATTACCATCCCTCTGGCCAAAATTACCATCCCTCTGGCCAAAATTACCATCTCTCTGCCAAAATTACCATCCCTCTGGCCAAAATTACCATCCCTCTGGCCAAAATTACCATCCCTCATTACCATCTCTCTGGCCAAAATTACCATCTCTCTGGGCAAAACTACCATCCCTCTGGCCAAAATTACCATCTCTCTGGCCAAAATTACCATCTCTCTGGCCAAAACTACCATCCCTCTGACCAAAATTACCATCCCTCTGGCCAAAATTACCATCTCTCTGGCCAAAACTACCATCCCTCTGGCCAAAATTACCATCTCTCTGGCCAAAATTACCATCTCTCTGGCCAAAATTACCATCTCTCTGGCCAAAACTACCATCCCTCTGGCCAAAATTACCATCTCTCTGGCCAAAACTACCATCCCTCTGGCCAAAATTACCATCTCTCTGGCCAAAACTACCATCCCTCTGGCCAAAATTACCACCTATCCAACTAGAATTATGATTTGTAAAAGAGTAATGAATGGATACAATGCTAGTCACAAAGAAGTGCTATGGAAAAGATGTAGAGCACTAGTATTGCCTTTTTCTGCCACTGAGCTAAGGGAAATAAACTGCATAAGAACTAAAATCTTTGCCAAGTTCAGGTGAAAGAACTATACTGCATGTCTCTGCTGACACTGCTGACTTCCTCCTGACTCCCTGCTGATCTTCTTTGACTCCTTGCTGATTTTCTTTGACTCCTTGCTGATTTCCTGCTGACTCTGCTGCATTTTGATGGTAGGAAGGTTGGGGTAATAGCAGGCAGGTCAGGTCAGCACCATCTGTGCAGGTAAAATAAAGCCATTGGTTATCTATCTACTAACAGATGGTTTAATCCTATAAGGGGTGGCCACAAACATATCACCTCCATGTTGCCTTGTCCCCTGCCACTTCACTGCCCTCTCCCTACAGAAATTACCATCTCTTATAACAATACTGTAATAATAATAATAATAATAATAATAATAATAATAAAAATGATGATGATGATGATGATAATAATAATAATAATAATAATAACAAAAATCACTTATCTCTTGACTGATTCAGATGCTTTACAAATGCATAAAAAAAGTGTGCTTTTATAATGGAGGCTGTCTGTCCCTAAACACACAAAATATGCATTAAATGCCAGGCACCACCAGAGATGCCTGTGTCCCACCCTTACCAATGTTGTGATGACGTCAGAGTTATGGATTTCCTGAACCCTGTCACTCTCACAAGACTGGATACAGTCAGGTGCTGTTATATGACTGGTGTGTTAAAGGGGGACTGCTTTGATAACGGATATGATGCTCATAAAATGGAGGGGAGGGGGGGGGAGGTTGTACTGTATGATGGAGTATGTGTATGAGAGATGGGGGGGGGGTGAGGTGGGAGCTGGGCAGTGAAATGGTGGGGGACCGGGTGATATGGAGGTGATTTGTTTGTGGCCACTCCTTATGGGATAACAGCTTCTGGCAATAGATAGATAGATAGAACTTATGGTAAAAATAGGGTTAGGTTAACTGACTCTGCTGGCATCAGCAAACTTGGGTCTCAATTGTCCATTCTCATATCATGGGTTTGCTGTATAGCAGATGCTGGTATAACAGAACCCACATGTAGGCTATGCTACTCTAATGGCCAGCATCGGAAACTACATTATGATTCCAAATGGGGTAGTCTTGTATGACTGGATACTCTTACTTTATGGCATTGGAAACTACTGTACGTTATGATTCCAAATGGGGTAGTCTCGTATGACTGGATACTATTACTTTATGGCATTTGAAACTACTGTACGTTATGATTCTCTTGTTTTTAATCACTTTTCTTGATTCCTACACAGTGAATAACTCTGAGTGGGTTAGGTTAGGTGAAGTGAGGTTAGGTCAGGTCCAATTAGAACTGGGATGAGGTTAGGTTTGGTCAGTTTAGGTTACAGGAAACTGGGTTCGGTTAGTTTACGAGAGGTTACGTTAGTCTGTGTAAAGATATTAGATTAGGCTATAAATGAGGTTAGGTTAAGTTACAATAAATGAGATTAAATTACATTACGATAAAGGAAGCTGAGATGAAGTATGTGATGAAATGGTGTTTCAAGATAGCCATGATAAGGTTAGGTAAAGGTGAAGTAGGTTAGGTTAGGATAAGTTAGGTTAGATTAAATTAAGCTGGGTTAGGATGAGATGGAGGGATGGAGTGGAGAGGTATATGAGAGAGGGGGGTGTGAGCTGGGACCAGGGCAATGAAATGGCAGGGGACAGGGTGACATGGATGCAATTTGTTTGTGGCCACCCCTTACGGGATTAAGGCGTCTGGCAATAGATAGATAAGATAGACAGGATCAATTATCACAAAAGAGGTTAGATGATTGTCCAGCCGGTGTTACAAAATGCTGACCTGCTTTTGGTGTCAATTGGCAGAGTTGTGATTATAAACAAAGGCTGCTTTTGAAATACGATTCTAATTCCATCTATTGCCAGATGCTTGAATCCCGAAAGGGGTGCCCACAAACAAATCGCCTCCATGTCACCCTGTCCCCCACCATTTCACTGCCCTCCCCCCAGCTCACACCATCCTCCCTCATATACCTCTCCACTCCATCCCTCCATCTCATCCTCAGCCTCCTCCTCCCTCTCCCCTCCTCACTCACATACATTCCCCTCATTAGTCTCTCGTTCTCCATCCTCACCACATGACCAAAAGATTCTATAATTATAAATGAAATACAGTAACACACATCAAAACTTTATAATACATAATAATAATCTGGCCTTTTGTTTCTCAAAAGCGCCAGTTCTTCCTTTTGGGAATTCACTAGCGCTCGACACCCATACATTATTTTTACAATTACAAGAATTGTGACATTTCTTGTATATAATACAAGCTACATCATATATACATGAAAGTGGCAATAATTAAACCCTATAATCATCCGTCATAGTACCTCTCTCCAGGTCATAGCATTTTGAAAAAAGAAAGGCTTTCAGCTGTCTCTTAAAGGATTCAACAGTAGAGAGTTGTCTTATGGACAATGGCAATCTGTTATATAATCTAGGGGCTCTATATGCAAAAGAACGATCAGAGAAAGATGACTGGTGAATGGCTCCTGGCTCATCAAGACGCAAGGAATCATCTTCACTGCGTAACATCACACCCGGGCGTGTCGATGGGAGTTTTAACAATTCAGCAAGATACTTCGGTTCACCAAACTTAAGAACCTTGAATGTAATAAGACAGTTTAAATTCAATTCTAGCCTTTACTGGTAACCAATGCAACTCAATCAGAAACGGGGTAGTTGAGGTTCTCGGGGGGAGACCAAAGATAAGCCGTGCCGCCCTGTTCAACACAGACTGAACTTTTGTTAGTATATTATTTGGCAGACCAACCCACAGTGAATTACAATAATCAACACGAGACAAGACCACTGCATGGACCAATGTTAAGAGGCACCGTCTATTCAGGAATCTTCTCACAGAGTACAGATTTCTGATATGCAAGTTACACCCTCTTACAACCTGATTAATATGTTCTTTGTAATTTAACTTAGAATTAAAGTAAGCACCCAAATTTCAAACAGAACTGACTGGATGCAGCTGTGACACGCCAATGTTCAAAGCCAGGGCATTGTCAGTGTCATCACCCCTTCTGTTTCCTCTGATGATGATGATCTCAGTTTTACCATCATTCAGCTTAAGTTTCCTCTTAGCCATCCAAATCTTAATATCAGACATTAGAGATTCAAACTCTGTCTTAGTATCATTGATATCTGACATCTTAACATAGAGCTGGGTGTCATCAGCATAAAAATGATAGGACACATCATGAGCATCAAGTAGACGATAAACTACTTGTGTAGATAGTAAATAGACTTGGACCCAAAACTGATCCTTGAGGGACTCCAAATAAAAGAGGAGCAGAATCAGGGCTAGCGTAATCAACAACCACTCTCTGAGATCTGTCCGACAGATACGACTTAAGGAGCAAAAGGGAACTATCACGAATGCCATAAAAATACAGATCATCCAACAATAGTTTATGATCTACTGTATCAAAAGCTGCAGACAGATCCAACAGAACTAGGAGAGAGGACATCCCACTACAAGTGTTTGCCACCAAGTCACACTGAATCCTTGTTAGTGCAGTTTCAGTTGAATGGTATTTTCTGTATGCTGATTGAACAACAGGAACAACTCTGTTGTGTTCCAGGAGTGGTAAGAGTTGGTCGAGTATGGCCCGCTCAATAATCTTGGATAAAAAAGACTGGTTAGAGACAGGACGATATCGGTAAAAAATTCTAGAAGGGACTGATAGGAGAAAACAGGAAAACCTGGCAAAATAAAGTGGTGGCGTGCCTCATTAACTACCATCCTTGCTTTTGTCATTAACGTCCTCAGCCGTGGTGGTGATGGAGGAGACACTGGCAAAATATGGCAGTTTTGATAAAGATGGGCCTCAAAACAAACTCAAATTACATGTAAAACCATCAGAAAAAAGTCAAACTATGTGTAAAGGGAGGAGGTAAAAAAAAAAAAAGTAAAATTATCATTTCAGCCAAAAACACAATTGCGAGATTTTGAACCATTTTTTTTTGGTATTTTAGACAAATCTAAGACATGTTTCTTTAATGGCATTTTTGTTGCAAATTATTTATGTTTTACTCTAGAATATAACCTAACCAACACAAAGCTTCTGGAGTACATTAAAAATTTGTGATGAAAATGCCATAGAAAAGTGTCTTTAAATTACCTATAAAAAAAAAAAAAAAAAAAAGGATCAAAATCTCGTAATTCAGTTTTTGGCAGAAACTATACCAACCAAATTACAATATATATATATATATATATATATATATATATCCATCTATCATCCAATCCTACGTTGCCCCATGAGGAGCGTAGGAGCCCGGGGCTAAGCAGTTGGTCCCGACACTTAAGATGAGAGTGACCAGCCTCACTCATCCCTGAGTGGCATTACATGAGCAATAAACCCCAACCACCCCTTGGATATAAACCTTCACCGGTTCAATCCGATTGGAGAGCAATAATTACTCATTAAACCACCAGGCGCCAAAATTTGGTTATATGGTTACCACCCAGCGTAGTAAATGGTTTCCTGGTGTACAGGAAACCATTTGGCTTATCACTCAGTGTAGAGTCACCCACAGGCAGAAGGAAGAGGAAAGAAAGAAAGAAAGACAGAAGAGGGAGTGTATAGTTACCCGTAGGCAGAAGGACAAGGAAAGAATGAAGTAAAGGAAGACAGAAGAGGATGGAAGGAAAGAAGGATGGAGGAGAGGAAAGGGCAGACACCCGACAGCAGCACTACATCGAGTGAGTGGATAACAACTCTAACGTATGGAAGTGAAGCTTGGACGTTGTTGAAAGGACACGTCAAGAGTGAGAGCAGTGGAAATGAGTTATTTAAGAGGAGCCTGTGGAGTCACATGGAGAGACAGGCTGACGAATGAGGATATAAAGGAGCGTTGTGGTATGGATGTGGATGTGATAGGAAGCGTTATGAGGAACACACTGAGGTGGTTTGGCCATATGGAGAGGATGGAGGGTGAAAGACTGATGAAGAGAGTGTATGTGAGTGAGGTGGAGGGGGGAAGAGGGAGGGGGAGGCCGAGTTAGAGCTGGAGGGATGGGGTGGAGAGGTATATGAGAGAGGGGGGTGTGAGTTGGGAGCAGGGCAGTGAAATGGCGGGGGACAAGGCGACTTGGAGGTGATTTGTTTGTGGCCACCCCAAACGGGATTGAGGCGTCTGGCAGTAGATAGATAGATAGAAATTCAAACCCCTCCCCTCCAATATCCGGATCAACAGAGCCATCGGTAGGTTCGGATATTGGTTTCGTCCGGATATTGGGCCCCAGCTTATGGACTTGTACTTACGGACCCTAACTCAGAGAAACACCTATACAACTCCCTCCGGACATGCATAGCACCTATTTAACACCCAAATCACACCAATAAGGCACATAAATGACTGAAATAAATGCAAAAGAACATAAAATGTGGGTTTACAAGTATGTTCATACATTAATAAACATTCTGGTACTTATGGACTCTAACCGAACCTAACCTAACCGAACTCTGAAAAACACATTCCTACTGCACATGCATGAGGTAAGTTTCGTATGGAAAGAAGTACAGTATGACACTTTCTGGTAAGTATAGTATGGAAAAAAATACAATATGAAACATTCTGGTAAATATAGTATGGAAAATAGTACAACATGAAACATTCTGGCTACTTACAGCAAGTCCCTGGCCACCTCGATGAATAACCGCCTCCTCTCGGACTCTGACAGTAAGAACGATTTCCTGAAGCACTTGCACTACACTCTTCCTGAAGTCTTGCACTAAACTTAGTCACTAACACACAGAAGTCCGTTCTTTTCACAGTGTTCACTTTAGTCCAAATAATGTTCCAGTTTAATTTAAGTGTTGCACATTAACTTTTCCCCAGTTTTTTTAATTTTCCAAAGCCAAAACAAAGAAGGTTAGTTACGTTAAATTTCTTTTCTACTTAGTCTTTTCTCCCAACTTGAAAACCTTAACACAACACACCGTTTCTTTCACTGCACAACACTCAAAATTCCCGTGTGGTCTAGTGGAGAAGTTCTTGCTGTTTATTCACTGTCAGAGCCCGAGAGTATCACTGGCAGGCGTCCAAGGGGTGCATCGGTGGGTCGTGGTGATGGTGTACCGACTACAGACGACTCTGAAGACAGCCGCAAACTCACGTCGAGCGGTGACTCCACTGTAGCTGATGTGCTGGGCTGTGGCTCGGAGCATGAGGGCCTGTCTTGGGGAGGCAACGGAGTGGAACCAGGGCTTGGCACAGCGGGGCTCACGGGCCTGAAAAAACTGTCAATGGTTGATTGACGCAAGGACCGACGATTCTGGCGATTGATGATGCGCTGCCGGAAAGCACGCACTTCCTCCACGAGTCCCAAGGGCCCCATCTCCCTGTCGCAGTCCAGGTGTTCCAGGTAGTCTAGGACGAACTCTAGATGTTCCCGGAGTGCGCTCAGCTTGGGGATGGCTGGAGTAGTGTCCTGCTGAGCGGAGTCTGCATCATCATCGCCTTCGTCGTCGGAATCTTCAAGTTCGGGACTGACACCAGCAACCGAAGACGCGATCTCGATATCAGACAACGTCTGATACCCAGGATCGCCCTCGTCGTCGTCCAACCATTCACGAACATCGTCCACATGAACATCGTCGCCGTGCGTACGTAGCCGTGCATGGAAGTCATCCACGTCAAACCCTAGGAAATCGTACTCCACATCTGTTCCGAGAAGCAGACGAGACCAACCATTTTCAAGTTTTCACAGGGACTTCCTTCCATGCACTAGCCCAGTTGTACAGCGCAGACTTGATGTTGTAGCGGCGAAGGTTTTCCAAAGTCCGCCTGCCTCGAGTGTCACGTTCTTCCCTGCGCTCGTCCTCGTCCTCAAGATCAACCATCACCTCGTCCAGGAACTTCCGACGGTACAGGCGCTTTGTTGCCACGATCACTCCTTGGTCCATTGGTTGAATGAGAGCAGTCGTATTAGGTGGCAGAAACATGCACCTAATACGGCCATTTTCAGCAACCAAGTCCTTGTCGCACAGGTGGGCAGGTGCATTGTCGAGGAGAAGGAGAGCCTTTACCTGGTCGCGAGGAATTCCCAGTGTCTTCGTCTGGTACTGGATGACCTCCTTGACGAAGTGACGGTGGAACCAGTCTTTGAAGATCTGGGCCATGAACCATGCTTTCAAAGAATGGTACCATACGACAGGAAGGACATCCATCACCCCACAAAGGCACCGAGGCTGCTTTGCACGGCCAACAATAACGGGCTTAAGCCGGTGCATGCCGTTAGCATTGGCAAAACACAAAGCAGATATCCGTTCCTTAGAAAGCTTGCGGCCAGGTACACGCTTCTCCGTCTCATCAGCAGTGTTCGTTGGCACCGAGCGATAGAATAGGCCAGTTTCGTCAGCGTTATAGACTTGACCAAGAGTGAGGCCCTCCCTGTCGATCAAGCCTTTCACCTTGTGCCGAAACTCGTCCACTCCATCCTCGTTAGCGTCCAATGCTTCGCCATGTGCTTTACGGTTAGTAAGGCCATGTCGTAACTTGAACGCGAAGAGCCAACCCTTGGATGCCTTGAAGTCAAGGGCGTCGTGAAGCCTTGCAAACTTCTCAGCAGCAGCCTTCAGCTCCATTCCACGTACCATCACACCAGCTGCACATTGCTGTCGATACCAAATCAACGTGGAGCGGTCGATCTCTGCATACTTGGGGGTAAACATAACCTTTCTCTCCACGTTGCGTCTGCTTCTCGACAAGAAGTCAGCCGTGTACTGCATGAGCTTGTCTCGGGAACGCTTGATATCGAACAAAGTCGACCGGGCCAGGTTGAACTCGCGGAGAATGCGTGAGGAAGACCAACCCGCATCAACCTTCTCCAATATCTCCCGTTTCTTCTCCAGAGTCAACACCACTCTCTTCCTTTTCTCAGGAGGCGGGGCCATCATCATCACACACTAAGAGTAGGGCAGAGAGCAGCAGGAGGCCTTGCAGCAAGTACGGCACCACCACAAAACCGAGCACGTGGGCAGCCATGGCAAACAGCGTAAGTCTTGTCGCGGTGAGAGACAGGTGGGAAGTGGGGAGGATGCAGCGGCGCTCTATCGGACGTCGGAGGAATGACGAACCAAAACAATGCTCTCACGCGGCGCGCGCGGCAAGTTCAAATTACGGACAGCAAAAAATCGATTTTTTTTTCCAATTTTTTTGGATTTTCGGACCATTTTGGGAATGTTTGATCCCAGGACGATAAGGTCCGGGTAGTGGGGATGTTCGGTTATTGGGCGTCCGGATATTAGAGTGATTACTTATATATATAATGTATATAATAATAATAATAATAATATACATATATATATATATATATATATATATATATATATATATAATGTATATAATAATAATAATAATATATATATATATATATATATATATATATAATATATATAATAATAATAATATATATATATATATATATATATATATATATATATACAGAATATATATATATATATATACGGTACTCCTTTGTCTCCTCCTCCTCCTCTCCCCTTCCAACTCTCACTTACACTCTCCATTAAGTCTATATTAACTTGACAAAAATCCCTAAACCCTTTCCAGCTTGGGCTACCCTAGTTAAACGCAATGTATATACCAATGGCCTTAGTTAAACTGAAGGGCTGATTTGCAAGGAGATTCAGCCGTATATCCAAACTAAGACTGATCATATTCAACAATCAGGCATTAATATTTAACCTGTATGAGCTACATAAACGGGGTACGGTAGGGAAGATTGTATAGTTCCGAATGTCAACCCAAACAAACAAATCCACCGTACAGAATCAAGCTTGTAAGTGACCCAGAATACATGTGACGAGTATCAGGATATCTTCTCGGCATCACAGGGATAATAAGTAGCCCAAAGAACATCAAGTATCTTCTGGATTTTCTTAAAAAACGAAGGTAAGAAATGACAGCGTTCGCCTGGTAGCCTGGTGTTTATGGCGTGTTGATGTTGCACTGACTTGCCTTGGCACTGAGCACATCATCCTTGCCTCACTCTGAAGGAGGCTGAACTTGATGTATGGTACATCCGGAAAGTGTCTGGTGTGGACATGAGGAAACCATTGCCCATGTGTTAACATTTTCAAGATGACCTGCATATAAGAGGGCACAGTAAGAAATTTTCAGAAAGCTGGCAAGACTGAATATTAGGAAATATTTTACTGTACTCGTTTTTAACAGAGTGGTGGAAAATTGGAATAATTTCCCAGAGAAATTAATCAGAGCAGAAAATATTGAAAAGTTTGAACATGAGTTAGGTAAAGAGTGGAAAAATCAGAAACAAAAGTACAATTTTAAAGAAATAAACAAATCATGTGAGTCAATTCAAGTGACCAAGAAGACGGAGGTGTGAATTCAAGTGCCCAAGAAGACGAGTGTTTGAGTTCAAGTGACCAAGAAGACGAGTGTCTGAATTCAACTGACCAAGAAGACGGGTGTTTGAATTCAAGCGACCAAGAAGACGTGTTTGAATTCAACTGACCAAGAAGACCGGTGTTTGGATTCAAGCAACCTAGGAGATGGGGGTTTGAATTCAAGTGACCAAGAAGACGGGGGTTTGAATTCAAGTGACCAAGAAGACGAGTGTTTGGATTCAAGTGACCAAGAAGACGAGTGTTTGGATTCAAGCAACCAGTCAAATACCCCACAAGAAGATGGAAGGACAAGATTCTTCCAAGGACCATTCTGGCAGAGAATATCAGAGCAACGACATGGTGAATGGAGAAGGAAGGGCCACAGAAGGATCAAACAATAAGAATGATAGTGGTGCAGCAGAGGCACCAGGCAGCAACGACGACAGTGAGGAGGAGAAGGATAAACAACAAGAAAATGGGAAGAAACAGAAGCCTAGAATGAAAGACACAGAAGCACGGAAAAATGTTGAAAAACAAGAACGGAAAATTGGGAAGCGAGGACGAAAAAATGAACAGGTGACAGACGACAAGAATGACTCAGTAAACATTACTTTTAACAGTTTGGAAATCATTACTTCTACACAAAAGTCTCCAGATACAAAAGGAAAGTGTGCTAGGTGCAGAAAATATGTGGGGAAACAAGACAAAGCAATGTGGTGTGATGGATGTGACGAATGGATTCACATACAGATGGGGACAAGAAGACATTGCACTGAACACAAAATGACAAGTGAATTATATGAGGCAGTTGGAAAGGACAATGGAGAGTGTGTAAATATAAGGTATAAATGCAATCAGTCTTAAAGGTGAGAGAGAAAATGGAGCAGGCAAGGAAAAGAAGGGATTAAAACTTGCTCATAGGGAATTGGAAATTATGGCAGAAAGATATAAGAAAATGGAAGAAAATTTGGAGCAATCAAAGGAAAGATATGAACAAAGTGAAAAGGAGAAGGAAATATTGTTTAAAGAGAAAGAAAAAGCAGAGGAAATGCAAAAGAAAGTAGAAAAAGAATATGAAGAAAACAGAAAGAAAAATTCTTATGGTGAAAAAGAAAAAGAATGTAAAAATCTGAGGAAAATAATTAAAAATTTGGAAGAAAGGGTCATGTATGAAAGTATTGAAAAAGAAGAAGCAAAAATAAATGAGGAAAAACTAAGAGAAATCCTAATTGTAGTAAAGGAAGAAAACACTGCATTGAAAAGAAGATTAGATATTGAGAGTCAACAAAACCTTAAAGAACAGTATGACAAGATGGAAGAAGAAACCAGGAAAAGAAAAAGAGCAGATCACAGACAAAATATAGAAAAAACCAGTGAGGCTAATGTAATAGATAGTGAAGTAACAGTAACTGATAGAGAGAAGCATAAGGAACAAGAAAATTATGAAGCTACTGACAGAAAAGAAAATGGTAAAAAAGAAATGGAAGAAGGAGAAAAAGAACAACAGAAAGAAAGTACAGAAAAGTTAAACAACAAAAAAGACAGAGAAATCTGGAAGAGGGCAAGGAAATAAAGGAATGTTGGTATTTTACTAGAGGAAACTGTAAGTTTGGAAAAGAGTGTAGATACAAACATATAATGAGAATAAATGAGACAGTCATAGAAAGAAGGAACATTGAATGCAAGTACTATAAGAAAGGATAATGTATGAAAGGGAATGGATGTAGGTTTTATCATATAAGAAATGAAAGGTGTAGATTCTTTGAAAGAGGGTATTGTAAAAAGGGTAAATACTGCAGCTATGTGCATGAAGAAACAAAAGACAAAATAGTAAATGAAAAGAGTGAAACAAAAATGAGGAACAGAAGAGAAATATTGAAGGAAGAAAATTTTGGGGAAAGCAGAAAAATAGTATTAGAAAAATTGATATTGAGAGTGGAAGACATATGGAAGGAAATGAAAAACTTGCAGGAAGGAAATGAAAAACTTGCAGGAAGAAAGAATGTGAATATAGATGAGGAAGGAATGTACAAGCTAACGAAATACAAAAACAAAGAAGTTAAAGAAACAGATCATAATACAATATTAATAGCAACGGATGATAAAATGAAAGAAGTAGGGAATGACTATGTAAAAAAGTGGTACTTTAAAAAAGGAGGAGGATGGGAAAAGTTTAAAAAAATGACAAAGAAAAATGAAATTTTTGAGAGGATGTGGAAAAAAGTAAACTACCAAGAACAAAGTATTGAAACTGAGTGGAATAAGTGGAAGGAAGTAGTGTATAATATACTGGATAAAGCATTTGGGAAAATAAGAATGTCAAAAAGGGTTAAACCAGGAATAGATAAAAGGGTGAAGATATAAATGGAAAGAAAAAGGAAGATAAGGAAACAAAAAAGAAAAGAGAATGATAAAACCAGAAAAGCAAACTTTATAACAGAAAGAAAAGAGATTGAGCAAAATATATAAATGAAAATGAGGAAAGAAGAATAGACGAAATTAGTAATCAGCTTAATGATAAAAGAAATAACAGTGATACGCTGTGGAAGTTAAGGAGAAGACTTAACAAGAAACCGCAGTGGCAGTATGTAGTAAGAGATAAAGATGGAAGTGATATAAGAAACCCAGAAAAGATAAAAGAAAGAGTTACAGAATACTATAAAGAGATATACAAAACAAATGACTTAACAAAAGGATATGAGGAATACACAGACTGCTTAGAGAGTATGATCAGAGAATGTTGGATGTATGAAAACAAGGAAGAGGAAAAATTAAGTGAGGAAGAGGTGAAAATGGTAATGACAAAGTTAAAGACTGGTAAAGCAACTGGCCCAGATAAAATTAGCAATGAAATGATTAAAAGATGTGGGAAAAGTATGAAAGATTCAATAATAAGAATGATGATGAAAATATATGATAGAGAAATAATACCAAATGAATGGCACAAGGCATACATAAAAAATATATATAAGGGAAAAGGTAACAAGAAAGATTTAAACAATTATAGAGGACTGATACTGAACTCACACCTGACGAAAATGATGGAGAAAATAATAGAAATGAAGGAGACAGAAAAGCTGGAGAATATGAGTGATTACCAGTGCGGGGCAAGGAAAGGAAAATCAGTAAGGGAACATCATTTTTTAATCAGAAATATTATTGAAGAAGCACAACAGAAAAAGAAAGAAATAACAGCAGTATATTTTGATGTATCAAAGTGCTTTGACAAAATGGTATTAAAGGAAGTAATGAAGGATTTATGGCTAAAGGGAATAAAGGGTAAAAACTGGAGAATGATATATGAAATTAATATGAAAAATGAATTGATACCTATGACAGCAATTGGGGAATGTAAAGGAGTGTATGTACAGGAGATGATAAGACAGGGATCAGTGCTAGGGGCCAAAATAAGTTCAATAACTATGGATTCACTAAGCAGAATGATGAGAGAAAAAGAAAGTAATTGGAAAATAGGAAATGTAAGGATAAGCCCATTAATATTTCAAGATGATATCATGGCAATAGAGGAAAATTACAAAATACAGGATACAATAAACACAATTGAAGTATTTCTAAAATTAAAAAGACTAAAAATTAATGAACATAAAACAAAGCAACCAGCATTAGTAGGCAAGGGAAAAACAGTAAAAATAAATGGTAAAGAAATTGTAAGAACACAAAGTCATAAGTACCTGGGAAGAATGATACAAGAAAAAGGGAAACAGAATATTAAAGTGGAAAATATGATAAATAAAGCAAGGGTAGCGGCAAATGAATGTATTAACATCATAAATAGAAAAGAACTGAAAAAAAGTAGAATTAAAATTGGACTAAAATTATTTACTACTTGTGTATCACCGATAATGTTGTTTGGAGGGGAAAGTGGGAAAACATTAAGAGAAAAAGAAAAGAAAGCTGTAAATAATGTTGAGACTCAGTACTTAACAAAATTAATCAAAGTACCAAGGACAACACCGAAATGTGCTTTATTATATGAAACACAGGAAGTAAAAATAGAACACAAAATTAATCAAAGAAAACTTGAATATTACATTGAACTCAAGAATAGGGAAGAAGACGCTGTTGAAGTAAAGATGATAAAACAGTGTGAAGATTTTGAAAGAGAGTACGTGAGAGAAATAATAGACATTAAAGAAAAATACAGCATACCTGAAGACTTAGAAACATTAGAAGAGAGAGTGGCAAAAAGGGTAATAAAAGAAAAAATAATGACAAAAAATAAAGAAGAAATTTGTGAAGACATGAGAAAAGGGAGTAAGACAAAGGAATCAGTGGAACAAGAAATAGACCTACAGAGATACCTAGAGGAAATAGAGTTTGAAAGCGCAAAGATTATATTTCTTATTCGAACCAGAATGCTAGAAGTGAAGGAAAATTATAAGAAAAAGTATGAGCCTAACCTTATATGTGACATGTGCCAAGAAGAGAATGAAAATCAGCATCATTTATTTATATGTGAAGCATACGAAGATTTAACAAGCGACATTAAAGGAAAAGAATCAATAACAGAAATACTAAAACAAAATGAATTACAGGTTGTAGCAAATACAGTGGGCAGAATAATGAAACGAAGAGAAGTAATTATGAATATAAGGAGCAACACAGAAATGAACAATAGAGACTGAGAAAAAATAAATAAATAAATAAATAAATAAGCCATCTTGTTTAAAGACAAGAACTCCCGGATGGGAGTACGGTAGGCGCCAACAACAACAACAACATAATTCCTGTAGGGGTGACCCAAATCTGTCAACCGAAGACATATCCCACACGGTCACCCACATCTTCAGTTACTCACAGCTCTGTCATTATACACTCACCTGCAGCGTTGTGGTTGGCAGAGAAGATGCCAGGGCAGGCTGGGTGGCCAATACACACATAATATATCGTCATTTAATCTTAAATACCAAAATACACAATCAAAATACACTTCACACTTCAGCATTAGCACCAAACCCACAGCAGCAAAATACCGGCTGACTCGGCAATCTTGCCTTCGGGACAAACTCGTAATTTCACCGATTTTTCACTAAAAATTACATTCAAATATGACTTTTGATATACCACAATTATCACTGTATTGAAATCACACGTGTCTGTTTCATAAATTTAACAAAAAAAATGTTTTTCAGTCATAACTATACATTATTGTTGTAAAGGTATTGTTTTTCATTACATTTTGGTAATATAGTTCTCATACTTATTTCTTGCCTAATTTTTTCAAGAGTACGTTTCTATACATCAATATCTATACGGAAATGTTAAAAAACTAATCGATATAAGAGAACTTAAATAAAACACAGAGGTTGAGAATAGAAGAGTTGACCCGCGAGATTTAAAATCCTCTCTCTCTCTCTCTCTCTCTCTCTCTCTCTCTCTCTGCCACTATATACACTGTATAGGCTATAGTTATGTACCATAACTGTCCTATACTGGACAAGACAGTCATGATAAGTCTCTCTCTCTCTCTCTCTCTGACCAATTACTCACCCCTTAGCAGGCAGCGTTCCATGAGCAATAAAACCTAACCACCTCTTGGCATCTAAAAATAATCTGAAGGTAATGACGCTCGTGCATTACATCAGCATAGAACATGTAAACCCATCACTGATTTCCTTGTAAAGAATTGTTCCATAAAGAGGAAAGTAGGTATGTGTGACACGCTATACTACTACAACTACTGCTATTACCATTATCTATATATCTATAGTCAGCTGCCATAATCCTGTACGGGGTGGCCGTTTGTTTTTGAGTTAGTTGTTTTATGGTGAGGGGCATTAACCCTCCGCCAACCCACTTGTTGACACACAGGGAACAAGTATGGGTTGGTTATATGGTTACCACCCAGCGTTGTAAATGGTCGCTTGACTTACAGGAAACCATTAGGCTTGTCACTCAATGTAAAGCCACCTGAAAAGGAAAGAAGAGTAATAAAAAGTGACAGGAAAGATGGGAGAAACAGGAAGAGACGAGGGAAGACAGAAAATGAATGATAAAGGTGAAGAAGTAGGGAGCACTACATCAAGTGAGTGGATGCATAAGAAATAGGAAGAGAGGAGAGCAGACACAGAAAGAGAATGATAAATGTGAAGAAAGTAGGCAGCACTACATCAAGTGAGTGGATGATGGTGAAAAATAAGAAGAGAGGAAGGCAGACACAGAAAAAGAATAATAAAGGTGAAGGAAGCAGGCAGCACTACATCAAGTGAGTGGATGATAGTCGTCACCACCAAACACATCACGAAGAAGTGCTATGGAAGAGATATAGAGCCTTTTTTTTTTTTCTTTTTCTTTTTTCTTTTTTAACAGGAGATGAACACCAGAATGTGCTAGTCATGAAGAAGTGCTATGGAAAGGATCTAGAGCTGAAATAGTTGAGGTAGGAATGAGTCTCCTTGGTTACTAGACAAAGAACCGTAACCCCTTCCAGCATAGTTGATGGCCGGGTGTAGTCAGATTGGAGGGTAGATTTGACTAGTAACCAAGGAGACTCCTGCCTGCCCCACAACTTAACCTTTGAATTGAAAAACATACATTTAATTCAAACTTTAATTTAGTTTCAATGTATATTTGGTGGCCTAGTGGGTTTAGGCTGTCAGTTTTGGCTATACTTCCTGCACTTCTTCATGACTAGCATTTTTTCTACCTATGGCTGGTGGTTTAATGGGTTTAGGCTGTCAGTTTTGGCTCGGTAGGGGTGGTTGGGGATTGCTATACTCCTTGCACTTCTTCATGACTAGCATTTTTCTGCTATAGTTGGTGGTTAAGTGGGTTTAGGTTGTCAGTTTTGGCTATATACCCTTCACTTCTTCGTGACTATAATTTTCTGCACACATCAGGTGTTGCAGTGGGGTTAGGCTGTTAATTTAGGCCCAGTTAGGGTTCTGAGGGTGGTATGGGACTGTTATACTCCCCTGTACTTCTTCGTGACTAGCATTTTTCTACCTATGCCTGGTGGTCTAGTGGGTTTAGGCTGTCAATTTTGGCTATACTCCATGCACTTCTTCATGACTAGCATTTTCCTACCTATGGCAGGTGGTTTAGTGGGTTTAGGCTGTCAACTATTGAGAATAGTTCACTTAATATTCCCCTGCACTTCTTCATGACTAGTATTTTTCTGCTTATGGCTGGTGGCTTAGTGGGTTTAGGCTGGCAATTATAGCTATGTTTCCTGCACTTCTTCGTGACTATTTTTCTTTATACATCAGGTGGTGCAGTGGGTTTAGGCTGTTAATTTAGGCCCAGTTAGGGTTCTGAGCGGTGGTATGGGACTGTCATACTCCCCTGCACTTCTTCGTGACTAGTTTTTCACATAATTGGTGGTTTAGTGGGTTCAGCCGCCCCAGTTTTGCTCCACTGAGAGGGCCACAAGATCATATTGTCTTCACTTACTGGAATAATGAGTCTCCTTGGTTACTATTCAAATATCTGCTGTTATTATCTGATAGAACTGCATGATTATGAGTCTCCTTGGTTACTATTCCCATATCTATTGTTTTTAACCAATAGAACTGGGAAAAAAGCTAAATTCTATCTATCTATCTATCTATTGCCAGACGCCATAATCCCGTAAGGGGTGGCCATTTGACTTTGAGTTATTTGTTTTACGGGGAGGGGCACTAACCCTCCACCAACCCACTTGTTGACACGTAGGGAGCACGTATGGTTTGGTTATATGGTTACCACCCAGCGTTGTAAATGGTTTCTTGGCTTGCAGGAAACCATTTGGCTTGTCACTCAATGTAAAGCCACCTGTAAAGGAAAGAAAAGCAATAAGAAGTGACAGGAAAGATGGGAGAAATAGGAAGAGAGGAGGACAGGCACAGAAAAAGAATGATAAAGGCTAAGGCAGAAGTAAGAAGCACTACATCAAGTGAGTGGATGATGGTCGCCACCACCTACCACAAAAAGTTAAATTACTGAAGAATAATATGAAAAAAGCAGTGTTATCCCCTGGATCATGGGTCTCCTTGGTTACTATTCAAATATTTACTATTTTTGTCTGATGGAGCTGGATTATAATAAGTCTCCTTGGTTACTATTTGCATTTATTGTTTTCATGTGACGGAACTGGGCAAGAAGTAGAATTAATAGGTGTATCATACAAAGAAAGGGTTATTATTTGACAAAACTGGGTGAAAATGAGTCTCCTTGGTTACTAGTCATATATTTATTGGTTTCACCGGATGGGAGTGGGCAAGAAATTTAATTACGAAGAGACATTATAGAAAAAAAAAAAAAGGTTGTCATCGTATGGGACTGGACCAGAATATGACATTTAAACCATCAATTATTAGCGAGAGACTAACGAGGAGAGTGTGTGTGAGTGAGGTGGAGGGGGGAAAGGGAGAGGGAGGCCAAGGATGAGGTGGAGGGATGGAGTGGAGAGGTATGTGAGAAAGGGTGTGTGTGCTGGGAGTAAGGCAGTGAAATGGCGGGGGACAGGACGACATGGAGGCGACTTGTTTGTGGCCACCCCTAACGGGACTGAGGCGTCTGGCAATAGATAGAAAGTAGGAGAAAATTGTAGTGAAGTGCTTGAATACAAGGTGTGTCCAAAAAGAGATCAAACTTTTTAAATAGTGCATCAACCAGCCGGCGTTGCGTGACTGTAATGGGAGTGCAATGTGGCGGCAACTTTGAACTTTAGTCTAACACTTGCCGCGCCACACCATATCACTTATCGAGATGGACGTACCTGAGTGAATGTGTGTTTAGTGCAATTGGCCATTTGCTGCAAGGTGAACACCGAAGGGCCTTGAAGAACAACGTGTTGGTGTGAAATCTGTTTCCGATATGGGCAAAACTTTTAGAGACTTTTCAGATGTTGCAGCAGGCTTATGGGGAGAATTGTTTGAGCCATATGCAATGTCACAAGTGACTCTAGCGATGCAAATCAGGAAGAACATCCACCACAGACGATCCCTAATCTGGACGACACTCCACATCAAGAGACGACAATCGCCTAGAGAATGTGCGTGCTGTGATCCGTCACCTGACTGTCTGTGATGTTTCCGAAGAAGTAGACACCTGTAAAAGTGCGTGTGTGAAGTTTCCCAAGAAGTAGGCACCTGTAAAAGTGCGTGTGTGAAGTTTCCGAAGAAGTAGACACCTGTAAAAGTGCGTGTGTGAAGTTTCCCAAGAAGTAGGCACCTGTAAAAGCTGGTGCCATATGATTTTAATAAAAAGAAAAAGAAAAACCTGAAGATGCGTAATGTTGGTGCAAAATTTGTGCCTTGTCTGCTGACAGATGAGCAAAACGAGAACTGCGTCACGGACAGTCAGGAGCTGCTTGATTGTTCGAATGCAGGTGAAAACTTTGTGAAAAATATCATAACAGGAGATGAAATGTGGGTGTACTGCTGCGATGTCAGAAAGGCACCATCTCTCCGACATCCCTCCTTCCTTCTCTCTCTCTCTCTCATATTAATCAGTGTATCACAAACGCATTAGCATCTTGTTAAACTGGTGTAAAACTTTCACATTATTTCCAATATTAGGTTTATCAAGTGCGAACCAAAATGAAAAATAAAACACTGGATGAAAAATACACGTTCTTCATCTTACCCAACGTTCACCTCTGGATACTTATCGTTCATCTCTGCAGCTGGCCTTCCTCTTTGTTCATATTTTCCATCACATTGCCCTGAGGCTGTTGTTATCACTCCTCACAGCACAAACTGTGCACGTCTTTTGTTATGAATTTTGAAACAGACGATGACATTCCCCTCCTCTCTCCCCTACCACAGCCCCCCCCTTCCTCTCCCCCCAACCAATGCCCCCCCCTCCCCCCTCCTCCCTATTCTTCCATAAGCTGTGTGTGAACAAGTACGGTTGCTTAGTGTGATCATATATTGCATTTTAGTAATCCTTATCATTTTTTCGTAACAAACTTATTTTGTTATAATTAAATATAACTAAAAACTATACATAACTGAGCGGTGAAAAGTGGCTCATAGATCGTAATTAGTGGTGCTTTAAATCGGATCGGTGGCAACTTCAGGTGAGGTGGTGCGTCGTGCATGTGTGAAGCATCAGGTGTACCAATACTTCAGATGCACTCACAGATCCAGAGATGATATTGTCTCATTTTATTTCCTACGATTAGTTGTCTAGGCATGCGAAACTCTTAGAAGCACTTTATATCAAGCCAGAGATGCTGACAGATTAGCTAGTACCCTGTGTGGTTGTGTTTGATGCTTATGGATTACGTAGCAAGTGGTGTGTGGCAGGTGGGTTAGTGACGCGTTGACACAGCACGGTTGGCACACCTGTCCTGCCCAGCACCTCCCACCTGCCCTGCTGCCACACACTTGCCACCACTTTGTTTTCCTAAGAAGCATCGCAGAAGGAAGTCGTCTTTATTTTTGTATGTGATTTGGTCTCAGCGTGATCTTCGAGGACACGAGTGGCTGTGGACGCTGGCGGCCTGGCGCTGGTGTGGGTGTCAAGGTGTGGGGGAGACAGGAGGCCAGGCTGAGGTGCTACAAGACGCGAGGTGCACTGCCAGGCCACCACGACGCCACCGGCAAGGTCAGCCATTTGAATCTTCGTCCTCCAGTTTGTGAGTGTATGCGTTTTGATAATTACCTCTTAGTGTAGCTTCCTTGCCTGTTTAAACTCTATGCTTTCTCAGTGTGGTAATTACCTTTTTTTTTAATGCAAGAAAGAAGGAACCAAAGGCGAGGAGCCCGCAATTCGTTCCTTCCAAGAAAACAAAAAATCAAGATCCGTTCATTTCGAGACGCCTGGACACTGCGTTTGAAAGACTGGAGATCATAGGAAGTAGGAAATACAGAGGGAGACAGTTCCTGAGTTGACCTGTTGCATAAATGAAGGACTGGGAGTAACGGTTAACTTTTGCATTAGAGAGCTGGACAGAAAAGGGTTTTGGATAATTACCCCTTACTGTAACTTCCTTGTCTGTTTAAACTCGTTGCTTTCTGAATGTGTGTAATTATTTGGATGTCATAAAGAGTAGAGAAGGTATTATTATCATTGTATAGTTATTTAAAGCTTCAATGACTAGTTAACGCTTACCTACCTGCCAGCTTGGGTCGTGCATTTTTTAAACGTAAAGAGATGATTAGCTGGATGTTATACGTTGTTTCTTCTTTCCCCTTCCTCATATTCCTCTTCCTCTTCCTCGTCTTCCTCCTCTTCCTCTTTTCTTCTCCCTCATCCCCTTCCTCTTCTTCCTCTTCTTCTTCCTCCTCTACCCGTTTTCCTCTCCTTTATCTTCTTCCTCTTCTCCCTCTTCCTTTTCCTCCTTCCCCTCTTCTCCCTCTTTCTCTTCCCATTTCGCTTCCTCTTCTTCTTCCTCTTCTTTCTCCTCTTCCGCTTCCTCTTCTTTTTCCTCGCTCATTCTGTTCCTCTTCTCCCTCTTCCTCATCCTTTTCTTCTTCCACCTCCTCTTCTCCATCTTTCTCTTCCCTCTCCCTTTCTTCCTGTTCCTCGTCTTCCTCTTTCTCTTCTTCCTCGTCCCCTTGTTCTTCCTCTTCCTCTTATTCTTCCTCTTCATCCTCTTCTTGTTCTTCCTCTTCCTCCTCTTACCCCTCCTTCCTCTTTTCTTCCTCGTACTTTTTCCCTCCTCCTCTTTTTGCCTCTTCTTCCTCCTCTTCCTCTTGTTTCCTCTTTTTCCTCTTCCTCTTCCTCTTCTTCTTCCTCTTCCTCCTCTTCTCCCTCCATTTCTCTGTCCTTCCTCCTCCTCCTTTTTCCTCTTCCTCTTCCTCCATTCTTCTTCCTCCTCCTCCTCTTCTTCCTCTTCTTTTCTTCCTTTTCTTCCCTCTTCTTCCTCCTCTTCTTCTTCCTCCTCTTCCTAATCTTCTTCCTCCTCTTCCTGACCTTCTCCCTCTTCCTGTTCTTCGTCCTCTTTTCTCTCTCCTTTCTTCCTTCTTTTCTCTCCTTTCTTCCTTCTTTTCTCTCTCCTTCCTTTTTCTCTCTTTCCTTCCTTCTTCTCTCCTTCCTTCTTCTCTCTCCTTTCTTCCTTCTTCTCTCCTTTCTTCCTTCTCTCTCCTTTCTTCCTTCTTCTCTCCTTCCTTTCTTCCTTCTCTCTCCTTTCTTCCTTCTTCTCTCCTTTCTTCCTTCTTCTCTCTCCTTTCTTCCTTCTTCTCTCCTTCCTTTCTTCCTCCTTCTCTCTCCTTTCTTCCTCCTTCTCTCTCCCGTATTCCCTCTTCTCTCTCCTTCCTTCCTTCTTCTCTCTCCTTCCTTCCTTCTTCTCTCTCCTTTCTTCCTTCTTCTCTCCTTTCTTCCTTCTTCTCTCTCCTTTCTTCCTTCTTCTCTCCTTCCTTCTCTCCTTTCTTCCTACTCTCTCCTTCCTTCTTCTCTCCTTCCTTCTTCTCTCTCCTTCCTTCTTCTCTCTCCTTTCTTCCTTCTTCTCTCTCCTTTCTTGCTTCTTCTTTCTTGCTTCTTCTCTCCTTCCTTCTTCCTTCTCTCTCCTTTCTTCCTTCTCTGTCCTTTCTTCCTTCTCTGTCCTTCCTTCCTTCTTCTCTCTCCTTTCTTCCTTCTCTCTCCTTCCTTCCTTCTTCTCTCTCCTTCCTTCCTTCTTCTCTCTCCTTCCTTCCTTCTTCTCTCCTTTCTTCCTTCTCTCTCCTTCCTTCCTTCTCTCTTCCTCCTCCTCCTCCTCCTTACTTCTTCATCTACTGCCTTTGCTTTCTTCTCTTCAATTCTACTTCTGTTTCTTCCTCGTCTACCTCTACTTCCACTTCTACTTCTAAGTGTACTACAGCCTCTATTTGTACTACTAATTGTACTACTACCTCTATTTGTACTACTTCTAGGTGTACTACTGCCTCTATTTGTACTACTTGTAATTGTACTACTACCTCTATTTGTACTACTAATTGTACTACTGCCTCTATTTGTACTACTAATTGTACTACTACCTGTATTTGTACTACTAATTGTACTACTGCCTCTATTTGTACTACTAATTGTACTACTACCTGTATTTGTACTACTTGTAATTGTACTACTACCTGTATTTGTACTACTAATTGTGCTACTACCTCTATTTGTACTACTAATTGTACCACTACCTGTATTTGTACTACTAATTGTACTACTACCTCTATTTGTACTATTTGTATTTGTACTACTACCTCTATTTGCACTACTACCTCTATTTGTACTACTTGTAATTGTACTACTACCTCTATTTGTACTTCTAATTGTACTACTACCTTTATTTGTACTACTTGTACTACTAATTGTACTACTACCTCTATTTGTACTACTTGTAATTGTACTACTACCTCTATTTGTACTATTAATTGTACTACTACCTCTATTTGTACTACTACCTCTATTTGTACTACTTGTAATTGTACTACTACCTCTATTTGTACTACTTGTAATTGTACTACTACCTCTATTTGTACTACTTGTAATTGTACTACTACCTCTATTTGTACTACTTGTAATTGTACTACTACCTCTATTTGTACTTCTAATTGTACTACTACCTTTATTTGTACTACTACCTTTATTTGTACTACTTGTACTACTAATTGTACTACTACCTCTATTTGTACTATTAATTGTACTACTACCTCTATTTGTACTATTAATTGTACTACTACCTCTATTTGTACTACTAATTGTACTACTACCTCTATTTGTACTACTTGTAATTGTACTACTACCTCTATTTGTACTACTTGTAATTGTACTACTACCTCTATTTGTACTACTAATTGTACTACTACCTCTATTTGTACTACTAATTGTACTACAACCTCTATTTGTACTACTAATTGTACTACTACCTCTATTTGTACTACTTGTAATTGTACTACTACATCTATTTGTACTACTTGTAATTGTACTACTACCTCTATTTGTACTACTACCTCTATTTGTACTACTTGTAATTGTACTACTACATCTATTTGTACTACTTGTAATTGTACTACTACCTCTATTTGTACTACTTGTAATTGTACTACTACATCTATTTGTACTACTTGTAATTGTACTACTACCTCTATTTGTACTACTAATTGTACTACTACCTCTATTTGTACTACTTGTAATTGTACTACTACCTCTATTTGTACTACTTGTAATTGTACTACTACCTCTATTTGTACTACTTGTAATTGTACTACTACCTCTATTTGTACTACTTGTAATTGTACTACAACCTCTATTTGTACTACTGATTGTACTACTACCTCTATTTGTACTACTTGTAATTGTACTACTACTTTTCTACTTCTGTTTCTGCTTCTTCTACTTTGACATGTACTGCTTCTACTTTGACATGTACTGCTTCTACTTTGACATGTACTGCTTCTACTTTGACATGTACTGCTGCTACTTTGACATCTACTGCTGCTACTTTGACATGTACTGCTGCTACTTTGACATGTACTGCTTCTACTTTGACATGTACTGCTTCTACTTTGACATGTACTGCTGCTACTTTGACATCTACTGCTGCTACTTTGACATGTACTGCTTCTACTTTGACATGTACTGCTTCTACTTTGACATGTACTGCTGCTACTTTGACATGTACTGCTGCTACTTTGACATGTACTGCTGCTACTTTGACATGTACTGCTGCTACTTTGACATGTACTGCTGCTACTTTGACATGTACTGCTGCTACTTTGACATGTACTGCTGCTACTTTGACATGTACTGCTGCTACTTTGACATGTACTGCTGCTACTTTGACATGTACTGCTGCTACTTTGACATGTACTGCTGCTACTTTGACATGTACTGCTGCTACTTTGACATGTACTGCTGCTACTTTGACATGTACTGCTGCTACTTTGACATGTACTGCTGCTACTTTGACATGTACTGCTGCTACTTTGACATGTACTGCTGCTACTTTGACATGTACTGCTGCTACTTTGACATGTACTGCTTCTACTTTGACATGTACTACTTCTACTTTGACATGTACTACTTCTACTTTGACATGTACTACTTCTACTTTGACATGTACTACTTCTACTTTGACATGTACTACTTCTACTTTGACATGTACTACTTCTACTTTGACATGTACTGCTTCTACTTTGACATGTACTGCTTCTACTTTGACATGTACTACTTCTACTTTGACATGTACTACTTCTACTTTGACATGTACTACTTCTACTTTGACATGTACTACTTCTACTTTGACATGTACTACTTCTACTTTGACATGTACTACTTCTACTTTGACATGTACTACTTCTACTTTGACATGTACTGCTTCTACTTTGACATGTACTACTTCTACTTTGACATGTACTACTTCTACTTTGACATGTACTGCTGCTACTTTGACATGTACTGCTTCTACTTTGACATGTACTGCTGCTACTTTGACATGTACTGCTTCTACTTTGACATGTACTGCTGCTACTTTGACATGTACTGCTGCTACTTTGACATGTACTGCTGCTACTTTGACATGTACTGCTGCTACTTTGACATGTACTGCTTCTACTTTGACATGTACTGCTGCTACTTTGACATGTACTGCTGCTACTTTGACATGTACTGCTGCTACTTTGACATGTACTGCTGCTACTTTGACATGTACTGCTTCTACTTTGACGTACTGCTGCTACTTTGACATGTACTGCTGCTACTTTGACATGTACTGCTGCTACTTTGACATGTACTGCTGCTACTTTGACATGTACTGCTGCTACTTTGACATGTACTGCTTCTACTTCTGCCTGTACTACTCTTCCATTTTCTACTTATTCTCTGCTGTCACTTCTACTTCTGCCTGTACTACTCTTCCATTTTCTACTTATTCTCTGCTGTCACTTCTACTTCTGCTTTTAATTTTTCTACTTTTACTTGTACTTGTACTTTTTTACGTCTTAACAGTCCACTTCCGCCTCATCAACTTCTTTGTCTAATTCTTCCTTTACGTCTACATCTACCTCTGCTGCTGCTTCTTCTGCCTCTGCTTTCTTCTATGCCTTCTGCTTCTTCTTCTTCCTCCTCCTCCTCCTCCTCCTCCTCCTCCTCCTCCTCCTTTTCTCTTTCTTCTTTTCCTCTTCCTGCCTTAGTTTCTTCGTTATTTTCTTCGTTCACGTGGTATCGCCAGCCTTATTATGGTAACCGGTCAACTCTGGAACTCTCTCCCTCTGTCTGTATTTCCTACTGCCTATGATCTCCAGTGTATTCAAGGTAGGTAGGTAGGTAGGTAGGTAGGTTGGTAGGAGGTAAGCTAAGCGCTACTCCCGGTCCTTCATGTCAACTCTGGAACTGTCTCCCGCTGTCTGTATTTCCTACTTCCTACGATCTCCAGTCTTTCAAACGCAGTGTCCAGGCATCTCAAAATGAACGCATCTTGAATATGGCTCTCTTTTGTATTGTTTTTCTTTTTATCTTGGAGGGAATAATCTTGCGTGCTCCTGGCCTTTGGTTCCTTCTTTCTTACACACACACACACACACACACACACACACACACACACACACACAATCCAGTACACACCATGACGTAATGATTTGTGTTGTCACCGCCACACTATTTCTCTCAGCTCGACCCCTTGCTTGTGGCGACGCCTTTGTTTACTTACGATTTACAGCGATTTTATTCAGCTTACGAGAGAGAGAGAGAGAGAGAGAGAGAGAGAGAGAGAGAGAGAGAGAGTGGGAGAGAGACTTGAATGAAAGGCTCAAACGAGAGAGAATTACATCATA
>NC_136961.1:1072468-1097468 GCF_032717465.1 Coenobita brevimanus | reverse complement strand
AAATGAACCACAAATAATATGCCTAACTGAGACAAAATTAACACCAAGGATATCCAATGACATACTAAACTTAGAGGAATACAATATATGGAGAAGAGACAGAAACTTAAAAAAAGGAGGAGGAATTATAATATTAACTAAGAAAAATCTAAAAGTAAAGGAAGTAAACCTAGATATACCATCACAAGTAGAACTGATTGCAGTAGAGATCGACACATCTGAAGGTAAAGTAATTGTAGCCAATCTGTATATGCCACCCAGATCAAACACATGGGAAAGAGACGAATATGAGGACCTGGCAGAGAGTACAATTCAGAGTATAAGATCCTTGCAACATAAAATGGAAGAGAAATCGGAAAGAATTATACTAACTGGGGATTTCAATACAAATATAAATTGGAATACTCTAGATATAAATAGCCAAGAAAGCTGTTTGGACCAAAAGCTCCTGGATCTCGTACAAGAGTTTTTCTTAACGCAACATGTGAGGGAAACCACTAGAAAAAGAGGACTTGATGTACCTTCAGTGCTAGATCTAATATTTACTAGGCAAGAAAATGACATTGACAGTTTAATATATCACCCTCCACTCGGCAAAAGCGATCATGCAGTACTAAATTATAACTTCAGGATAGCATATGACATAGTAAACAGCAATGACAGTTACAAAAAGAGACTAAACTATAAAAAGGGAAATTATCAAGACCTAAAGAAGTATTTCTTAGAAGTTGACTGGGAAAATGAGCTTAGAGGACAAGATTTAAATGCTGTATATAAAAATTTTTGTGAATTTTATGAAATAGGAGTCCAGAAGTACATCCCACAGCACAAAGAAGCAGATAAGAAAATACAGAAATGGTTCAATACAGAATGTAAAAAATCAAAAGAAAGAAGAGATTTGTTGTGGAATAGATACAGAAGACACAATAGTGAAAGGGCGTATAATAATTACAAACAGGCAAGAAACGACTATACAAGAATAAGGAGGGAAGCCCAAAAACAGTTTGAGGAGGATATAATAAATAATAGTAGTGATCAACCAAAGCTGTTTTACAGCTATATCAGAAGCAAAACCAAAGTAAAAGATATAATACAATCCATTACGGACGAGGGAATCACTTATACACAAGAGAAAGATATTTGTGAAGCACTAAATAAGAATTTCCAATTAGTTTTTACAGAAGAAAAAATTTTGAGAGGGACTATGTGGAACACGCATGTCCACATATACTACCAGATATACAAATAGCAGAAAAAGTAATACAGGAGGAGTTAAGTAGATTAGACAGAGGAAAAGCAAGTGGTCCTGATGAAATTTCATGTTGGGTGTTACGAGAATGTGCAAAGGAGTTAAGTAAACCATTATTTTTAATTTTCAAGAAATCCTTGAGTCAAGGGAAACTACCTGATATTTGGAAAAAAGCAAATATAGTCCCCTTATTCAAGAAAGGAAATAGACAAAATCCACTCAACTACCGACCAGTATCACTGACCAGTGTTGTAAGCAAGGTATTAGAAAAACTTATAAGAAAAGCTTGGGTAAATCATCTAGAAGAACACAGTATGATAACAGAAAGACAGTTTGGCTTCAGAAAAGGAAAATCATGTGTTACTAATCTGTTGAGCTATTATGACAGAGTAACAAACACAATACAGGAAAGGGAAGGATGGGTGGACAGTATCTATTTAGATTTCAAGAAAGCTTTTGACACAGTACCACACCAAAGACTTTTATGGAAGCTGTACCATCAAGGAGGAATTCGAGGCAAACTGTTTTGTTGGATGCAAGACTTTCTCATAAAAAGAGGAATGAGGACAGTACTAAGAGGAAACTACTCATCATGGAAAGAAGTGACTTGTGGAGTACCACAGGGTTCGGTGCTGGCACCAATCATGTTTCTAGTGTACATAAATGATATAAACAGTAACACTGGAAATGACAGCTATCTGAATATGTTTGCAGATGATGCAAAAATACAAAGGAGAATTACTAGCACAGACTCTTGTAGGGAGCTACAAGAAGAATTAAATAAACTTCATGAATGGAGTAGTACATGGCAAATGGAATTCAATGTGGACAAGTGTCATGTAATCAAGTTTGGTAAAAGTGGAAAAAGACCTGATTGGGATTATAAGTTAGGAAATAAAACCCTATACACATCAGAAAGAGAGAAAGACCTAGGTGTGATTATCAATAACAGACTATCTCCGGCTGACCACATCAGCGAGAAGGTACGGAACATGTATACACTGCTTGCAAATATGAGAATAGCATTCACATACATAAATGAAGACATGCTAAGAAGGATAATAACATCATTCATTAGACCAACCCTGGAATATGCATCAATAGTCTGGAGTCCTCATCTCAAAAAGCATATAGACAAGATTGAAAAAGTTCAAAGGGCCGCTACAAGATGGATACCAAGCATAAGGGACCTAAGCTACGAAGAAAGACTAAATAAACTGAATCTACCAACACTACAGGAGAGAAGGAAAAGAGGTGACATGATAATGCTATATAAATGCATATCAGGGAAGGAGAAAATAGACATAAATGATTACTTAACATATGGAGAAGCATCAGCAAGAGGACACTGCAAAAAACTGCATAAGAAGAGAGGTGATAAAGACGTAAGGAAATTCAGTTTCCCAAACAGAGCAATTAATCAATGGAATGCACTACCGAATGAAATAGTGTGTGCCAAAACAATTCACAAATTTAAGGATATGTACGATAAATATGGTCTAAGACACGGGACAATACGAGCTTGACTCATTCCTGTAAAGATACAATTAGGTAAGAACAATTAGGTAAGAACACACACACACACACCGCTCGCTGGCTCAGTGGTAGCGTTCTCGCTTGGCATCTGGCAGACGGGAGTTCGCGCCTCGCTCAGGCTGCGAAAAGTTTCACTGACGAAGTGGGCGGTTACTGTCCCCCTCGAGCAAGAGGACGGGTGTGTGAGTGTGTGCAGGTCACAGCCTTGCCCTTAGATCGGACTATATGAGCTCTCAGCTCCCTTCCGGGAGGGTAAAAGCTGACGATCACGACCATCAAGTGATCCTGACCGACCCAGTGAATTACACACACACACACACACACACACATTGAAAAAATACCAGCTTCGCTCTAGCAGCTGGTAATAATAGTAATACTCATCATCATCATCATCATCAGCTAACCCTGTGTTGCCCCATGAGGAGCGTAGGAGCCCAGGGCTAGGCAAGTTGGTCCTGACATTTAAGATGAGAGTGACCAGCCTCACTCATCCCTGAGTGGCATTACATGAACAATAAACCCCAACCACCCCTTGGATATAAAGCTTCACCGGCTCAATCCGATTGGAGCACAGTAATTACCCACTAAACCACCAGGCGCCATAATTTTGTTATATGGTTACCACCCAGCGTAGTAGATGGTTTCTTGGTGTACAGGAGACCATTTGGCTTGTCACTCAGTGTAGAGTCACCCACAGGCAGAAAGAAAGTAAGAAGGAAAGAAATACAGGAGAGGAAAGAAGGAAAAAGAGAGAGGAAATGGCACTCATATGAGACCAGCAATACATCGAGTGAGTGGATGGTGAGCGCCCCCACCTACCACAACAACAACAATAATGATAATAATAATATACTATTTTTCGCTGTTGATAGACGTGTGTGTAGCTAAACAGACCAATACATCCATACACAGAGTATACGCAGTTTTACCGCAAATGTATCACATGTCCAGTATTAGTAGTAGTAGTAGTAGTAGCAGTAGCAGTAGTAGTAGTAGTAGTATTGTAATGATTATGCTGTTGATAGACGTGTGTGTAGATAAACAGACCAATACATCCATACACAGAGTATACGCAGTTTTACCGCAAATGTATCACATGTCCAGTATTATTATTAGTATTATTATTATTATTAGTAGTAGTAGAAGTACAGTAGTAGTAGTAGTAGTAGTAGTAGTAGAAGTACAGTAGTAGTAGTAGTAGTAGTAGTATTGTAATGATTATGCTGGTGATGATTACTATTATTATTAATAATAATATTAGTGCTATTGTTGTTGTTGTTATTATTATTGTTATTATTATTATTATTATTATTATTATTATTATTATCATTATTATTATTATTACGGTATATTATTATTAGTGTTATTGTTGTCTTATTATTATTATTATTATCATTATTATTATTATTATTATTATTATTATCAGTTTTATTGTTACTGTTATTATTAATATTATTAATATTATTATTATTATTAATATATTGTGTTGTTGTTGTTAGTATTATTATTATTATTACTATTGTTATTATTATTATTAGTAGTAGTAGTAGCAGTAGTAGTAGTATATTGTGTTGTTGTTGTTTTTGTTGTTATTATTATTATTATTATTGTTATTAAGAACTCCATATTCTGTGGAGTTCTTATTGATACTGTAGATATTTCTTTTTCTCCTGGGGGGGGGTTAAGATGTAGAAGGCTGGCATTGCAACACCGTTCGGGATAGAGCCGTGACATTTTCAGCAGTGATGTATCTTGCTTGTATGCTTCTTTTGGCATATATATTTTTCCCCTTAGCACTGGCGCCTCTGTGTTATTCTTTTTCCATTTTTTCCCTCCTGCGCAGCCAAACTACTGAATTGCTTGCTTTGTAAAAGTTGCTGTATGTAGTCATCGGCACAGACTATACCAGTGTACCTGGGTATACTGGTGCACCTGGGTATACTGGTGCACCTGGGTATACTGCACCTGGGTATACTGGTGCACCTGGGTATACCGGTGCACCTGGGTATACCGGTGCACCTGGGTATACTGGTGCACCTGGGTATACTAGTGCACCTGGGTATACTAGTGTACCTGGGTATACTGGTGCACCTGGGTATACTGGTGCACCTGGGTATACTAGTGTACCTGGGTATACCGGTGCACCTGGGTATACTAGTGTACCTGGGTATACTGGTGCACCTGGGTATACTGGTGCACCTGGGTATACTGGTGCACCTGGGTATACTGGTGTACCTGGGTATACTAGTGTACCTGGGTATACTGGTGCACCTGGGTATACTAGTGTACCTGGGTATACTAGTGCACCTGGGTATACTAGTGCACCTGGGTATACTAGTGCACCTGGGTATACCAGTGTACCTGGGTAGAAAATCTCTCTCTCTCTCTCTCTCTCTCTCTCTCTCTCTCTCTCTCTCTCACTCTCACATAACCTTAAGTAACACAGCCACCAAAACGTCATAAATAACGCCCTCTCTCTCGTCCCCCCGGCTCCACTCCTGCCTGCAGCAAGGTGTAATAAACAAAATAAATCACTAAGGAAAAAGTGTTAGGGAGCGTCCTTAATCTAACAGGATACGAGTTTAAATCCTTTTTATTCTAACTTGGCCTAAAACTGTCATCTCTCTATTTTGAATGCGAGATGCTGGTCACGAAGAAGTGCTATGAGGAGGGGGCACAGCTTTAGTAATTTCCTTTTCTGCTCATTTACCATATATTTCAGTTCTTCTGTGCCTATTTTCCACAGTTTTTCGTTATTTTGCTGTTTTTTACCGTAGGACAGAGGCAGGCAATGCTGCAGCTCTGCATCCTTTCCATAGCACTTCGTGACTAGCACCACAGTGGTGTTAAGTTATTGTTACAACTACCCAATCGAAATGGAAAGGTGGAATTTTTTACGCCTAAATTCTTTCATCTTAATATTGGAAACATAAAAAATTGTGTTATGTAAAATAAGTCACTGGGAAAGTACTACGAATTCGGCAATAACGAGATTACCACTTTGGATATATTACACTTTGAATATTATTTCGAAAGATGTTAAAATATCCATAATTAAATCTATGTACCTTTTACAACAATAAATATTTCAGTTCAAAATCTACGTAAAATAGGACATGAAAACAAAAGAAATAGGTGTACGTCACAGGAATTATGGGAAGGGGCTGGAGAGGTGGAGGAAGTTGTGAGGGAGTATTTGTTTCTTTCATGTTTCTCTTCGCATTATCTTATTATTTACGGTACGTCTGTGCGTTAATTGATATCTGGCACCATTATTGAGGATTGGAATTAGTTATATAAGGGTGTGATTATTAGCTGTAAGAAGAATGGAGGGCTGTGTTTACTTCAGGTGAGCCAAGCTGCCCCTTTAAACCAGAACAGGTTTTAAATCCCATATAGTCCTGACATCCCTGTTTATTTTAAGGCTGAAATTTTATCATCTGTAGAGGCAGGCTGGAAAATAATAATATTGCCTCATTTTAAGTTTATTGTTTTGTAATAATGGGTATTGTTAACGCTGAAATATGTTTACATTTTAGTTAAGGGCCCGAAGTCGAGCCATTTAACTTGTTATTTGTTTTTAAATCACCAGAAATGTCATCCTTAAGGCCTGGAAGACCAGGAGGTAATTATGTGTATGAGAAGGCATTAAGGATTACCATAATTACTGATATAATTGAGAAATAGAAGTGCAAACGTAGGTTTTTGTGCAACATAAAGTGTATGTGAATGTAAGACAAAAAAAAAAAAAAAAAACTGCAGTAAGCCAGGTGGCCTATGCTAAGCAGTTCCTTTAGGAGTATGATTTGATATATTAATATAGCCTGTAAAACAGATTCTGCTTAGGGTACACAACTCAGTCATTGTACACCAGCTTATCTTCTCCTGGATATTTAACCTTTTCCATACGTAGGGTAGTGGTGCACAAGTCACCCGCTTGTTACTGGATGACGAAGGCTGCATAAAACCTAATCTCACCCGCTTGTTACTGGATGACGAAGGTTGCATAAAACCTAATCTCACCCGCTTGTTACTGGATGACGAAGGCTGCATAAAACCTAATCTCACCCGCTTGTTACTGGATGACGAAGGTTGCATAAAACCTAATCTCGCCCGCTTGTTACTGGATGACGCAAGCCGCGTCAAACAAAATCACGAAGGAATGAAAAAACATCATAAATTATTCTATCTATCTATCGCCAGACGCCATAATCCCGTAAGGGTGGCCATTTGACTTTGAGTTATATGTTTTACAGGGAGGGACACTAACCCTCCACCAACCCACTTGTTGACACGTAGGGAACATGTATGGCATCATTTATATTGGCTAAACATTTTTATCAACACCATTCTGTTGTATGTAGCCAAGCCCTACGCCAAATAAAGGCAAATGCTGGATATTGCAGAGTACCTCCCCAGCAGCTCATCATTTGGCATTAAGCCAAATAATGTTATCATCCATTTTTACCCTTAATCCTAAAAACTTACCCATGAGTTAAAGATGAAAACTAAGCATGAAATACAATACAGTAATGATACAGTACAGTAATGCAGTACATAGTGTACTGCTGAATGTACTCACCAAGTGATGGCATCAATGGAGGGTAGAGTTGTACACCATGCAGTACAGTACTGTACAGTGTACTTAATCCCATGTGGTCAAGTGGCGAATGGCTTCCCCAAAGATCACCCCAGGCCATAAGCTTTGCAACAACAACAAACATGGAATGCAACAGAGTTAGTCACAGCACTAGGGTTTCATGACTGCATGGTCAGAAGAACAGAGCACACAGACATGTCTTTACAACGTGACATCCACAGGCAAGAATGAGAGGGCAATGGTATTCTTGGGGTGCCGGGTGAGCTGCTCCCACAACAGATTCTAATTGGCTGGGGCATAGCGGGTGTTTTCATTGATTTGCAAGCTTTGGGGTTTTGCCGGGTGCTGGTGAGTTACTGTTTATACACCTCAATGGTGGACGTTGCATAGAACAGCCAGATACATCCCATTTCAGCACTGGATGCTGCATAATTTTGCCTGATATTCCTTTAATAGAGCCGAGCCAGCAGCACCGGATATTGTGTTGGGCTGGATATTTCAGTGACAGATAATTGAGAGTTTACTGTACTGTACCAGGCAGCTGCTTTTTTATCTGGTGGCCAAGAACACCCCAGTCAGAGTGATGGCCTTGCATAGGGTGATGGCCAACAGGTATCTTATAGTGTCACCAGAAGTGGTGCTGGAATGGTGGTCAGAACTTACCCTTTATGTACCTGACCAGGGTAGTCTAGCCTCAGGCCCCAACACCTTGTAGAGGGTAAAATGGGATTGACAGGTACTGTTTATCATAATACTGCTCAGTAATTTTAAGACTCATTTCTGTCTAGACTGGTTTGATAAAACAGAATTGTTGAAAAGTGTACAGTTCTGAAAAATTACTAACTTCAGAGCAGTGTAGCAATTAATGTATAACTTGCATGAACTTTGAAAACTGTTTCACATACCCTGTACTGTACTTAATTGCATTCAGTGAGCCAATATGACGTAAAAATCAATTAGTCAAACTATTGTTTTACTCAGTGCAAGGCATTTTTTTTTTTTTTTTTTTTTCCAAAGCTGCAGTGTACAGGGTAATGGTAATGGAAACCTATACAAAACATAACTTTTGTTATGACCAGTGTCTAATGGTAACATGTTTACTTTGCAGGCCATAGATGCTGCTGCCTCACAGTTTTCCTGGGAAGGGACAGCAGGATGCCAGTGTGCAGTTTTGGAGATTAAGCAGCACTGACAACTGCCACTGGGTGACCAAGGCAAACACAGGCAAGCATGTGGGAGTCTTATAAGCAAGTGAGGTAACTCTTATTATTATTATTATTATTATTATTTTTTTTTTTACAACCAGCCCTGCTTTGTCTTCACATTTGCATGGTGTGTGTGGTGACAGGCAATATCAGCACATCCCTGGTGTATGTAGAATTATTTTTGGAAGTGCAGGCTTTTGGATATCAGATTTTTCAGATTAGAGAGTGCTGTGGTGTTGGTGTGGATGTGCCAGAAAGCATTAGGAGAAATACCGGGTACTTTGAGATGCTTTGGCCATGTGGAAAGGATGGAGAATGAGAGGCTGACTAGGAGAGTGTGTGTGTGTGGATGAGGTGGAGAGGGGGAGGAGGAGGCAGAGACCAAGAATGGGCTGAGAGGTATAGTATATGAGAGAGGGCAGCGTCGTGGCAGAGAATGTGATGACATGGAAGGAATTCGTTTGTAGTGATAAATAGGTAGGTAGGTAGTTACTAATACATAAAACCTTAGTGCTCAGAAATGTAGACTTTCAGAATTGCCACTGAGTTTGATGATAGGTGACTGGAACAACTTAGCTGTGGCTTTGAAAAAAATTCGCCATGACTCTCATGCACAGAAAAGAATTGCAAATTTTTAAAAATGTTTCACCAATTGATCTTATGAGGTTGTACTGGCTCAGAGTGAATTCTGTGAAGTACAGTATGGTGTAAATCAACTTTCAGGTAGATGTGTACCATACTTTGCCAGCTACAATGTCATGAACTTATGCATTCAGTGTAGTAGTAGTTGTAACCCCAGGCTTTTCCGAAGTGAATGGCAGGCTTATAAGATGCCTTTCTCATGCAGGCTTCCACAAAAAATCTTCCACAGGTATACCCACTAATGTTTAATAATATCCAGCTTAATCCTGCATCATCCTTGAACATGCTTGGGGATTCATTCACTCGAGATTTATCTTGGAAAGATCATATTACATCTCTTGTAAAATCTGCTTCCAAGAGATTAGGTGTGCTAAGCCGACTCCGCTCTTTCTTTACCCCTGCACAATTGTTGACTCTATACAGGGGTTTTATTCGTCCCTGTGTGGAGTACAACTCTCATGTGTGGGGAGGCTCCCCACATACAGCTCTTCTCAATAGGGTGGAGTCAAAGGCTTTTCATCTCATTAACTCTCCTCCTTTTACTGGCTCCCATCAACCTCTGTCTCTTTGTCGAACTGTTGTATCTTTATCTCTTTTCTATCGCTACTTCAATGGTCACTGCTCCTCTGAACTGTCTGCATGCATTCCTCCACCTCTACAACGGGCGCGTAGCACCCGTCTAGCAACAAACTGTCATCCCTTTCCTCTCCAGCTCTCTAATGCAGGAGTTAACCACTACTCCCAGTCCTTCATTTATGCAACAGGTTAACTCTGGAACTGTCTCTCTTGGTCTGTATTTCCTACTTCCTGAGACCTCCAGTCTTTCAAACGCAGTGTGTCCAGGCATCTCAAAATGAACAGATGTTGAATTTGGCTCTTTTTTGTATTGTTTTTATTTCTTTTCTTGGAAGGAACTGTTATGTGAGCTCCTAGCCTTTGGTTCCTTCTTCCTTGCATTAGAAAAAAAAAGTCTGCCATCCTTCTGTCAGGGGACATGGAAGGAATTGAGGGATGTTTGTATAACCAGGTATTCAAGCCAGTTGGTTATATTGGTGCCACCATGTGAAGGCATTTCTTTCCAGCACTTGTGTATTTACCAGAAAAAGTATATACCATCTTCTATTACAGTTTGGTATGAAATGTAGGTGTACATGCTAGAATATGGGTGTGCAGATTTCTAGGTCAGTATCTGCCCTAACCGTAGACATTTTTCATCATTATTATCATCTTCCTGCTTCTTTTCCCCCTTTGGGTGGGGTAAGGTAGGGTCCAGACAGCAATGAAAAGGGAAAAAAAAATGATAGTGGGAGAACTGATCACCATAAATGGGTCACACACTCATTCTCTCACCATTCAAGCCCCTGGAATCATGGCTCCACCTCCTAGGCACAGGGTGTACTTGTACTGTCATTATTCCCCTTCAGGCAGAACCAATCCAATGACTATTTTCATTTTTCAGGCTGAGTGACATGATGTACGTGGCAATGCTCCAGGGAACAGTTTGATGCACTGAATGTTGCAGTTTACAAGTTAAGGGACACCAGCAACCCACACACTGCATCAGATGAGGTGGGTTCACTTATTTAGAACTGTCTGTCTATTGCCAGTGCCTTAATCCTGTAAGGGATGGCAACAGACAAATTTCCTCCATGTCTCTCTGACCTCTGCCCTACCTTTCTTCCAGGTCACACCCTTCCCCCTCATATATCTCTCCATACCATCCCTGCATCTCATTCTTGATCTTCCTATCCTCCTTTCCCCCTCAACCTCACTCACACACTTCTTGTCAGTCTCTCATTCTTCATCCTCTGTACATGGCCACATCTGGAATTACTGTAGTTTAATTTGGTGCTGGAGTAGGATGCCTTCATGTAGTGGCACTGATATAGCCTGGTGGGTGCACTGCCCAGGTATTTAAATGTCCCCCAGTTCCCTCCTTATCTACAAGAGGAGGATAATGGACTGCAGAAGGGCAGTATCAGCCTGCAGTCCACTGGGTTCACACACAGTTGAACCTGGAGTCACAGTATTAACAGTCATAATTCCCATGTGTGTTTGTTTCATGTTGTTTTATTTCATTTCATGGCTGATGCTTAACTACTCTCTCTCTCTCTCTCTCTCTCTCTCTCTCTCTCTCTCTCTCTCTCTCTCTCTTTTTACGGGACACAATAGGAAGTGGAAATTTTTTAGAAAGCCTGACTCTTTCCATCACAGGTTGAAGTTAGACAAGAGTTTATTTAAGAAAGAGTTTTCCATATACTCGGATTGGTTTAGCGCCTGTTAACCAGACCTACTATCCATCCATCCATCATCCAATCCTACGTTGCCCCATGAGGAGCGTAAGAGCCCGGGGCCAGGCAAGTTGGTCCTGACATTTAAGATGAGACTAGGTGTGAAATTGCCACCACACTATTTTGAATGCTGTGCTGTGACAAGAAATAATCACTAAAATACTGTATGCTGCTGATCTTGAAAAATTGCCATGGAAAAGATGTAGAGCCATAGCATTGTCTTATTCTGCAGCTGTCTATCTATCTATTGCCAGACGCATGAATCCCATTCGGGGTGGCCACAAACAAATCGCCTCCACGTCACCCTGTCCCCCGCCATTTCACTGCCCTGCTTCCAACTCACACCCCCCTCTCTCATATACCTCTTCACCCCATCCCTCCATCTCATCCTCGGCCTCCCCCTCCCTCTTCCCCCCTCCACCTCACTCACATACACTCTCTTTGTCAGTCTTTCACACTCCATCCTCTCCACATGGCCAAACAGCCTCAGTGTATTCCTCTTAACGCTTCCTATCACATCCACACCACAACGCTCCTTTATATCCTGTCAGCCTGTCTCTCCATGTGACTCCACAGGCTCCTCTTAAATAACTCATTTCCACTGCTCTCACTCTTGACTTGTGTCCTTCCAACAAGGTCCAAGCTTCACTTCCATACATTAGAGTTGGTATCACAATACTGTCATGTAGTAACTTTTTCACTTCCATGCTCACTTCCCTGTTTCTTATCACTGCTTTCAAAGAACCAGCAACCTTTCTTCCCTGCTGTACCCTTTCAAGCACTTCATCTTCCAAACCTCCATCCTTACTCATCACACTACCCAAGTACTTAAACGTACCACATTTTCCAATTCCCTACCATCCAACCTCGCTGTACATTCACTAACTTCACCTCTCTCAAAGACCATCACTTTACTCTTCCCTGCATTCACCTTTAGATTCCATTTCTTACACATTCTCCCAGACTCATCCACCAAGCCTTGCAGCTCCCCTTCGTCTTCACTTAACAACACAGTATCATCTGCAAACACAGTACAGGGAGTTTCCAAACACTACCCTCTCTCACCAGGGCCACTCCAACATCCACTACCCTACCTTGTACCTCTTTTATTACCCCATCCATGTACAGATTGAACAACCATGGAGACATGACACATCCCTGTTTCAACCCAACTTTCAAAGAGAAAAATTCACTTAGTTCACCATCCACACGCACTGCAGCCTTCGCACCATCGTACATACTCTTCACAGCATTCAACAACTTCCCATCTACTCCATATATTCTTAACACTTTCCACAATCCTTGTCTATCCACCCTGTCATATGCTTTCTCCAAATCCATGAAAGCCACATACAACTTCTTTCCCTTCTCTAGAAACTTTTCCACTAAAGATCTAAGAATGATTATCTGATCTACACAACCTCTTCCCTTCCTAAAGCCTCCCTGTTCTTCTCCAACTAATTTCTCTGTTCTTTCTCTAACTCTGTCAATAAGTATCCTACCATACACTTTTCCTATTATACTAAGAAGACAAATGCCCCTATGAGTACCACACACTTCTTTTTCCCCTTTTCCTTTGTACAAGGGAATAATTATACCTGACTTCCAATCCTCTGGGACTCTACCTTCCTCCCAGGCCAATTACTTGTCTGCAAACTGTATTAATAATCTGGGTGTTCATTCATTTTAGTAATCTGGGTGTTCATTCATTTTAGTACTTTTGGCATTCATTCATTTTAGTAATCTTGGTGTGCATTCATTATAATATCTTGGTGTTCATTTATTATTTTTAATTTTGACATTCATTAATTTCAATAATCTTGGTGTTCATTTTTTTTTTTCCTGTGAAATTCCTTTATGTACTTGTATGTATCACTACAGAATGTGGTGAAAGTTTTTGGCATATCAGAGAGCCAGGATTCCAGGGGCTTGAATGATGAGTGAATGGAAATGTGGTCCATTGGAGTGGGCAAAAGGACACTGCTACTCCTCACCCTGCCCAAGGGTGGGACAGGAGGTCCAGATGATGATGATGATACATCACTTGACCTTTTCTTTAACACTTCAGTTTACTTATTTAACTTGATGGGTGAAAAAGAGTTGGGATGAATTGATGTAGTTATTTATTTATTTGTCATACACACTATATCTTTGCCAACACTTCCAGAGCTGTGTACTTAGTGAGGTCAGTGGCTGCTCTGCTCAGCTGGTGCATGTTGGTGGAACATCACCCTCATCGTCGGCAGCATCAACCAATACGTCATCCTGGTCATCAACCAAACCATCTTCAGCATCATCCAGGTCACTGGGGTCATCTGAAGGCTGCAGCAATGAGAGGAGAGAAGAGGACAATGAAAATGGGTTCACTGCAGCACTTATGACAATTGTATACAAGTACCTGTCTGTTGGAATGCCCCAGGCCATAGCTGGCAGCACTACAGGTGATATTTATTATATTGTCAGTGTAATTATTATGTACAAGTACTTGTCTGTTGGAATGCCCCAGGCCGTACCCAACCCCCTGGCAGCACTACAGGTGATATTATAATTTATCAGTGTAATGCACACAACATGCACCAGCATCATACAACACATGTAGTAGTGTCCTGAAGCACATCTGAAATGTGAACCCAGTGAACTGTGGGCTGAAGCTGCCCTCCTCCTGCAGCTCACCATCCACTTTTCTGGGGATAGGAAGGCAGCTGAGGCATGTTTGTCAAACCTGGCAGTGGAGCTGACCAGTACACCACATGAAGGCATCCCTCTTTATATACTTTACAAAGCTTATGGCTTGTGTGCTACATCTGTCTTCACTCAGTGTTAACAAACACTGCATAAGGAAGTCATTTAGATGGAATAGCAAAGTAACAAAAACTAAACCACTTTTAACACTAAACTTATGGAGGCTGGTTCCTGCTGTTATTGGGATAGGAACCATTATTATTATTATAATTATTTTTTTTTAATGCAAAAAAGAAGGAACCAAAGGCCAGGAGCCCACAAACCATTCCTTCCAAGAAAAATTAAAAAAAAACAAAAGAGAGCCAAATTCACTTGCCAGTGTATCACCTCAGACATTACAACAATTGGGACAAGATTAAGATATCAAGTATCCTGGATTTTGGTAACGTGTGAGGAATAGTTTTCTGTGAACTGGTGGGTTAATCAGGGACATAAATTGCTAGCCATGTGGGGAGGGTGAAGAACGAGAGACTGGCTGGGACAGTGTGTGTGCATGAGGTGGAGGGGGAGACCGAGGATAAGATGGGAGGATGAACCGGAAAGATAAATGAGAGAGGAGGATATGAGTTGGAGGGAGGGCAGCCAAAGGACAGGGCAATGTGGAAGCAGTTTGTTTCTGGTCACCCCATACAGGATTAAGGCTTCTGGGAATAGTATTATAAATTATTCCTATGTATTGCCAGCAGCAGTAATTCTTTAAGGGTTACTTCACTCGTGTTTATAGTTGTTGTATGCAATCAGTAGCCAGAGTCAGGAGTTTGAGGATGTGGTTGCAATTCCAATAGCTTTTCTTGGGGATCTTTATGCGTCCATTATCGTACAATAGATATGCATTATTGTAAGTCATATGTTAATTTTGTTTGTGTGTTTTAGATATAACTAACCTTTACTCTTGTTTAAAATTGCCCTATACAGTATATATAGTACTATAGGTGTAAGTTGGTGGTTAACCCCCAGTCCCTATTTTTCCCCATAGGTTATGTACTCTTTCATATGAACAGATTTCCATAAACATAACTACTCATACCATCAGGATCTCTTTTGTATTAGAGTTCTGTGTGTGTAACGATATTGTCATATTGAGTAGTGCATGTGTGGATGGTAGAGAAAAAGTTGAGTGGTACCTCTAATATTTATACAGTAAGTGTAGGTGTTACAGTAGGAGTTTAGAAGTGCTAAAGGGAATATGACTAACCAGTTTGTATTTATAAGGTGGAACCATTACTTCAGATTGTTAGGTGATGTGTTAATGACTGTGGCATATGTCACTGGGTATGCTGTTTGATTGTTATACTCTCTCTGGTGGGGAGGAAGGGGGTTCCTACCTCATCCCGTTTCTGTGGTGGGAATTGGGGGAGAAATATTGAGATGCTTTGTATGAACAGGCAGTTCTAGTGGTGTGTCTGGCCTCTCCAGTTTGTTATATTTACCCAAGCAGAATATAGTCATCTGTATATAGCAGGATTATACAGTACTGAAAATCAGTGTAACTGCAGAGAAGGGGTTAAAGTGCCATGTTATCCCACAGGGCATTCGGCAGATATCAGATCTGAGCCTGCAAGCAGGATTGTTAGTGTGGCAGGCCAAACTGATCAGCCAAGCTGGCCACTTCCTCCACCCAGTCACCCCTCATCCCCTGGCCTGCCCATCATCCACTGTGGAGGGGCAGCAGCAACACACAAGGCCTGCCCATCATCCACTGTGGAGGGGCAGCAGCAACACACAAGGCCTGCCCATCATCCACTGTGGAGGGGCAGCAGCAACACACAAATGGGATTAATCCCCGAGCTAAACCTCATCAGATCATATAGCCCTGCTAGGGTTACAGGAGAGCGCTACCCCTCCCAGCACAGCAGCCACCAGGCGGGGCACGAACTCGCAACCTCACGATTACGAGCCCGACACCCTACCACCGAGCTACCGCGCTCCCCAAGCAACACACGAAGCCTCTAAGTGTTGCTCGAACAAGCACTCTCTCTTGGTAAACACTCCAGTCACACACCGATACTTGGATGATGCAAGGTTAGTCATATCTGCTTGTGTTTGCTGTCATTGTATGTAGTTACCTTTGTCTGTCTGTGTCCAGCTGTGTATTTATCACGAGGTAACAAAACTCTACTGATACCTGGATGATGCAGTTTGTCAGGTGGATTTATATTACTGACAAATCTGGCATGTCATTTTTGGCATAGTTTTTATTATTATATAATTGCTCCATGAGGAGCGTAGGAGCCCGGGGCTAGGCAAGTTGTCCCTGATATTTAAGATGAGAGTGACCAGCCTCACTCATCCCTGAGTGGCATTACGTGAGCAGTAAACCTCAACCACTCCTTGGATATAAACCAGCACAGTCACAGTCTGATTGGAGCGCCTTCATTACCCACTAACCCACCAAGCGTCATAATTTGGTTATATGGTTACACCATCCAGCATAGTAAATGGTTTCCTGATATACAGGAAGCCACCTAACAAAATTATGGCACCTGGTGGTGTAGTAGGTAATTAAGGTGCTCCAGTTGGATTGAGTATGTGCAGGTTTACATCAAAGGGGTGGATGGGGTTTATTGCTCATGTAATTCCACTCACGGATGAGTGAGGCTGGTCACTCTTATCCTAAATGTCAGGACCAACTTGCCTAACCCTGGGCTCCTACACTTCTCATGGGGCTACACAGGATTAGATGATAGGTAGATGGATAGTTAGGGGAATCTGGGGGACACTTAACCCAGCCAAAAATTACATATATTATCTTTTCTTTATTGGTGTATATATATATATATTTTTTTTTTTACCTCCAGTCCAGATTTCAAGAGACGTAACTGGAGGAGTTAAATATGGCTTTCAGACACCTTATCACTGGAGGTTCATATAATGCTGAAGTAAATAATCTGGCAAGAATGTGTACGGTATATTTAATGAAACTGCCAAAGTTTAAGCTTTTGTGCTTTGGACATAAACCTTTCAGTATGATGATGTATTTTATATTTTTAAAATTAATTCTTCTAACAATTTTATCAAATTGAGTTGAGATGAACTTCTCATAGCCAAGACGCTGCTAGTACTCTCTTCAGAGTAAAATACTGTTAATATAAATTGTCCGTGGATAATGAAAAATATTTTATAAGACAACATACTTGGGTCAGGTATAATATTTTACTGGTACCCACATAATGAAAAATTTTTATTATTGCTCTTAGGATTGAAACTTCTTTACTGGTAACTTTTCAGTAAACACAGTTTTCATTACTCTTCCTCCCTTAGTGCCAACCTCTTACTCCTCCTCCTTTCAGAATGCCAGCCTCCTGTCTCTTTCTCTTTCTCATCCTTCAGTGTTAGTATTTTCCTTCTCCCCTTTTTTCTCAGTGCCAGCCCCCTTTCTTCCCCCTCCCCCCCTACCACCACCACCATCACCCTCTGTCTGTCACAGAACCTTCTCCTCCCCCCTCCCTTCTCTCATTTGTAACCTTCTCCTCTCCATCCTTTCTCAGTGCCCTTCCCTTACTCCCTTCCCCCTTCTTTCTCAGTGCCCTTCCCTTACTCTCCCCCCACCCCTTTCTCAGTGCACTGCCCTTACTCTTCCTTCTCCCCCCCCACCTCATTTGTAGCCTCCTACTCCTCCCCCTCATTTCTGTGCTCACCCCTTATTTTCTCTCCATCTCTCTGTGCCAGCTCCTTATTCCTCCTCCATTCCATCTGTGCCAGCCTCGTCCTCTTTCTCTCCTCTCCATCTCAGTGCCAGCCTCTTCCTCCTCTGTTGTGTGTGTGTGCCAGCTCCATACTCCTAATCCTTTCCTTCTATCACATTGCCAGCCCCTTCCTCCTCCATTCTCCTCTCTCAATGCCAGCTCCCCTTCCCCCTTTTCTCATAGCGCCAGCCCCTTCCTTCCTCTTCATTCTGGTCATCTTCTCTCTCAGTTCCAGCCTTTTCCTCCTCCCTTCACCCCCTCACTGCCAACACTTTCCTTACTGAAGAAAGAGCAACTGGTCACTTGCCTCATAATCCAGCCTGGACTAAGTAGACCCAGACACCCTTGCTCCTGATGGGGCACTGAAGGGTTGTATAATGGATGGAAGAGCAATTTTTAACAATATGATTATTCTTTTTTAACCCATTTTGTTCCAAAAGTTATCCTACCAATCAAGAGTTATTCATTTGATCCCATTCACAACAGAGGTGTGAGGGCAAGTGATCAGCTACCTTAAGAGTGACAGACTGCCAGGTGACACCTACGTGTGCCTTCGTAGTCACCCTTTTTGATCTTCCTACAGCCACTGATACCCAAGGTAATTAATGTATTGAAGTTTACAGCTGTTTTTATTTTAAGTAAAATACATTTAATGTCCACTTGATTAAAAATTATCTTATTCCTTCTTCATCAATTGTCTTGTTTTTGAAAGTTGTAAAATTCATAGTAATGGTGGTGGTTTTTATCAAAAAGCGCCCACCATCCACTCACTCAATGTAGTGCTGCTCTTTGGTGTCTGCCCTGTCCTCTCCTCCATCCTTGTTTCCTTCCATCTTCTTCTGTCTTTTTTTCCTTCATTTTTTCCTCATTCTTATGCCTACGGGTGACTTTACACTCCCTCTTCTGTCTTTCATTCCTTCATTCTTTCCTCTCCCTTCTGCCTGTGGGTGATTCTACACTGAGTGACAAGCCAAATGGTTTCCTGTACACCAGGAAACCATTTACTATGCTGGGTGGTAACCATATAACCAAATTTTGGCGCCTGGTGGTTTAGTGGGTAATCATTGTGCTCCAGTTGGATTGAACCGGTGAAGGTTTATATCCAAGGGGTGGTTGGGGTTTATTGCTCATGTAATGCCACTCAGTGATGAGTGAGGCTGGTCACTCTCATCTTAAATGTCAGGACCAACTGCCTAGCCCTGGGCTTCTACGCTCCTCATGGGGCAACGTAGGATTGGATGATGGATGGATGAAAAATAATATTTATAATAGTGGAAGGAATCATCCTCACTCCCTTTTGTCTATCTCTTCCCCACTCAGTGTAGTCCCCCCACCCACTGATAATAATAATAATAATTATTATTATTAAAATAATTATAGTGGAAGGATGGGGAGCAGTTATCCCATCTCCCTTTTGACTCTTCCTCCACTCAGCATAGTCCCTTCCACCCAGCCCCACTTATAATAATAATAATAATAGTAGTGCAAGGTGGGGGTGCAGTCATCCTCTCTCCCTTCATCCCTTTTCTTTATCCACTCACCTCTCCCCCTCCCACTTGATAGTGACCCCCCCCCCTCTCTTCCCCCATTCAGTGTCTGCTTGATATAGTCCCCCATCCCCCCTCCTTATTTGCTGTAGTCTCCATCTGTCCTTCTTATTTGCTGTAGTCCCCATCCCTCCTCCTTATTTGCTGTAGTCCCCATCCCTCCTCCTTATTTGCTGTAGTCCCCATCCCTCCTTATTTGCTGTAGTCCCCATCCCTCCTCCTTATTTGCTGTAGTCCCCATCCCTTCTTATTTGCTGTAGTCCCCATCCCTCCTCTCTCTGCTTGATGTTGTCCCCATCTCCTCCTGACTCCTTGATGCAGTGTCTCTCTCACATGTAGTGCCCCTGAGTGACAAGTGAAATGGTTTGCTATATGCCATGTCATTTGCTATCCTGGTGGTGGTTTAGTGGGTTGAGGTGCTCCAGCTGGATGGAGGCTGTAATGGTTTCATCTGAGGGGTGGGCAAGTGAGGCTGGTAACTGTTGCCTCGTTGGCACCGAGTAACTCCAGCTGCCTGTGTAATTGGGTACAAAATTGCATTAGTTGTTGTATTAGCATAACCCCTAGTTCTGTATTCTTATCAGTTAAGGAAGCTGTCTAGTATCTTTTCCTTAGCTAATTATTTTTGGATAGGGCTGGTTAGTATCAATTTGTATGTCATTTATGCTGAGTATGGAGGTATTGTAATGATTTAAATGACACAAGAGGATAGAAAGGAGTAATAAGCAGAATAATCATTTAGGAAAGATACTAGGGAGTTTCTTTAACTGAGGAGACTATGGGCCTTAGCCACCCCCCCCCTCCCTCAGTCCTGCCACTCACCCAGAGTCTTTCGTTTTCCTTCTGCCTGTGGGTAACTCTACACTGAGTGACAAGCCAAATGGTTTCCTGTACACCAGGAAACCATTTACTATGCTGGGTGGTAACCATATTATGGTGCCTGGTGGTTTAGTGAGTTGTTAAGGCGCTTCAATCGGATTGATCCAGTGCAGGTTTATATCCAAGGGATGGTTGGGGTTTAATGCTTATGTAACACTACTCAGGGATGAGTGAGGCTGGTCACTCTCATCTTAAATGTCAGGACCAACGTGCCTAGCCCCGGGCTCCTATGCTCCTCATGGGACAACATAGGATTGGATGATGGATGGATGATTATTTATTTATTATTTTTTTAATAATCATCCTTACTACCCTATCTTCACTAAAAGAGATTGGGTTAGGTAGGATCCAGAAACAGAAAGACTCCACCCTGCATAGTAAATGGTTTCCTGGTGTACAGGAAACCATTTGGCTTGTCACTCAGTGTAGAATCACCCATAGACAGAAGGAAGAGGAAAGAATGAAGGAATGAAAGACAGAAGAGGAAGGAAGGAAGACAGGAATAGGCAGTCACCCTAGAGCAGCACAACATCGAGTGAGTGGATGGTGAGCACCCCCCGCCAACCATGATAATATCTTTTTGTGCTGATTAAAAAAAAAAAAAGTTGGGTGTGATGTAGGATTGGGCTGGGGCAAAAAACTATGTCCCATGTTGTCATCAGTTATGGAAACTTCCTAATACTGTATCTCTTCCTAAGCAGTTATTTTGCGTATTACTCTAGTAACAGTTTCTCTCTCCCTACCAGGCTGCAGCAATCCACTGTTCCTGTTGTCCAAGCTCCGCAACTCACAGCTTCCATCATCCGTCATAACATCACTTGCCGAAGTTTTATTTATTGACCATAGGTAGACAGTGGTCATGCACTTACTGTACTGTAGGTGTGTGCTGTACATATAAATGGTTGTATATTGATTGAACTGGACTATAATAATTATGTACAGGACATTTTAAATTGAAGGTTTTGTGTGTGGGCAGGACTATCAATGCTGCATTTTTTTTCTTTTTTAAATCCCAGGTTAGGCCTGTAATACATATAAAAAAAACAAACTTGTGCTTAATGCTTAATGTGTTTCTTAGACATACACGAGTAGAGCTGGATCAGTGGACCTTTTTCTAAATGCTCCAGTATGTCAATTTCTATTAAACTTTGCATCAGGTGGACAATTTTCTAAAGCTATCGCTAGTAGTTAATTCATATTAAGTGACTGATGCGTGCAGGCAAAAAATTAAAGTAGCTTTTAAGTACTTCACATTCAATATTCACAGAGGGCATTCAGTATGGGGCAAAAAATGTTTGCTTTTAGAGACAACACTGCAAAAGCCAGTTAGTTTGCCATTAGTTTCTTGTGATGGCCGGAATAAGTTAGTATAAAATAGATCCACAAAAGCTTCAAAGAATGTCAGAATAATAGACATCGATTGCACAAGTAATATTACTATATTATTTTTACTCTAACTTGGCCTAAAATTCTTTGTACAGTAGTTGTAACGAGATTACCTAGAATATTGTGCTAGACATGAGGAAGTGCTATGAAAATGATGTGTTTCTGGCATTGAACTACAAGAAATTGTGCTACAGAATTATGAAAATTGGGCCAAGTTAAGGTGAAGAGAGTATATCCATGTACCATATACTGTATGTACTGTATAGTAAATCATTTTGTAAAAATAAACTCTTATATGTACATTTTAAAAATCTTGTTTCAGTTGCCTGTCAATACCCCTTTTACCTTAACTTGGCCTAAATTTCAGTCTTTCATTCTTGTGCTAAGTACTGTGGAGTACAGCCCTGTGTGGTGTTGGTATTGTCAGTCAGTTATAACACTGGTCTGTATCACTGTATAATGTAACACTATTGCCACTACTCAAGCTGGCAGCAAAATAATAATAACAGCATAGGGAAAGACATCAAAACTTACAGATTTTTACACTCAAGAATATATATACTGTATATTTTGAGGCCAAATAATTACTGGTATATTGCAGTGGCATCATTAGTGTTACAAATTGTAGAAACAGTATATAGCTGCCCCACACTGTTTAGTTAGACCTTTACTGTATGTTAAAAGTTTACCCCCTTAGGCAGTGCAGGAGAGGGAAGCAGGGTAAACAGAAGGGGAGATATGATGGGGTTGTGTGTGTGTGTTAAGGGGGAGATGTATTATGAAGGAATATGAGAGAGACAGAGACAGAGAGGGTACATATAAGGAAAGATGGGATGTGAGTGTGTGTTAAGGGGGAGATGTATTATGAAGGAATATGAGAGAGAGAGAGAGACAGAGAGGGTACATATAAGGAAAGATGGGATGTGAGTGTGAGAGAGAGGGGGGGGGGAATACGTATAAGGGGAGATGGGGTGAGAGAGGGGGGGGAATGTACGTATAAGGGGAGATGGGGTGAGAGAGAGGGGGTACATCTAAGGAGAGAGAGAGTATCAAGGGGGAGACAGGTGTGATAAGGGGAGATGGGATGTCACGGAGCATTACAGGTGGGGGGAGGGATTCTTTCCTCAATTTATGGCCCAGAAAAATACACAATGCTTTCCGTGCACTGACCCACACCATATGAAGATATAATACTGGATGGTTTAGTAGAAGTAGTAATAGTAGTTCATCTGAAATGTGAACCCAGTGGACTGCTGGTTGGAATTATTGTGTACTGCTGATTACTATTTTCCCATCCATCACCAGTAATTTATCACTACATTGTCTCAGATGTCCTGCCCATATCCCATACCCCCGTCATGCTGCCCATATCCCATACCCCCGTCATGCTGCCCATATCCCATACCCCCGTCATGCTGCCCATATCCCATCATGCTGCCCATATCCCATACCCCCGTCATGCTGCCCATATCCCATACCCCCGTCATCCTCCTCATTATCCTGCCCCCTCCCCCCCCTCCTAGCCATGTCGTCTTCCCTTTGTCATTATCGAGATTGGCTAGACAGATAAGTTACACAATTTCAGCCTGCAGTCCACTGGGTTCACATTTCAGATGAACTTGTGACTAGAACTACTACTACTACTACTACCACCACTAAAACCATCCCGTCTGATAGTTTGATATGGCGTGGCAGAGTCCACAGACAACATCTTTACCTTTTTTGGTGGGTTATGAATTGTGAAGAATCCCCCTCCCCCTCCCTGACTCTCTCTCTCCATTAACATTTTCCCTTCATTATTTACATGCTTTTTCACAGCCCTGAACCTCATATACAATGTACCTTGAATGTAACGTGTTGAACACTGGAGTACAAAATAAAGTGGTGGCAATACTACCTACCCTGTTTCCTGTATCCTCTGTAGTAGTGTACAAGACAATACTTACCAGGCCCATGGATGAACAGGGGGGAATGACGCCTTGGTGTTCACCACTGGTACAATTAGCTCACATATTTTCTACCAGATGGCACCACTGGTTAGTTCACATATTTCCTACCAGATGGCAGCACCAGTCTTGTCAGGAACAGCAAAACATAAGCCCCCTTCCCTGTGCAACCAAAGATAGTTCAAAGGATGACCAACAGATGGCAGCACCAGACATTGTTAGTGCTGCCATCTATTGGTCATTCTTTGAACTACAGTACTTTTGGTTGCACAGGGAAGGGGTCTTATGTTTCGCTGTTCCTGACAAGACTGGTGCTGCCACCTGGTGGCAACAACTGCAAGCTTGTACCACTGCTCAACACCCGGGCCTTATGATGCCCTGTTGCTAAATCCCGCAGCTCACCAAATTTATTTTTCGCTCTCCCATATTTTGGAATTAAAACACAGAAGACGACTTTATTTGCACAGGCGAAAATATTATTGAATAAAGACTACATTAAAAAGGCAAAACATAAAACAGCGTGGAAGAGGAGACGAGGAAGAGGGATTAGGAAGACGAAGATTAGGAGGAGGGGGAAGAGGATTAGGAGGGGGAAGAGGATTAGGGGGCAAGGATTAGGAGGGGAAAGGATTAGGGAGGCAAGGATTAGGTGTGGGAAGAGGATTAGGAGGGGAAAGAGGCTTGGGAAAGGGACGAGGATTAGGAGGGGGACGAGGATGAGGGGGAAGAGAGGGGACGAGAAGGAGGAGGGGGGATGAGGGGGAGGAAAAGGGGACAGAGAGGAGAGGGGATGAGGAGGGGGAGGAGAGGGGAGGAGGAGGAAGGGACGATAAGGAGGGGGAGGAGGAAGGGACGAGAAGGAGGGGGAGAAGAGGGGACGAGGATGAGGGGAAGGAGTTTTAGGGGTGGAAGAAGAAGGGGGACGAGGGGCAGAAGGGGAGGATGAAGAGGTTGAGGGAAGCGGGAAGGAGGATGAGGGAGGTGGGGAGGAGGATGAGGGGATGGGGGAGAGGATGAGAATGGAGATGGGGGAGAGGATAAGGATGAGGGGGTGGGGAAGAGGAGGATGAGGGGGGTGAGGGAAGAGGAGGATGAGGGGGGTGGGGGAAGAGGAGGATGAGGGGGTGGGGGAAGAGAAGGAAGAAGGAGAGGAGGAGGGGGGTGGGGAGGAGGAGGAGAGGGATGGGAAAGAGGAGGAGAAGGGGGGTGGGGGAAGAGAAGGATGAGGGGGTGGGGGAAGAGAAGGATGAGGGGGTGGGGGAAGAGAAGGATGAGGGGGGTGGGGGAGAGG
>NC_136961.1:1064996-1072368 GCF_032717465.1 Coenobita brevimanus | reverse complement strand
CAGCATTTATTTTTATTCTTGACCTTTCTTCCTACCTATGGATGGGTGTGAAGTATATGTATAAACACAATTGCTTAGCAACGTTGTAACTAGACGAATATATTAAAGTGCTTATATGCTTAGGAAGCAATGTTCTAGTCACATAGAAAAGCACCGTTTGATGGACTATTAATCAACTTACAAAAAAAAATCATATAGTATGGTGGTTACTGGATGACTGGATGTATGGCTTCCCTCAAATGAGAAAAATGTCTCCCTAAGCAGAGTAAAATTATGTAATAATTAAGAAGCACAAAATGTATGTCCTGACTCTAAGCTGGTAAATCCTACAATAATTTTTTCTCCTGTCTCTTAGTATTCACGTTTTCCTCTCCAGTTTTATTCGGTATACATGTTTCCTCTTCAATCTTTCCCTCACTTCGTCTTGAATTCACCCTCTCTTTCTTCACCATTCAGTCCACTTTTTTTCTTCTTCTTTTCTTTGTCTCCTATTCCTTTATTTGTCTGTATCCGTATCCGCTTCCTTCCATATTCAATCATATTTTCTTGATTCCCACTCCGTTTCCCTCATCTTCTGTTCTTGTCTCGTCTTATGTCTGCTATTTTTTTATCCATGTGTATTTATTTCCCCTCTTCAACTTTCACTCATCTCAATTCTTTCTCTCCCATCTTCTATCCTGTACATAATGTTAATGTTCTATCCCACAAATGTAAAGGGTCCAGTGAACAGCATACTATCTGTCCAGCAATGACATTTCAACACCTACAGCTAAACCCAAGTCAGAGCAGTTAATTAAACGAAGAAATAGCGATTCATACACGCCCAAAAACTCTTGCCAGCCCAGTATTGACCTGCATAATACGAGTATGTGCCGTGTTAAATGATGAGGTTTCTGCTTAACTTTGATGCCGTATAAGAAAGCAGAGCAGTACGTTGTGTTTAGTTTTGTTAGTTTTAGCTAATCAGGATCGTTGTTTTTACCTTGCATAAAATGTAATATGAAGGTAGTGGTAATAGTGGATAAAGAAGAAACAAAACATCGTCCAAGAGTCTGACCGGCAAATTGCGAGAATCCGAACTCGGGTTTTCCAATGGTGGGCTGGATGGGCTAATGGCAATGCATCACCTAGAATGCTATAACCACCACTACAATACTAAACGCTTCCTGCTACCACGAAATGATTTTATGACTGCCGAAAGTGACCAGAAACATTCACAAGGAGAGTGGTGAAAGAAGAGGAGGGACTGGGTAGGAGTGTGTATGTGCAAGATGCTAAGAAACGGATTTGGAATGATGATTCTTCATTTTTAGAGGTTCATTTTTATTTTTAAAATCAGGGAAGGGTGCCCAGTCACTTCCCTATGTAATCCCTTTCAAGCACGATGGCAGACTTCTATAGTTTTTTTTCTTCCCACCTCCGCCATACATTATTCGACTGTAAAAGAGTAGTGAAGGAGTTAATAAAGGCTACATCTACCACCATCAAGGTTCAAAAAATCGCCCATAATCTTTTAGGGGCAAAACTAAAAAATAAATATTAAGTCCTATTACTAGTAGTGTATTGGATAAGAGGGAATGTTTCTTTACCTGTTACGTACGTAAAACAGTTATTGCATAAAATACGATCAAATGCAGCAGGTTTTAACTTCAATTTAAAGACGTATTATTTAATTCTTGTTAATACTAGACAGTTTTTACTTTCTTTTTATCACTGGAGAAATTTTTTAAACATAGAGTGGATTTGATGTAGCAGCATTCACTAATTCCTTTCCTTCAGGAGTAAAGTCTCTTAAGGTGGATAATTTGTTTGACAGCAGCTGGAACAACGTTAAATTCTAGTAACATGTCTCTGTTTTTAATGGTAAAGGATCCATGTATAAGGAGATGCATGAAGAGGAAAAAGAAAGAAACAAGAAAGAGGAAAAGTTGCAGAAATGATGCAGAGAGGAAGGAGGGGCGACCGAGAATGCGGGCAGAAAGGGAGAGAAAGCATGCTGAGGAGAATGCAGAGACAAATGGAAAGGACCTGAAAAACCGTAGGAGAATGTACGGAGATGAAACAATACAGCAGGGACCAGATGAAGAAGAGAAATGCGGATAATGGAGATCCAAAGAGGGGTACGAGAAACAAGTGGACAGGAAAAGCGGGAGAAAACAGAGGGAAGATTTGAATGATGCAGAAAGAAAAGGAGGCTTGAAGAGAAAGCGAAAGAGGAGGAAAGCAAATACAGGATGATTTGCAAAGCATATTAAGAAGGAGAGACGCATATGAGTGAAGAAATGAATATGACGAGGGCCACGAGAAAAAAAGGACATGGAAAGACAGATAGTAGGAAATAAATGGATGATGAGAAAAATAATTAGAGGGAAACAACGAAAGAAGGAGGAAGGATGAAATAATACAATGGGAGAGTTATGAGTGATGGTAAGAAAAGTGGTGGAAAGAAAAAATGAGATCCTTTTAGCCTAAAGGGGGTTGGCATAGAAAGAAGCTGGATGAGTAGAAAAGAAAAAGTAGTTTAGAGAGAAACAGGAGAGAAAATGAAACAAAACGTGCAGGATGAAATGCAAAATGAACCTGAGAAGGAGGGGCCTAAGAAATGGAAAGCACAGAAGCAGAGAGAAAGAGTGTAACAAAAAGACGGATGAATCAGTGAGAAGAACCCGAGATAGAAAGAAGAAGAAACGATTCAGAAGACGACGCGACAAAGGAAGAAGCTAAATATAGGATGGAATGCAAAATAACACAGAGAGAGAGAGAGAGAGAGAGAGAGAGAGGGGGGGGGTGGAAATAAGAATGATAAAAAAATAGAAGGATAATTTGCACTGACTAGATTAACTCTACTGAATGAGACTGATAAAATGCAATGGAATTAATCACGACACATGTGGCATTTGGACCCATAACACTTATGTGCGTACACATGCTCCTCCTCCAAGACTCAGGACACCGAATGACATTTACTTTCTCATCTTACCTTAGTTGAGCATCCTTTTCCACTCACTTGTGTTAATATCTCATGTTACATTATCTCATCCCAAGATCTGATTGCCTTTGCCTTTAAATGCTAGCCTTTTTCCTGCGTTTGTCAGCGTGATTTTTTGTCCTTTTGACGAAAACCTTCATTTTTTATTTTTACCATTTGTATTTTGCCTCTTTTTCTTATTCTTTAATGGATGGGGAAAAAATCTAGAAAGACGACACTTTTTAAAATGGTAATAGTGGAATTCCCTGTCTCGTTTAAGCTGCATACGGTGACACTAGCCTTCTTACTCTTTGAAATTGGTTTTCTTGAACTTGTATATTGCTGGCAGTATGTGTATGAATTGTGCAATTTGTAGTAGGGAAGGCGAGGGATACCACTACCTGATCCTGTTGCCTCTGAGGGAAAATAGAAGCCTGGCCGTGAGCTATGGGGATTTAGGGAAGGAAAATAAGGTACGATGGATGCTTGCATAATTGAACGCTTCAACCCAAGGACAGGTGCCTTTTCCTTTTGTTCTTGGTATCTTCAGAAGAATTTATGTAATATGTGGGGAAATCCTGAAACAGTGAAGGGTATAGAAGCAACTCCATTCAGTCTCCTCAAAACTAAATAAAATAATTGCCATGTAGTGGCAGGAGATAAAAGGTCTCTCGAGAGCTATATAAAATCGTCATTAGTAGCAAGATCAGCTGCAAAACTAATAAAATCGTTATATGATGCCAAGAGGAATACCAGGCCACAGTATTGTAATATAAAAAAAAAATGTTGTGACATTTTGCCTTGCTTAGTTTTGCTACTCCAGACGATTTAGTTCAGCTTAGGAAAGATCTCTCATACTTAGAGAGTTAAAGAAAAGCGTAACCCATCCAGTTCAGAACCTCTCTCCTAAATGGAATGGAATCGTGTAAAAAACACACACACACACACACACACCCAGTTCCCGAAAGTGACGCGAGAGAGCAGAGTCAAAGGAACGGAAGCAAAAGAGAAATACTACGCCACAGTTTATTAGCAAAACGCGAGAGGTATTTCTCCAGACTGAATAAAATCTTTAGACGTCCTCTCACCAGACGATTTTGCGTACCTTAAGGAAGACCTCTTTATATGGAGAGATCGTATGATCCTCCATTAACCCCATCGCAATAACAGGTGTCCTATAAGATGAATAATATTGTCTAGTTGCAGCAGGAATAGATTAATACCCGTACATGCATAAATACATACATACAAACTCAACGATACCGTATCATTGTAATACAGGAAAATGTCAGATGTGTGATACGAGTTGTCTTAATTCATATGTGTAAAAATCATAAGTTAGCTATTTCATTGTTTTAAAATGTTAGATTTCCTGGATATAAATACCTCCGTGTTTTGTAATGGCTTGTGAGTATGAAAAGTACTCTACCACTTAAGGTTAATTAAACGTGAATATAGCGCTTCACTTCTGCCTAATTTTCTGGCAGCGTTTTTGTTAGGCAATCTGGAGATTAGCGGTTCAGTACAGTTCCCGCGCGCTTGCTTGCTTCCGCGAGTGTGTGTGTGTGTGTGTGTGTGTGTGTGTGTGTGTGTGGAGGGGGGAGGGGCTTACTTTTTCAGAGAGAGGGGGGGGGAGAGGTTAATGTAGCCCAAGGGATCCTGTGTGTGTGTGTGTGTGTGTGTGTGTGTGGAGGGGGGAGGGGCTTACTTTTTCAGAGAGAGAGGGGGTGGGGGGAGAGAGAGGTTAATGTAGCCCAAGGGATCCTGTGTGTGTGTGTGGGAGTGAAGTGTATCACAGACAAGTCGCATGATTCAATAGACGTTCAAGAAGCTTAGTGTTCAGGAATCTTACTCACAACCCCTCCTAAACCTAATTCATGTTTAAAATAGTTTATGTAAACGAAAATTTGACTGCTGAAAACTGAACAACGCAGATAGTTAACGGGAGATCAACTCAGTATACTTTATTCTTGATCTGGGCCCTGGGGTTTAATAATTGAGAGGTTCACATTCACTGCACATTTGTTTTATCAGACCACACTTCAGATACGAGAATATGAATGAGTTTTTCTCTCGGAAATGACGGTGATATAATATTATATATGCTACATAGAATCAGCTAGAAAACACTCAGGGAGCGCATACCTCCGCCGATGTCCGATACGGAGCCGACCCCAAATGTAATTAATTCTTTCTTGGTCCATGGCCCACCCTTCCACAAAAATTCATTGAAATTCATTGAGAACATATATTGTACGGGATACATGGGATCCGGATCCGCCCCCAAATGTAATCAAATCTCTCTTGGCTCAGGGCCCACCCTTCCACACAATTTCATGGAAATTAACTGAGAACTTTTGGAAATATCGTGTGGACAAAGAAACAAATAAACATACAAACATAGGTGAATACAGAACCTCCTACAACTTCGTTGGTGGAAGTAACTAATGGATTTGGCTTCTGTAAATGAGATTAATATATTCGCTGATTACTTACGTCGTTTTTTACTATGACCACATTTCGAACACATACGTGTGATCATTCGAAATTGTCCATGGTATTCCCACTGTCAGGAACTATTGTAATAGAGTTAATGACTGTATATATCAAAGCATTCTAGTCGAAACAAAGGATTTTTTTTTTTTTCAGTAATAATATGTCATGTACATTTTATATTGCTGTCATTTTCAAGCGATTTCTACCACAGGTTTGTTCAAAGTAATGATAGTCTCTTACAGTTTTGAAGAATTTGTATCTTTCATATCCTCTCTAGACGTGAGGTGTGCGCAGGCTTCTTTTGTGTGACCTTTTGCGTGTTGCCAGAAAACGTCATGACCCGCCTCTCCTCCTGTCTGGAATTTAAGATATTTTTCCACTTTTCTCTTCAAGGATTTTCTTCGTTCTGAGGCGACCCCTCAAGAGCGGAGAAACAGATATTGGAATCCTTTGAGGCTCTTCCGTCTTGAGTTTCTTATCTGTCTTTACGGGGTATTTCTCTCCTTTTTTTCAGTCAGTATTTTGTTGTTACACAATAAGAACTTCCTTCTCTGTGCCTGCACCCCGTTGACACTTAGCGCCTCTTGCCCTGCCAGCTTTCCTATCCTCCCACCCGTAACAACTGTCATTCTTCAGTTGTACAGTGATCTCAAAAGTTTCCGGAACAGCCAGAGCTAAAAGTTCCCCTAATAGTCAACTGTTTCCACAGCTCACTTCGGGCATGTCTGTCGTTTGCGTTCAGATTAAAAGAATCGTCTGTGGTCCGACAGACATACCAAGCACCTCCGTCCTAGAAATAATAGGCCCAGATATCCTGGCTTCACTCTCTGAGTCAAACCATTGGCACATTTTAAAATTTCTGTTACCAGAAGAAATTCATATACACCTCTGCACCTACCAGATAAACTCAGGCCTTATACCATTAAGATAAAAATGTACGCAGGTAAATGCAGAGAATATTGCACAACATTTCTGGCTGGAGGCGGTGCAGCTGTCGAAGAGTTGTAAGAGAAATTTGCTGTACAATACTAAATATCTAAAACGGCACACCGATAACGATCCTGCAAATACTAACAGACGAGAGGTATGCGAGGGGTAAACACAGATTATATCCAACAAGTAATGGTGAATAATATGGAGAAGATGCAGTAGGATTAAAGGAAAAAGACAACTCCAGTAAGCATGAAAATAAAAAAATGATAAGTTAGCTAGAATAATGAAGACCTTGAAATGTCTTGATGAAATTAGGAATAGAAAATAAAGAGAATCAGTAAATCTAACTGCCTACGTGCAGCGTGGCCACGCAAGCAAACAGGATTTTTATTTTCAGCACTCCAGTCAGTTACTTTGACCAGATCGTAAAATTGTTTTCAGAACTTGGTGAATGGGGTGCAAAGAGGAGGGGCAAATACTGCATGTCACGTTCCAGCTAAAACGGGAACTGAATATGCTGATTTGGGGGCCTTGTTCTCGTAAACGTTATTTATTTATTTATTTATGTTTGCCGGACTTTCCTGATTTTATTAAGCTCGGAGTAGATTTCTGCAACAGAAGGAGCTCGGAGTAGACTTCTACAACAGGAGGAGCTCTGAGTAGATTTCTGCAACAGGAGGAGCTAGATATAATCCTGATTATTCCCATCATTAATGTGGTGCTCTCTCAGGATGGATAAAATTTCATGGGGTTAGCAAGGATCTATCAAATGTTACTTTATTTCAGTGACGAGGCTGCAAGGTTTTCTAGAACATACAAACGCGTACAAAGGAAAGCAGACGACAATATGTATTGGCCAGCTCACTTTGTTTTTTCAAGGGTAGGCGGTGATCATGGTAGCTTTTCTGTGAATTTAAGCTAAGGAGAGTAAAGCAGGAAGACCCCTCAGTCTTGGTCATTTGTTTTTGATGCTGT
>NC_136961.1:989996-1059996 GCF_032717465.1 Coenobita brevimanus | reverse complement strand
TGCTTTTTGATTCTTGTTCAGTGACGATTTTGCTTTGATAATCTACTATAGGGGAAGAATTAATCCGCCCTTCGTGCTTGCAGCAAATGTAACACTGAGCACAGAGGAGTATATAAGTAATAATATAAAAAAGGAAGTCTGTTGGCTCAAGTACCTATTAATATAAAATAACACTTTCTGCCGCTATGTTAAGGCTGGATGACAACATTCAGTTGTATAATTCTTCCTGTATGATATGTACAGCATTTACAAAATGCCATTTAATTTTGAAGGGGCGAAAACCTGAAGGACGAGATAAACTTCTTCAGTCGTGGAACACAAATTATCTCCTGAAGGCTAACACGAACAGCGAAGCCTGGAGATTGATACCTGAAGGACGAAACTGTATATACCAGAAGTAGTCGCAATGACTAATGAATGACCTACACTGAAGCATGAACCACCAAGTTACATATAAAATCCTCAGCGAAAAAGAAAACGAGCGTGATATTTAAATTCATATAAACTAACCTGAATGACGAGAAAATACAGTTAGGTCTGATGGATGAATTTGCACACAGTAGCCTGAATAGCAAATGATTACACGGAACCTTACTGGTGTCATAGTGTGATGTGCTGCTTCATGTTTTTCAAGACTAGATGTCATGGATGGAGACGAGTGTGTAGGATGGACTTTGATGACAGAAGATGGAGGACGATGACGGGATAAGAAAGCCCTTTGAATTGACGCGTTGGAGTTGGGTTGCAGGATGAGATGTTCATTTTTATGCTATTCACTACATCACAGCAGTAATGGGTGAGGTGGACAGAGAGGAGTGGGGGGATGAGAGTGGACGGTGGCGGATGACGGGGAGGAGGGGAGGCGGGAGTAATGCACAGTGTGAAGATGGGCGTTTTAGGCTGGTCGGTATGAGCGTCGCCTGGGCATATTGCCAAACATTTGTCCAAGAACGATAGCAAGACTGAAGTAAGCTCACGCCATTGTCATACCTGGCGTCGAAAGGGTTCCGAATGCGATTAACATGTTTTAAGTCTCCACACACACACACACACACACACACACACACACACACACACACACACACACACACACACACATTTAATCCCCTCCCATCCATTGGCTCTCACTTTTTTTTTCTTTACAGTTGCTATACTGGGGCATAGAATTGGGTTCTAGCCAGACTGTCCAAATGTCAGGCTTTATAGAAAAGTAATTGACAAGATCTTTACCTTTATATCTCAATGGCAAACAAGAATAATGATGCATTGTTTGTGACTGAGTGCCTTGTTCATTTTACTGTTGATACTGAGGTCTCAAGGACACCCGACACTTCCCACTGCCTGACTGACTATACTGACCTCAGCCACGACATTATGCTGTACTCTTATTGGCACTGAAAATATATTACAGAAAGAGAGAGAGAGAGAGAGAGAGAGAGAGAGAGAGAGAGAGAGAGAGAGAGAGAGAGAGACGTACACAATTCTCAGCGGGAAGAAGGCCTTTTAGATCGTGAATCTTGTCTTTCCCACTTCCGTCAGTAAGTTTGGGATCACCTTATCTCCGGCCAGGCGGTCTGTGAGGAGCAGAGTCTGCTGTGGGTGTGATTGTCTAATTATTGCAAGGATCCAAGAAAAGCCTGTAGTGGCTGTTGCAAGGGATATAATTGAAGCGATTGTTGTAAAGAATCTGTGAGAATAATCTGCCGTCTGTCTAAATGTTTCAAGAGAAATTTGCCAGGGTTCCGATTGTGTGATTGTTGCTAAGGATCCGCCTGAAAAGAATGTAGTACAAACGCTTGTTGATTGATTTTTATAAAGTATCGCCGAAAATACCCTGTAGTACTGAGGGACTGAGATATGGGTGTGTGTCAGGCAAGAGCAGGGCGACACAGACTCCTACATAATGAGGTGCGACCGCTAGTGTTGTGCTGGCAAGACTAGGTTGTAAAATTATCGGCCACCTTCAGGCCTTCTCGCTCCCGTTAATGTTGGTGGGGACTTCTTTTTTACATACTGTGTGTGTGTGTGTGTGTGTGTGTGTGTGTGTGTGTGTGTGTCTGTGTGTGTCTTAACCTTGCCGTCATTAGTTAAGATTTAAAGAACACTATATAATCCCTCCAGCCAGAAGAACAGTGAGTGAAACAGAAACAACAGGAAGATTTTTAGCTCAAAAACAGAGGCAGTTGGGGAAGGTGAGCCGAAGAGTGCACAAAAGGGCAGCTGAGTATGTATGGTGGGGCTTGGTGTGATAGAATGTATGTAGGGAGACAGGAGTACAGGATAAGGTAGTGCAGCAGCATACGAATTATGAGAGTACGTGAGGCTAGCAGTGTGGTGGTAGACAGAAGGGTACTGCAGGGGCCAGGTAAAGGGACTACTGTTTGTCAAAGGTATTGCAGGGGCCAGGTAAAGGGACTACTGTTTGTCAAAGGTACTGCAGGTGCCAGGTAAAGGGACTACTGTTTGTCAAAGGTATTGCAGGGGCCAGGTAAAGGGACTACTGTTTGTCAAAGGTACTGCAGGTGCTAGGTAAAGGGACTGCTGTGAAAGGTACTGTGGGGACCAGGTAAAAATAAAGTACTGTAAGGGCCAGGTAAAGGGAGTACTGTTTGTCAAAGGTACTGCAGGGGCCAGGTATAAGGAATGTTGTAACAGGATGAACCATTGATCTCGATGTTTCTCACAGTAGCATCCTAGACATCTGCCGACGACCTGGTGGAACACTATGAAGATACAAACGAGGCAGCACCTACACCTCTTTTCAATGGCACTTCATATGTACTTATCTTAAAGGCTGCAGGAACCAGCTTTATCGCACCAGGCATACACTGGAGTAGAGAAGGATTCCAGTGGCCAGGGGTCTTGTATAACAGAAGCACTTACTGTTCTAGCCCACCAGAGCTACACATATGCCTGAGTGTGCTGTGAGGGTGGGTCTGCTGTGGGGAGTAGGTCTGCTGTGGGGAGTAGGTCTGCTGTGGGGAGTAGGTCTGCTGTGGGGAGTAGGTCTGCTGTGGCCAGGGATCTCCTATAACGGTATCACTTACGTCTGATGGCGAAGGCGTAGCCTATGAATCACGTGGAGGAGCCCCAATGGTGTACATGAAAATTCTTTATGGCCACTCCTGCCTTTTGGTTCACACCGACAGTTGGGTTTTTCTCTCTTGCACACACGCATCGCCACACCCACACACACACACACACACGCACACACTTTCTCTCTCTCTCTCTCTCTCATACTAGTACTGTACACAGAACGGGCGAAACCTAGAATGTGACATCCGTAGACTTTCAGGCGGCAGCAAAATTTACAAGCGAATTAATAGCCGATCGAAAGTTAGGTTAGGTCACTTTGGGCAGGGTTTGGTCTGATTAGGTAATTTTTGGTTGGGTTGGCTTCAGTTCGACTAGATATAGACGGATTAGGTTAGATTGCTTTAGAATACGTCGGTTTTGATAGGTTTTGGGTTGGGTTTTATTTGGTTGGGTTAGTCTGGGTTAGGTTCGGTTGGATAAGGTCATTTTAGGCTTGGCTGGTTTGGGTTAGGTCAGGTATTGTTACGTTAAGTTAGACTGGGTGAGATTAGGTCGCTTTAGATAGGGTTAGGCAGCGTCAGAATAGGTTAGGTTAGGTATGGCAAGGTTAGGGGAGATTGTGAGGTTAAATATAATTAGACTGGGTTAGGTGAGGTTAAGTTAGATTAGGCTGGGTTGATTTAGGTTGAATTAGGTCATTCGAGGTTAGGCAGGGTTCATTTCGAGCAAATATTGATAGGTTAGGTGAGACTGGGCTAAATTAAATCGGTTATAACACTCCCCCCACACATATCCATGTGCCATCCATCACCCACCCTCCACACACACACACACACACACACACACACACACACACACACACACACACACACAGCAGATTTGGCTTTTCCAAGAAATGAAACCCCCAAAGACATAGGTAGCGGGGACAAAGTTTTCTGGCCGCATGCCCTTGCTGGCGCCAACCCCTGTAACGTAGTGGGATACGTTGTGTGAAATGTAAAGTGCATGTGGTGTAGTGCATAGATAGTTAGAGGAAATGTTTGGGAGAGTATGCTGGTCTACTCTCCATGTTACTGTCACACTGAAAAGGTCAGCAAAGGGGGATGGTTAGATAGCTAGTGAAACAGGAGCTCCAGCTCTCCCTATCACCAGCATTCCCATTCCCCGCGGGAGTACTACCCTGTTCGGCCGGTGCTACGGCCTCCTCCCTCGTTTTTATTTTCACTCCTCCCAGTTCCATCTTCCTTCCTTCACATTTTCCCTCTCTATATTATTCCTCCCTCTCCCTCTTCCTCCTCCAGAAGGCCTTTTTCTTCCTATTTTCCTTTCTATTCGTATTTTTGTCTCCCTCCTTCGTATGCATTCTCTTGCTTCCCTCCCTCCATTTTTATGTCCACCATTTGCCTTTCCCCTCCCTTCAAATGTCTCTCTCTCTCTCTCTCTCTCTCTCTCTCTCTCTCTCTCTCTCTCCTGAACCTAAGATCTTCATATTAACTGGTGTATCACTTGAAGATATGAAGATCATGTTAGACTGGTGTAACGCTTAAATATTTATCCACTATCAGTTGTGCCAAATGCGAATCTTTACGAAAAATAAAACACCAGGTGAAAGATACCCAGTCTTCATGGTAATCATCGTTCACAAATGGGTACTGATCGTTCGTGTCTTCGGCAGGTAGTCCTTTGTCCTCAGTCCTCCACCAAGTTTGCCCTAAGGCTGCTTTATCGTTCACGCCTCACACCAGCAAGCGCGTGCCTTTGTCACTATGAGTAATGAAACAAAACGTAACAGATGCAGTTGGATCTCACCCCCCCACCCCACCCCTCCTCCCCCTCCCCCCTATTCTTCGGTGAGTTGAGAGTGTGGACAGGCATGGTTGCTTAATATGATTAAATATACGTATTATACCAATACCCATTATATATGTTAACAATCTCTTCGTGTTATAATTATATATTTGTAAAATCTATACGTATATTGCAGGTGGGAAATGGCTTATATGGTCTAGGTTTCTGTGGTTTTAGATTGGATCGGTAGCATCTTGAAACCCGCTGCTGCACCGCGCATGTCCAAAGCATCAGGTGTACCAGTATTTCAGATGGACGCGGAAGTGTTGTTGTCCATAAAATTCGTAGATTAATATGTTGTTTATGCCCCTTACTCGTATGCTTAGAAATTAATTAGTAGCATATGTGATTGCGTGTGATATGCGTAGGAAGTGTTGTGGTCTGGTGGGATGTTGACCCTTTGACCCGGAAAGGTTGTCAGCCCTGACACCTGCTCAACATCTGCCACCTGCCCTGCTCCCACACACATCGTCACTTACCCCGGGCACCACTGCAGACGAAGTGTTTTATTTGTTGAGTGATTAGCTTCCTTCCGAGCGTGTTGGCGTCATCTTCAAGAACACGAGTGGCTGGCCGTCGTTGGCCGGGTGGTGACGTGGGTCTCAAGGTGTGGAGGAGAGATGGTGCCAGCCTGAGGTCGTTGAGGACGCGAGGTGGACTGGCCAGCCACCCCGACGCCACCTGCAAGGTCAGCCATTTTGATCTTGGTCCAGTTAGTGAGCGCACGGTGTTTGATGATTACCACTTACTGTAACTTCCTTCCTGTGTCAAACTTGTTCATTTCTTAACGTGGTACTTAGTTCGATGTTAGAAGTAAGGCAGTTATTATCGGTGTTCAGTTAGTGAATGGTTCAGCTGTGATAGCGCTTACCTACCTACCTGCCGGTGTCGTACATGTAATTTTCTAAGCGTGATGATGATTTAGTCTGGGAGTTTTAGCTGGATAATATGGGATATTTAGCTGGATATTATGGGATTTTTAACTGGATAATATGGGATTTTTAACTGGATATTTTGTGGCTGCGAATAGTTAATATGTGGTTGGGTCAGGGATGCTTATACACTTCATTATGCCACGTGTATACATGTCAGCTTTGCTTATACACTTCATTATGCCACGTGTATACATGTCAGCTTTGCTTATACACATCATTATGCCACGTGTATACATGTAGCTTTGCTTATACACATCATTAGGCCACGTGTATACATGTAGCTTTGCTTATACACTTCATTAGGCCACGTGTATACATGTCAGCTTTAACAGTATGTATATTTCTAGCATAGTTATCAGCAAAACACGTTTCATTGGTATTTAATAATTACGCCAGAAATTGCATTAACATTCCTTTACTTTAACTTGGCCTAGATTTTCGTCCTTTTGCGGCTTATTTCACGTAGCTCAGTGATAGGAAAAGACAATGCTACGGCTCAGTATCCATTCCATAGCACTTCTTCATGACAAGCATCATATTGCAATGTTAATCTACTGTTACAAATCAACAACCAAGATGGGGATGTGATAATTTTAGGCCAGGTTAGAGTAAAAAGGGTATAGTATTAATTGTTAATGAGTACGATAAAGATGATGTAATAACTTGCGGGTACTCTGACCGAACACGTGCTGAACTGGTCCTTTAAACCTACACAGTTACTGCCCCTCCCACACAGTTACTGCCCCTCCCACACAGTTACTGCCCCTCCCACACAGTTACTGCCCCTCCCACACAGTTACTGCCCCTCCCACACAGTTACTCCCCCTCCCACACAGTTACTCCCCCTCCCACACAGTTACTCCCCTTCCCACACAGTTACTTCCCCTCCCACACAGTTACTGCCCCTCCTACACAGTTACTGCCCTTCCCACACAGTTACTCCCCCTCCCACAGTTACTCCCCCTCCCACACAGTTACTCCCCTTCCCACACAGTTACTCCCCCTCCCACACAGGTAGTCCCCCTCCCACACAGTTACTCCCCCTCCCACACAGTTACTCCCCCTCCCATACAGTTACTTCCCCTCCCACACAGTTACTCTTACTACTTCCCTTTCTTCTTCCACATCACCTCCTCCTTCCTCTCTACTCTCAATTTTCCTTCTCCACCATCTCCCCATCCTCCTTCTCCTCCTTTGTTCTCTCTCTCTCTCTCTCTCTCTCTCTCTCTCTCTCTCTCTCTCTCGTAAACCACCCAGCGTGTAAGTGCCGGCGTAAGTACACGTTGAAGGGCTCATTCCTACTTACGGTAATGGGAGTTGCGTTCAGGAGTGGCTGTGTAAGTAGGATGTCATGTAAGTCATATTCCGTGTAAGTGTGTACGTGTGCGGCATGGCGGGAGGAAATGAAGGAGGACGGAAGGAAAAATTATTGGAAGGAAGGAAGGAAGAAGAAAGAATGAAAGGGAGGGAGAAAGGAAGATGGGAAGAAAGGGAAGAAGAAAAGGAGGACGGAGGGAAGGAAGGAGGGTGGGTGGGTGGGCGGGGTGGTAGTATAGAAAGAAGGGAGAGTGGGTGGGTGGGCGGGGTGGTAGTATAGAAAGAAGGGAGGGTGGGTGGGTGGGCGGGGTGGTAGTATAGAAAGAAGGGAGGGAAAATTACAGAAGAGGGAAGGAAAATACGAATTGAAGAAGAAGAGGGGCAAGAGAGTGTATGAAGGAACTAGAGGAAGAAAATAGAAGAAATTGAAAAGAAATTTAAAACTAAGTAAAAAGGAGGAAGAAGAGAAGAAAGAGGAGGAAGAAGAAAAAATGAGGGAAGAATATAAAAAAACAATAAGAATAAAAGGAGAGGAAGAGAGAAAGTGAAGGAAGAGGCGCTAATATTTTGGCAGCTTCCTCGTGCATACCTCTCCTATTAATCTTCCTTCTCTCTTGCTAATCCTCTTACCTCCACTTCCTCCACCTCCCTCCTCCTTCCTTCCACCTCTTCCCCTCCCCTCCCGTCCCCACTTAATTCTCCTCCTCCACACTTTCTCCCTTCCTCTCTCTCCCTCCTTACCCATCCCGCTCATCCCCTATCCCTTCCTTTTTCCCCTCTCCAGCCTCCACTCCCTCCACACTTTACTATTATTATTATTATTATTATTATTATTATTATTGTTTTATCAGTAGTAGTAGGAGTAGTATCCCTCCTTCTCCTCCTCCTCCTCCTCCTCCTCCTCCTCCTCCTCCTCAGGGTGTGCTCAGTGTGAGGTCATTAGCCCAGCAGTAGCGTCTGTCCCTGATGTACAATTTGCCTTGGCATCTCAGCCTGTTTTCCTTCACACACTCCTGTCTTCCTTGTCTTGTACAGCCGCTCTTCTGTCTTCCTACCATCCTCCTCTTGTCTCTTTGTGTGGCCTTCTCTTCTTCCATTCTTTTTTCCTTGTCTCTTACAGTCCTACATGTTTTCCTTATATCCTACATCCTGTCCTGTTTTCCTGCCATCCTCCTTTCCTCCTGTTTTCTTGACCTTCTAGCCTCCTTCACCCTCATTCTTCTCCCTCTAAAACCCCAGGTATTATCCTGCTGTCTTCCCTTTTTTCTACACTCCCTTCTCCTTCCAGTCCTTGTACACTTTCCCCTCACCACTACATCCTTACCTCCATTCCTTGACACACTCCTCCTGCCAGTCATCTTTGCTCCTGTTTTCCTACCCTCCCTCCTCTTCTCCTTGAGTCTCTCTCTCATTTGCTTCTCGGTTCCTCTGCCCTTATCCTTTTCTTCTCCCTGGTCTCCACCCTTCCTCCGTACTGTCTTCCTTTTCTTCATCCATCATCCCTGTCTCTTGCTCTCTCCTTTCTTCCTTCTTCCTGTCTTAGCATCTTACTCTTTTCTTACCTTCCAGATCTCCAACACCCTCCATCTCCTATCCTCCTGCTTTCCTATACCTTCCTCCTCCTCCTCCAATATTTACTGTCAGTCCACAGCTATATGTTTCGGTGTTACATAAATATTCAGAATATAGTATAGGGTATGGGCAGAGGAATACGTGAAAGACTCCTGACTTGTGGTAAAGGGGATTGTAAGCAAAGAGGATCAGAAATACCTCAGCCGATCCGACCTAAAGGCTATTGGACACCACGCCAGATATAGATTCCAATGCTGTGTGGGTGAGAAGCCTTAGTTCACTGTCGTCTATATTTTATTCCCACGACCAACATGTATTATTCAGTTTAGGAGAGACTTTCCCAACTCGATGACTTAAATTTGGCCTTCCTGGACTCATTAACTCTGGTATGTTATTGCAACTAACGCTACACAGTTTTATCATCGTAGAGTCCATCACCTGAACCTGAGAGCTACGTCGAGGCTAATAAAACCGTCTAACTTTTGCAGTGAAAAATGTAATCCCACATCCCGATTATATTACAGTAAACTGGAAGCTTATTATCCATCCATCAGTCCATGCATCCTTTCCTCTTGCTTTCTCATCCTTTCTTATTCCCAGCCTCTCAGTCCGCCTCTGTCTTTCCCTCCCTTCCCCCTCCCTTCCTTCTACCGGATCCTTTCTTCGCTTACCTCAGTTCTTCTCTTCCATTCCCTTCTTCTCCCTGTACTTCTTCCTCCCCCTTTTTGCCTCTCTTCTTTCTCCTTTTTCACCTCTTCCTTTCTCTCTTCCCTTTCCCTCTCTCTTTCACCTCTAAACTTCAGAAGGCAAGGTATTGACTTAGTGTCGGATTTCCCAAAGAGATGGAGGAAGAAACCAGGGAGAGAGAGAGAGAGAGAGAGAGAGAGAGAGAGAGAGAGAGGTTCAGTAAGATATCAGTGAATATTGCTGAGGAAAAAAAAAATATGTAATCTATGAAAAGACTAGATAAAAAATATACTGTAACATCCGAGGAAAATGCAATGCAGGCTGAATGAAGTAATGATTCTCTCTCTCTCTCTCTCTCTCTCTCTCTCTCTCTCTCTCTCTCTCTCTCTCTCTCTCTCTTTTCTTCTCTGTCAGGTAGTCATGACGACCTAACAATAAGCCGTCACACACTGTCTACCTCACTTTCCTCGCCTACCTGCCTGCCTCACTATCGTTCCTCACCTGCCTACCTCACCTACCTGTCTCACCAACTTGCCTCATATGCTTTGCTCACCTACCTGCCCACCTGCCTGCCTGCCTCACCTGATTTCAGTCTCTGATATTAATACCCCGTTGTCTGTGCGTTAGAAAGCGCTGTGTGTTGTTCACACACACACACACACACACACACACAGATCACATCAGGTCCAGTCATGGCAGTTTTGATTCAGTGACTCCCATTTGTCATGTAAGTCGTCAGATCTTCCTGTGTTGAGGTACTGAGCCCAGTTCATTACTCTCCATCTGTTTTTTGAGAGAGAGAGAGAGAGAGAGAGAGAGGGGGGGTTATTGCTTTCATACTTTCGTCTTCCTATAAGCCTCCCCTGCCAATTAGAGGAGCTTAGGTGGGATGGGTTGTTTAATGTATTTGGTTTTCGGATATAATTATGACTTTGGTCTTCTTTTGATGTGTTGAGAGAGAGAGAGAGAGAGAGAGAGAGAGAGAGAGAGAGAGAACGTGTATGTATGTATGTAGGTGTTAGTGTTCAGTATGTGTGTATGACCGAAATTAATATTGTCCATCGACTCGTTAATGCTTGTCTGTTCGTTCGTACTTATATTTTTCATATTAGCCCATCCTTCTTCATTTTGCATACATCCTTAATGCATCAATCTTTGTATTCATTCATTGATTTTATCACCCATCCCTGTATTCATTTAATCACTCAGTCTTTGCGGTAAAATTAATCAGATCCTCCTCTTTTCTCCTGCCTTTTTCTCCTCTCTCTTCGTCCCATTTCCCTCTCCCTGATTCTCTTCCGTTTCCTCCCCTCCTCTCCCTGCTTTCTCCACTCATTCCCCCTCCTATCCCTCCTCCTCCCCTCTCCCTGCTCATCCTTCCCTCTTCCTTCTCGCCTTTTTCCCATTGCTTTATTCCAAGTCTTTTTTTTCTTGTTCCGGATCCGATTACAGCCATAAGCCCCTCCCCCAGCCACTGAGCCGGCGTAGGAGGGGGAGGGGGAGGAAAGAGATAGGGGAGGAGAGAAGGAAAGAGACGAGGAGGGGAGAATAATTTGAAAGAGTGAAAAGGAGAAAAGAATTGAAAGCTATTAGGGGTGAGGAGGATTTGAGGTGGGGAGAAAGGGAAGGGAGAGAGGAGGATAGGAAAGCTAGAATGTGAAAAGATAATGAGGAAGGAAGAGGAGAGAAGGGGAAAGAACTGGTTGGAGTTTTAAGGGGGGAAGAATTGAAAACTAGTAAGGAAGAGGAGGAGGTGGGGAGAAAAAGAGGAGGGAAGGGAGAGGAATGGGAAGGAAGATGTGAGAAGCAAGAAGAGGAGAGGGGAGGAACAGGAAAGATCGAGAGAGAGGAGGAGAGAATGAGAAATACTTTGCGGGAGTAGAAAGGAAACAAAAATTGTTCTCCTATATAATTGCACACGAATGTCTTGAGTAAGTTGCAGTGTAACAGAAATGAAGTTACTGTAAGGTGTGTGTGTGTGTGTGTGTGTGTGTGTGTGTGTGTGTGAACATAAGAAGAGAGGATAACTGCAGTAGGCCGGTTGGCCCATGCTAGGCAGCTCCTAGAAGAGTAACTGAACTACTAGAATGAGATAGGGATAGCAAAGAAGAAGGTGTGTGTGTGTGTGTGTGTGTGTGTGTGTGTGTGTAACAACTCCTGCAGTTGCAAATATTTTAACTTACAGTAATTTGCCATGTGAAACTGTGAATATCGTTATAATATTAAACACAAAATAAATTGCATTATACGTGATACAGTTACGCATCCAGCACACAGCATCATGATATACATTAAATAAATGTACACGACACATGAATATACCTGGTAGGGGGACAGGTGTACCCAGGATCCACACATGTGTATGGGTGTGTGTATCCTGGGTTTATCGACGAACCACACCTGTCACACATGGTCCAGTCTTCCACACAGGTGTCTCATGAACACGATATCAAGAACAAACTAGTGTACCATTTCCGCTGAACCAAATAATTAGGAGACAACAGATTATACTCGTATACAAATAAACATGTTAATATCAGTAAACAGAGCACTGATTCCCGATGAAGTACACGGAAAGAAGAAAATAAAGGGTTGATTAGTGTATTTACCTGTGCGGAATAAAGGTGGGGGTGGGAGGGAGAGGGACAAAGAAGAGGAAGGATTGGGAGGACAATGGCGGTAATCTGTTTTGCTCCAAGTATTGTTCCTTCCAGCTCCTTGTGTCTCTGCTACCTCTCTCTCTCTCTCTCTCTCATCTTTATTCGCGCTCAATTAAGCCATCGTAGGTTCAAGTGTTTACATTCACCTTAAGTTTAAATCCCTCCCTCCCTCTCTCTCCCCCCTTCCCCTACCCACGCCTCCCCTCCCTCTTTCACTCTTTCTTATCATCTCTCCTCTTCTCCCTTCACAAATTTCCTACTCCCCTCCCTCCCACTTTCACTTCCTCCCCCTCCCTCCTTCCCATATCTCTCCCCTCCTCCTCTTTCTCACTCACCTATACACACAGATTATTCCCCTTCACAGGTATAATCCCTGCCTTAATCCCCGCCTGAATGTTGGTTAAATCTGGCAGATCGACAACACTAATCCCTTCTCATCATGGTGACCCGGTTCACCTGACCCGCCCTCACCTGCCCCCACCTGACCTTGCTGTTAGTGGCTTCTTTATTTATTCTTTACCTTTTTCACTTTATCCTTCCATTCTTTCCTCGTCCGCCCTTACATTCCTTTTATCATTTACTCATTCATTCATTCACTTTCATTTAGTCATTCACTCTCACTAGCCCCCTCATTCACTCACATTCCCACTCATTCATTCACTGACCACTCACTCACTCATATTCTCACTCACTCTTATTCCTTTCTCTCTGCCTTCTGATTTTCTCTCCCTCAGTAATACAAAATTTCTCACCCCTCCTCTTTTGTTTTTCTTTCTTGCTTCTTTCTAAGGGGGACGAGAGGAGAGAAAGAAAATGTTAAGAAAATGGAGAAAAATGGGTGAGAGAGAGAGAGAGAAAGAGAGAGAGAGAGAGAGAGGAGGGAGGAGGGAGGGGGATTTTGTTTGTAGTGTCATCAGGCGAGGGTAAAGGAGGGAGGCCAAGTGATGAAATCAGGTACAGACACACACACACACACACACACACACACACACACACATTTTCTTACTGAAGAGAAAGGACAAACATGATTAATGAAATACCTTGCCTACCACGTCGTCAGTTTAATGAATATTTAATGTAGAATAATATTTGTTTGGTGTATTACCTTAGAGAGAGAGAGAGAAAGTGTGTGTGTGTGTGTGTGTGTGTGTGTGTGTGTGTGTTACTAAGAATAGCCATTTTCGTGTGTGTGTGTGTGTGTGTGTGTGTGTGTGTGTGTGTGTGTGTGTGTGTGTGTGTTCCTAATAAATAGTAATAATAAGGATGATAATAATCATAATAATAATAATTAATAATAATGATGATGATGATGATAATAACTAGAGGGGCACTCAGTGGAGCGCATCTCTCCAACAAGGGCAACGTCATTTCCAAGCCACTCGTCATAATGGGTTAGGGTTTCTCATCACTGATTAGTGTTTCACAAGAGTGTTTTCCGGATCCAGAATCTGTAATACAATCAGGATCGGTCCCAAAAGTTAATCGATTGTTCCCTGGGACATGGGCTGTCTACCCACCAAAGTTGACCCAAATCTCTCTTTTTAGTTTTTGAGAAATCCTGCTGACAAACAGACAGACTGACAAACAAACGGATGAAAATATATTCTCCCTATCGGAGAGAATAATAATAATTTGTAATTTATTACTGAAATAGAATAAAGCTGCACACACACACACACACACACACACACACACACACACACACACACACACATTAGATTTGTGGAATTTGGTATGTATTGTAACAAAATGGTGAACAGAGAACAGGCAACGAAATGCAACTCACTTGTGCCAACCCGCAGCCAGATATGAGCTGGTGGGAGGGTTTGGTACTGAGAGGACTTAGACCAGGGAACATACGGGGTGCTACCCACGGTGTGATAGTAATAATAATAAACCATCCATTATCAATCCTACATTGCCCCATGAGGAGCGTAGGAGCCCGGGGCTAGGCAGTTGGTCCCGACATTTAAGATGGGTGACCAACCTCATTCATCCCTGAGTGGCATTACATGAGCAATCCTTGGATATAAACCTTCACCGGCTCAATCCGATTGGAGCGCAATAATTACCCACTAAACCACCAGGCGCCAAAATTTGGTTATATGATTACCACCCAGCGTAGTAAATGGTTTCCTGGTGCACAGGAAACCATTTGGCTTGTCATTCAGTGTAGAGTCACCCACAGGCTAAAGGAAGAGGAAAGAATGAAGGAATGAAAGACAGAAAAGGGAGTGTAAAGTCACCCGTAGGCAGAAGGACAAAGAAAGAATGAAGGAAAGAAAGACAGAAGAGAATGGAAGGAAAGAAGGATGGAGAGGAAAGGGCAGACACCCGAGAGCAGCACTAAGCGAGTGAGTGGTAATAATTATAATAATAATAATAATAATAATAATGACAGTGTAGAGAGAGGAAAAGAGAAGCTTCCAGTATGAAAACTGGAAGAGAGAAATACAGAAGAAAGGCAAGTTGAACAAAGAAATTATAAAAGATAAATTAGGAAGAGGGACAAGAAATGAGATAAGACAAGAGGAGTGATGAGAAAACCATAGAAATTATGCCCCGTAAAAGTGAACATGCAGAGAAAAAATAGCGATAATATAGAGAAAAAAAAGACGAATTGGGGAACAGATGAATAGTGTAGAAAAAAAGGGGGAAAAATGATTTGCGAGAAGAGAGAAGGAATGAAGAGAAAATGAGAGGAAAGCCTGTAAAAGAGAAGAGAGAAGTGTAAAAGATGAAAAGCTGCCCGACTGAAAAATGAATGACTGGCTTTGAAGGTGGAAGGTATTGTAATATGTATGCCAGATGATGAGAGGAGAGTGTGTGTACATGTGCTCAATATTACATCAAAGGTAGTGTGCAGCCTTCCTTCTTCCAGGGAAATGTAATGATGATGATGATGGTCTGTATGTCTTCAGTATGTCATAAAAGTGTTATTTTTGAAGCCTGTCTGTGTGGAAAAGATAGTGATGGTGGTGGTAGTGGTGCTGTTGGTGATGTTTTTAATTGCTGCTAAATGATGATGTGATGATAGTGGCTGCTTTTCTCACCTCACATTCCTTTCCCTTCCTTTCGTTTCCTTTCCTTTCCTTTCCATTCCTTCCTTTCCTCTCCCTTCCCTTCCCTCCCTCCCCTTCCCTTCCCCTATTATCAGTGTTATACCCTCACAGTCAACACATTCAGTAGGTGGGCATAATTCACTGCTTTGAACACTTCACGGTATCACTGCGAAATAAGGCACTGACCTCATATTATTTTCCTCCCTCACACTTCCTTGCTCACCTCACCTCACCTCGCCTGTCTTTGCACTTTTACAGAATCTCATGACACACACACACACACACACACACACACACACACACACACACACACACACACACACACACAGTCCGATCCCAAAGGCCCAGCCGTCCTCCTGCGTGTCATACACTTACATAATTATATAAACTAACTTTCCTTCCCTTTTTAACTACGTCATTCTAAAACCGCTTTACACTATATGCAAGCTATCCAAATTTTACCACACCCTGGATATTAAAAAAAAATACAAAGCAAGAGAGAGAGAGAGAGAGAGAGAGAGAGAGAGAGAGAGAGCTGTTAAAACTACTCGCGAGATTTTTCCAGCCACTTGTTTTAATTAATCTGAAAAGAACTCGGGATCTGATCAAACAAGAGTTTTTTCTTTCTGCTGAGGTAATTGCGAGCTGGAGTTGGCCCATGGGAGGAGAGAGAGAGAGAGAAAGAGAAAGAGAGAGAGGGAGAGAGAGAGAAGGGGGGGGGTATGAAATAAATATAAGAGAAAACGAAGACCGGAAGGTGAGACTGGCGAACGTGGAAATGAGAGGGGAAAAGATTAAAGAAAGGGAGAATGGAGGAAAAAAGAAAACAGTAAATTAATGTTGATTACCAATAAAGCAAAATGAAGGTGCATAGAGTGGATGAGAGGGGGAGATGGAAGCGAAGATGAGAGAGAGAGAGAGAGAGAGAGAGAGAGAGAGAGAGAGAGAGAAATGAGCAAAGATGAGTTTGAAAGTGCAATTATGATTTAGGGTGTGAATGAGAGTTAAGAGATAAGGAATATATAAGTGTAATGGGTGAAAGTGAGAGTAAGGGTGAAAACGAAAGATAAGGGTGACGGGTGAGGGAGTAGGCAAAGGCAGGAGTTATGGATGAGGGTAAGGATCAATACTGGTTCAAAAACTCCATTCCGCCATCGTTCAGGTGGCCGCAATCTTCCACACAATCACCCGCGGCCTTCAGTAACACACATCTCAATTCTTTATCATCCCTCAATAGCCTCGGGTCTGTTTTTCTTGTGATCTATCTTGGAAGGATCACATTGCCTCTCTGGTGAAATATCTTCTTGGATTCTGGGTATTGTGAGTTGACTCCGTGCTGCCTTTGACCCTACGTTGTTGCTGATTCTGTACATCCGTGCTGCCCTTGACCCTACGTTGTTGCTGATTCTGTACATCCTTGCTGCCTTTGGCCCTACATTGTTGCTGATTCTGTACATCCGTGCTGCCTTTGACCCTACACTGTTGCTGATTCTGTACATCCGTGCTGCCTTTGACTCTACACTGTTGCTGATTCTGTACATCCGTGCTGCCTTTGACTCTACACTGTTGCTGATTCTGTACATCCGTGCTGCCTTTGACCCTACACTGATGCTGATTCTGTACATCCGTGCTGCCTTTGACTCTACACTGTTGCTGATTCTGTACATCCGTGCTGCCTTTGACTCTACACTGTTGCTGATTTTGTACATCCGTGCTGCCTTTGACTCTACACTGTTGCTGATTCTGTACATCCGTGCTGCCCTTGACCCTACACTGTTGCTGATTCTGTACATCCGTGCTGCCTTTGACCCTACGTTGTTGCTGATTCTGTACATCCGTGCTGCCTTTGACTCTACACTGTTGCTGATTTTGTACAAAGGTGTTGTGTTCCTCAGGTGGACTGCACCTCTCGTGTGTGGAGGGGGAGCGGCAGAACCACCACATTCACTCTTTTAAACAGGGTGGACACAGTGGGTGTTCATCTTAACAACTCCCATCCTCTCCCTGACTCCCCTCAGTCACTTTATCACAATGTCGCATCCTTTTGTCCTTTTCATTGGTTTCACTCTAGTCATTGCTCTGCAGAATTCTCTACCTGCATCCTGTTCTGATTACAGGGGCTTGCAGCACCTGTCTATATACACACTCATGCCTCTTTTCTGCCTATCTCTTAATTCGAGTCAGTCTTTATTTTCAGTCATTCATATAACATTTATGAGTTACACAGCTGGTAAACTCTTGCACAGTCTTCCCCAGTCTGTCTTTCCCCCTCCCTACCACCTCCAGTCTATGAGGGCATCTGGAATAACAGTATCTTGATTTTGGCTCCCTTGGCTTTGTGATGAATTCTTCTTCTTCTTATTATTATTATTATTATTTATTTATTATTATTATTATTGCAGGCTTATAGATTTGGTTTTCTTCTTTTTCGCAGAAACAGTGTGGAAAGTAAGGATGAAGGTGAAAAATGATGGTGGAGTGAGAAAGATGAGAGTAAAGTGAGGAGGAAAGGAAGTGGGGGTTAGAATTAGAACCCGAGTGAAAGGTGAGATCATAAAGAAAACAGGGGTAAGGATGAGGATGTGAATGAGTCTGTGTGAGGGTGAGGATGAGAACTGAGGATGAGGGTGAGCGAAAGAGTGACGGGAGAGAGTGAGGGATAAGGGGTGAGCGAAAGGGTGAGGGAAAACGGATATCAAGCGAGGGCAAGAGTGAAATAGAGTGAAAATGTGGAAGGAGGGGCGAGAGTGTGAGATGAAGGGGAGGACAGATGGATTTAACTTTGTGGTGAGATGAACAGGGATGAGAGGGGAGCGGTATTATGAAATGATGGAATAGGAAATGAGGCTGGAATGTGAGGTGGTGAGCAAGAGAGAGAGAGAGAGAGCTACATTCACCTTTCTCTTGATCGCTTATTAATTAACGCCATCCCAAAAAACTCCAAATAAAACGCGTCTCATTTTTCCGGTCAAGGTTGCTAGAAAGCGAACAAAAAATATTCCTAATTAGAAGACTCGGTGTCATTTGGCGTATCACCTGAACTATTTTATATCTGAAAGGCCACGGATGCCAGCCAGAGACACCGTGAGATTCTTTTATGTACGATGTGATTCTGTATACCATGGGATTCTTTTATGTATGTGATTCTTCTGTATACCATGGGATTCTTTTATGTACGATGTAATTCTGTATACCATGGGATTCTTTTATGTACGATGTGATTCTGTATACCATGGGATTCTTTTAGGTACGATGTGATTCTGTATACCATGGGATTCTTTTATGTACGATGTGATTCTTCTGTATACCATGGGATTCTTTTATGTACGATGTGATTCTGTATACCATGGGATTCTTTTATGTACGATGTGATAAAATATATGGTAGAATACTCATTGATAGGGTTAGGCATATGACAGAGGAGCTAGTTGGAGAAGAACAAGGGGGATTTAGGAAGGGAAAAGGGTGTGTAGATCAGATATTTGTTCTAAGGTGTTTAGTGGAGAAGTATCTAGGGCAGGGAAGGAAAGTGTATGCTGCCTTCATGGACTTGGAGAAAGCTTATGACAGAATAGATAGGCAAGGTATGTGGAAGGTATTAAGAATATATGGAGTGGAGGGGAAATTGTTGAGTGCTGTGAAGAGTATGTACGAGGGAGCTAGGGCTACGGTGTGAGTGGATGGTGAGCTGAGTGAGTTCTTTGATCTCAATGTGGGACTGAAACAGGGGTGTGTGATGTCTCCATGGCTGTTTAATATATATATGGATGGGGTTGTAAAGGAGATGCAAGGTAGGGCAGTGGATGTGGGGCTGGCCCTAAGGAATGAGGGTGAGATTTGGAAGCTTCCGGTGTTGCTGTTTGCTGATGATACAGTATTGTTGAGTGAAGATGAATGGGAGTTGCAAGGTTTGGTGAATGAATTTGGGACAGTGTGTAGGAGAAGGAAGCTGAAAGTTAATGTAAACAAAAGTAAAGTTATGGTGTTTGAGAGAAATGAAGTCACAGAGTGTGCAGTGAGGTTGGATGGTGAGGATATGGAGAATGTGAGTGCATTCAAGTACTTGGGTAGTGTGATGAATAAGGATGGAACTTTGGGGGATGAAGTACGTGAAAGGGTACAGCAGGGAAGAAAGGTTGTTGGTACACTGAAAGCAGTGATGAGAAATAGGGAGGTGAGTATGGAAGTTAAGAAGTCACTGCATGATGGTATTGTGATCCCTACCCTGACGTATGGAAGCGAGGCGTGGACCTTGCAAGAGGGGAACAAGTCAAGAGTGAGAGCAGTGGAAATGAGTTACTTGAGCATGTGGAGTGACGTGGAGGGACAGGTTGACGAATGAAGAAGTGAAGGAACGTTGTGGGGTAGATGTGGATGTGGTTGAAAAGATTAGGAGAAATACACTGAGGTGGTTTGGACATGTGGAGAGAATGGAGAATGAAAGACTGACTAAGAGGGTGTATGTAGATGAGGTGGAGGGAGGGAGAGGGAGGGGTAGACCGAGGATGAGGTGGAGGGATGGAGTTGAGAGGTATATGAGGGAGGGGGGGGTTGGGGGGAGGGTAGTCAAATGGTGGGTGACAGAGTGACTTGGAGGCGTTTTGTCTGCGGCCACCCTTTGCGGGATTAGGGCGTCGGGCTATAGATAGATAGATAGATAGACGATGTGATTCTGTATACCATGGGATTCTTTTATGTACGATGTGATTCTGTATACCATGGGATTCTTTTATGTACGATGTGATTCTGTATACCATGGGATTCTTTTATGTACGATGTGATTCTGTATACCATGGGATTCTTGTATGTACGATGTGATTCTGTATACCATGGGATTCTTTTATGTACGATGTGATTCTGTATACCATGGGATTCTTTTATGTACGATGTGATTCTGTATACCATGGGATTCTTTTATGTACGATGTGATTCTGTATACCATGGGATTCTTTTATGTACGATGTGATTCTGTATACCATGGGGTTCTTTTATGTACGATGTGAGTCTTCTGTATACCATGGGATTCTTTTATGTATGTGATTCTATATACCATGGGATTCTTTTATGTACGATGTGATTCTGTATACCATGGGATTCTTTTATGCACGATGTGATTCTGTATACCATGGGATTCTTTTATGTACGATGTGATTCTGTATACCATGGGATTCTTTTATGTATGTGATTCTTCTGTATACCATGGGATTCTTTTATGTACGATGTGATTCTGTATACCATGGGATTCTTTTATGTACGATGTGATTCTGTATACCATGGGATTCTTTTATGTACGATGTGATTCTGTATACCATGGGATTCTTTTTGTGTACGATATGATTCTGTACACCATGGGATTCTTTTATGTATGATGTGATTCTGTATACCATGGGATTCTTTTATGTACGATGTGATTCTGTATACCATGGGATTCTTTTATGTACGATGTGATTCTGTATACCATGGGATTCTTTTATGTACGATGTGATTCTGTATACCATGGGATTCTTTTATGTACGATGTGATTCTGTATACCATGGGATTCTTTTATGTATTTTCCACCTAACTTGCTACCACCAGACATGCTTTTATTTATTTATTTATATATTTTATTTAGGAGAGACATCTCGGACAGGAAGGGTTAGACACAGCCTTCATTAAGTCCTTGAACCATTGGACGTATTTATATTTTATTCTTGGTGTCTCTAAACGATTTTATTTCGCGTGGGAGAAACTTTATGAACTTGAAGAGTTAAATGTAGCCTTCGTTACCGCCTACAAGAACTTACCCTGACTGGCGTAATGTTGTGTGTAGATCAGGCTGGAATAAAATGATGGATTGAATATCTAAGGGACTGAATAGGGAGGGTGCCAGAGATCGAGCAGCGTGGAATGCTGCCATTAGGTGACCAAGGGCGACGTATGGAAGCATGTTGGGTCTTTTATAAACAATACAATTGCCAGGGGTCATTGGTAAGGAGCAGCCGACACGTGTGGCACATCCTACAGTACAACATAATGTGTAAATCAGCATCAGCCCACATAAGAGGTTTATGGTGTTATTGTTGGTGTTGCTGGTGTTGTCACCTTGTATAGCCACTAATTGACTCTATATATATATTGTAGGTACACAGGGTATAGAGAGGACAGGGTGGGGGGGAGGGGTGTTGGGGGAGTAAGTAGGGGAGGATGGAGGGGAAAGTTTGGTGGGTAGGCAGGGAAGGAGAGGGAGAAAAGAGAGTTGGAGGAGGAGTGAAGGGGGAGGAAAATGATGTGGGTTGTAGGTAAGGAGGGGAAGGAAGGTAGAGTTAGGTGGGTGGGTAAGAAAGGAAGAGGAGGATGTTAGATAAGTAGGGGAGGAGGGGAAGGAAAGTTAAGTTGGGAAAGTAGGAGGGAGGAAAGCCAAATATGAGTGGATAGGTAAGAGAGAGAGAGAGAGAGAGAGAGAGAGAGGAAAATGTGTATGGAGAAGGGAGAAGGGCTGAGAAAGTATAAAGAAGGAAGGATGAGGGAATGACAGCGAAATCCATCCAGACTAAACACCAAATCCCTACTGACCTAATCCCTATTGACACCTCTGAGCCTAATCCCTTAATATGTAATCCTCGGGTCGTGTATGTTTTAATCCTGGCTAATCCATGAGGAGTGTGTTAATCTGAGGTATAATCAGGATACACCAAGCTGTTATGAAGGGAAAATTATAGTGTTGCGTCGTGGTGCTCTTATGTGGCAGGGATAGGCGGGTGGGGAGACGGGTAGGTAGATGGTGAGGCTAGGCAGATGGTGAGGCAAGGATAGGTAGATGGTGAGGAAGGGATAGGTAGATGGTGAGGAAGGGATAGGCAGATGGTGAGGAAGGGATAGGTAGATGGTGAGGAAGGGATAGGTAGATGGTGAGGAAGGGATAGGCAGATGGTGAGGCAAGGATAGGTAGATGGTGAGGAAGGGATAGGTAGATGGTGAGGAAGGGATAGGCAGATGGTGAGGAAGGGATAGGTAGATGGTGAGGAAGGGATAGGTAGATGGTGAGGAAGGGATAGGTAGATGGTGAGGAAGGGATAGGCAGATGGTGGGGAAGGGATAGGTAGATGGTGAGGAAGGGATAGGTAGATGGTGAGGAAGGGATAGGTAGATGGTGAGGAAGGGATAGGTAGATGGTGAGGAAGGGATAGGTAGATGGTGAGGAAGGGATAGGTAGATGGTGAGGAAGGGATAGGCAGATGGTGAGGAAGGGATAGGTAGATGGTGAGGAAGGGATAGGTAGATGGTGAGGAAGGGATAGGTAGATGGTGAGGAAGGGATAGGTAGATGGTGAGGAAGGGATAGGTAGATGGTGAGGAAGGGATAGGTAGATGGTGAGGAAGGGATAGGTAGATGGTGAGGAAGGGATAGACAGATGGTGAGACAGGGTTCGACAGATGCTGAAGCATTGATTGATAGATGGTGAGGCAGGGATAGGCATATGATGAGACAAGGATGGGTAAATGTTGAGGCATTAATAGAGAGATGGTTTGGCAGGGATAGGTAGATGGTTAGGCAGGTAGGAGAAACGTGGGAGGACAGACAACATGATAGGCAGGGTGAGGGTGTAGATAGCGAGTAAATCAGATTTGAGAGGCTGGAGGTAGGCAGAGAGGAGGCAGGGAAAGAGAGAAGGTAGGAAGAGAGGCAGAGGAAAGAATGAGATAGTTAGAGAGGCAGGAGTGAGGAAAATGATACTAAGAAGATAGGCAGAGGCATGGGAGAGGCAGAAGAAATGCAGGAATGTAGGCTGAGAGGTAGGACCACTGTCCTACAGAGGAATGGAAGAAGGTAGTCAGGAGAAAGGCAGGAGGTAGGCAGAGACTTGGAATAGGGTGGAAGGAAGCAGGAGGCAGAAAAGGAAGCAAGAAGGTAGGCAGAAAAGTGGAGGAGAGGAACGGTTTGGGTAGAGAGGAAAGAGGCAGGAAGAGGATAATAGAGGGTGGGTAAGAGGTACAAGAGGTGGGTAGAGAGGAAGGAGAAAGACTTGAAAGACACAGAGGAAGGTAGGAAGAGAGAGGAGAGAGGCAGAGGATGTTAAGAAGGCAGGCATCAAACCATACCAATTTGGTAGACTCCTCATACCTTCTTAGTCGCCTAGGCAACCGTGAGTTAGGCAGGAGATGCGAGATTGAAGAGTGATGAGGCAGAAGGGATGGGGTGAGGCGGGGATGGGGGAGGCAGGGACGGGGAAGAGGTAGGGATGGGGGAGAGGTACGGTTGTCACTCCTTCTTGTCTCCCTCCCTCTTCCCCTTCCCTCCCGTCTTTTCCTAGTTTCCTTCCAATTTTCCCTTATCTCCTCTCTCTTCCCACGTCTCCCATTCTCCATCATTCTCCTTCTCTTCCGTCCTCCTCCCTCCTCCCTCCTGTTCCCCCCTCCATCTTACCTTTACCCATATTCGTTCCTCCATTCCCCCCCTTCATCTCTCCTGCTTCTATCCCTGCTTCAGTATTTGCCCTGTTCATCCTTTATTCTTCCCCTTTATCTTCCAGCTTCAGTTTTTCAGTCTATTCCTGTTTCAAATATTTCTCTCTCTCTCTCTCTCTCTCTCTCTCTCTCTCTCTCTCTCTCTCTCTCTCTCTCTCTCTCACTCACCATAAATGTTTGTGCTATCCTTGTCATATCCTCGTAACCTAGTCAGATTCTTTGACAACTGGTACCCACTATGAAGCAACTGGTCTGCTGCAGTTATATTCTTTTCGTATGTTCTTATATGCACATGTGTGTATCCTTAAAAAAAAAAAAAAAAGTGATTAGTATAATTTTGTCATACCAAGAAAAGTAACGCGTCATTAGGTTAGCGAATAATTCTCGGCTGTTAACTCTGAATTTGTCGTTTTGGCATTTTTGCCGTATAGAGCTTATCCCAAGGCACTGAAGTTACCTGCCTGGCCATAACTAACATCTTTGTGTTCTGGGGAAGGTGCTGGGATGTGGCAGCTTTATTTATTAATCTTAAAGACGTAGCTAAGAGTAGGGACAGGAATGGAAGGAAGAGCTTGGAAATAAAGTGGGGTAAATGTCGAGTCAAAAAGAAAAGTCCACAGTGAAGGAAGATGAAAGTAGTGAAAGGTGGTAAGGGTGGGCGTGATGCCTGTTGCAGCTGTTGAAGATGTTTTATTTGGGGGTAAAATTTATAGACTAACAGGTTTCTAGGATAAAGAAGTCTCCATAACAACTCATATATGTCAGATGGTTTCGTTTTTCCAATATTTTACACTAGTATTCACTCAAGTTTGATTGTGAAATATTTGGCAGCTGTATGAGTGAAGATAGACGTATGTACCATCAGTATTAAAGGCGGCAGTTGAGCGTGATCCTTGGACACGAACACGCCTGAGAGAGGGAAAGGGTGACGGGAGAGGGAAGGGGATGGCTAAAGGGGAATGGGGATGAAGGGGGAGGTAAGGGGGTGAAGAGGGCTAGCTCAAAGGGGACGGTGGGAAGGGGAAAGGAAGGAGGGTCAAGAGAGGATGGCTAAATGGGAGCGTGAGAGGGGTTGGGTGAGTAGGGGGGAGGGGATGGGTGGATGGATGAATAGTGATGTGTGAGGGTAAGGATGCTGGGTGGGAATGAGGCATCTGGCGTCATCCTCTACTCCACTTGAGAGATAAGGATCAGTTTCCCTTATCAACTTACACTGTTCTCCTCCTTTACCCCTTCCCCTCGTCTCTCTCTCTCTCTCTCTCTCTCTCTCTCTCTCTCTCTCTCATCATTTCCTACCTCCCCTCCTTTTTCTTCTTACCCTCTTCATTCACATCCAACTCCACTCCTCTGTTTCTCCTCTCCCATCCTTATCATTTTCACTCTCCTTGTTAACCTCCCTCCCTACCCCATCCCACGTCTTTCCTTCCCTCCCATACCTTTTTCATTTCCTCCTTCCCATCTCTTTCCCCATTCCTACCATAAGCATCTTCATTCATACCCACTCTCCTCCATTCCTCTTACCTTTCCTCTCTCGCCTCCATCTCCCCCTCCCTTCCATACCTGCCTCCTTTTCTCCCGCCAGTTCATCTTTCCCTCCCTCTCTCCCCTATCCCCATTCCTCCCAAACCTCTTTCATTCCCTCCCTGCCCTCTCCCTTTCCCATCTTCCTTGTTCTTCCCACCTTTCCTCCCAGCATCCCTTCCATTATCTCTCCTTTCCCTCTCCTCACACATCTCCCTCCTATACCTCCCTCCTTCCCTCCCTCCCATATTCCACCACAGGATGAGTTATGAGTGGACATGACCCTGTGATCCTGTGGGCTCGTGGCAGAGTGAGCCGCCAGGGGAGACTGGGCTGATTTGGTAGGGTGGCAGGGAAGGGTAACAAAGAAGTGTGTGTATGTGTGTATGTGTGTGTGTGTGTGTGTGTGTGTGTGTGAGAGAGAGAGAGAGAGAGAGAGAGAGAGAGAGAGAGAGAGAGAGAGAGAGAGAGAGAGAGAGAAAGCAACGGTACAGAGTGTTAAGGTTCCGTTTTCGTTTTTAAAGGGTCCAACATGCTTGCATGTGTCGGCCTTGGTCACCTAATGGCGACTCTCCACGCTGCACGATCCATTGCCGCCTCCCTGTTCAGTCCCTTAACCCTAAGGTCACACTTAATGACGTCCCATGTCTTTCTCGGTCTACCCCTCATAACCCCACCCCCAGTATTAACACTTCTCACCTTCCTCACCCAACTATCATCCCCCATCCTCTCCACATGTGGGGTGGGAAAAAGAATCAAAAGAATATCAAGGAACAAGAATGGAAAAGTAATAAGGCAAATGATAACAAGAGAGAATAGTAATTGAAAGGTAAGGTGGAGGGTAATATGGGAGGTGTGAGGAAGGAGGACACAGTACCAGGGAAAGGTAGATGGAAGGGTGGGGAAAGTGAGGCAAAAGGTGGTTGGGACAGAAAATAATTGATGGAAGTGTAATATAAAATAACGTGGAAGAAGGACGAGAACTAGATGGGAGGGTGAAGAGTGGCGAATTAAAATAAGTGGGATTTTTTTTTTTTAAGGAAGAAGGAACCAAAGGCCAGGAGCCCGCAGAATGTTCCCTCCAAGAAAATAACAAAACCAAAATAACAGAGCCAAATTCAAGGTCCGTTCGTTTCGAGATGCCTGAACACACTGCGTTTGAAAGACTGGAGATAATAGGCAGTAGGAAATACAGACAGAGGGAGACGGTTCCAGAGTTGACCTGTTGCATAAACGCAAGAATTGGGAAAGGCAAACGAGAAGGATAAATGGAAAAGCAATGCCGTCATCTTTCTAATATACTTTAACAAACTGCTTCTTCCTTCATAACCAATGCATCTTCCTTGCTTGCTTCCTTCCTTCCTTCGCTGTTCCTTCATCCGGGTTTCCATTCGTTCCTGTCTTCATCTCCCCACCAGCATTGTCCTGCGAGGTGTCTGAGTGGAATGCAATTTGCCTGGTGAATGCTGACACGCCGGGCAGGAAGGAGCAGAAGGAACGGGGGAATGGAAGGAGAGAAAGGAAAGGAAAGAAGGGAGACAGGGAAGGAAAGAAGGAAGGAAGGAAGGAAGGAAGGGAATGTTTGAGGTGAGGAAAGGTACCTACTGAGTGTGTGTGTACTGATGGAAAGGAAGCAGAGAGGGACGGAAGGGAGGGAAGGAAGTGACTGTCTTCACTGAAGTAGGAAAGGAAGAAAGGGAGTGTATGAGATGAGAAGGAAGGGAGGAAGGAAGGAGGAGAGAGTTTAAAGTGAAGGAAGTAAGGAATGGAGTTAATGTCTTAGATGCGGAAAGGAACGGCAGGTGGATGGATGGACCCTACCCAGCTCCTACCCTCCTTCTACATCCTCTCCACCCCCACCCGTTTGCCTTACCCGCTGCCTCCCCCTCCTCCATCACCACCAACGCGCACTACACGTCTGCGGTCCTTGCCCTTACACCTATCCCCATCCTACTTCCCCTCCTATATAATTCCCTCCCCTATTTCCCCCCAACATCCCATATCACCCCCTCCTACCACCCCCTCACCCCTACCCCTTCTTAAATCTCATCTTTTTACCACCCCCTATTTTTCCTCCCTTACCCCCTTCTACCTCCTCTATTCCTCTACCCCCACCTATCCCCTCTCCTACCTCCCATCTTTCCCCACGTCCCCATCCCTCCTCCTCCCACCCTTCTTCTTCATTGTGCCTGACGGAGCACGCCTCGCATTACCTGAAGACAATGGCAAGTTGATCTCTGGTACCCTCCCACTCCCACACCACCCCATACTCCTACACCCACACCCTACTGACCCTCACCCTCCATCCTACAGTCTGTCTCACACTTACACCCTTCCACCTTTTCACACCCACACCTCTCCTCACACCCTCCAACACATTCCACCCACACAACCCAACCTTACACCCATACACCCTTCCTCTTAGTCCTCTTCACATCCAGCACCCCACACCCTCAACCACACCCTCCCAGAACCTTGCTCACACCTGCACCTTCCCCATGCCTCAGTTCCACTAAGATCACTACCCTTCAGCTTTGCCTTAAATCAACACTGGTTCTGACGTCATTTTTCCACACGTTCTCGTTTAGCGGGCAGGATGATAGAAAACGTCATGTTAGTACAACTAAAGTGATATATATTAGATATGGGTATAGCAAGAATACGTATGAGTAATGAATTAAAACCTATCCAGATTGATGTGAACGCAAGTTAAATGGTTAATGTACAAAAATAAATTTTCAGTACTTGCTGAAAGTATCGAAATAAAAGACTAATAAATTCATCCTCACCTGTCAAATAATAGAGAGAAACTATCCATATAACTATTACATTCATTTGTCTATCCCTGCGCGATAAAAGTATGTATATACAGGTAACTAACCACAAATAGATTACATCAGTTTATCATCTAATGCGTGAAGTCATGCTGACCATCATACTATGCCAGACTCGTTGGCAGTTCATTTACACTCGATTTACTGCGAGAATTGCTTCTGCTTCCTGAACACTTTTAAGTAAATGTGACTGCAAGTGTCTGGCATTTGCCTTGTGAGCTAAATAATAAAGTTGCAACAATACTTCCGGCCGGGTGCAGGTAGACTGGTCCACGACGTATTCTTCCTTGTTTTACCTGAGTGTATTATACACAAACGATACATTTTCAACGACTTATCTATGATAGATATACAGAATAATACATGTTAATGCCTCCGAACCATGCCAAAATCTCCTTTATTGCACAAAATCAGCATAAATGGGTAGCGTGGAAATTTTCCACACTGATGTTGAAGGACGTCCGTCTCTTCCACGTGTAGGTACGTCGTTCATTTGTTTTTCCGCAATAACGGACGATTTCCACGAAACAACATCCCAACCACCCTTATTCGCACCTTGCATCCACATCCACACTCTTACACCCACACCCCGCCGTAACCCCGCCATCTTACACTCTTCCTCACATCCTCCATCCAACATCCACATCACTTAACTTCCCCTCTCTCACCCAATACCCACCTTCCTCGTGCGCTACACTTGGCACTTAATCTGCACCTTCCATTCTCTCCACAACTACCCACCACTCACACCCTACGCCACCCTCCTCTCACCTTACATTCATTGGTACAGAAACCAAACTTACGGCTGTACGCTCAATACTTTAATTGCGAAAGGGAAGGAAACCCATAACTCAGACTGACAATTTTCTGGTTATTAGCCTTTATCAACCTCTGTTGCAAATTACTAAGTGTAGGTATAGAAATTGCCTAGTAACCATACTTTCGTTACAGAAATTGCCACAAAACCTGGGGTCTTGCCTTCACCTTTGCGATTTAAGTTTTAAGCATGCGGAAATTAGACCAACGATTAAAACCACGGAGGGAACATTTCGAACAGATTTTGATTGAATTATCAAAGAGGAGCGTACGAATGGATATAATCCTGAACACAAGTTTGAAAGGCCTTGATATTATGGATATTGACAAATACGTAAAACAGTTCTCGGCACCAGCGATGATGGTTTAAGAATTACTGACGAACATTTACAGGTAAATGAAACAAAGAATTTCTCAGTAAAATAGACCTGTAAAAAAATCGAACACTGAACCAACTTTCGTTACAAGAAGATTGGTTACTGAAATCTGGCAGTCAGTCAGTCCACCTGCTGCCTTGCATTCCCATTTTTCATCCAGTTTTTTTAATCCCACTGGAAACAGTCCCCCTCCCCCTTCCTACCCACAGTTTCTTACTTCCACCCTATATTTGTCACTCCTGCTGTCCACCATTTACTTTCTGCAACTTCCCTCCATTCACTGTTTGTTGCCTTCACTTTCCACCCTCTACCTCCCACCTTTACCCCTTGTCTCCGGGCTCTTACCTCCACTTTCCATCTCCCACATCCCTCTCTGCATTACCTTCAGTTCTTCTCTTGTTACCTCACCCATTTATCTCTCACGCTCACCCTCACGACTGGACAAGACGTGGGATAGTTGGAACAGTTACGTGAGAAAGTGACGATTAGCAGACACCTTCATTTGTTCCCACAGTCTCTCCCCTTTCCCATATGCCCCTCTCCCCCCCATTGCCCTCCACATACTCATCTCCCGCTTTACTCATCGGATTATCCCCTACATTCACCCTTCTCATATATTTCCCTGTCCAACACATACATCCACTTCTGCGTTATTCACCTGACTCAGGCCAGTCATACTTCATCTTCTCTCTTTTCCCTATATTTACCGGTTAATTTACAACATCCTTTAACTCTACCTTCCTGTTTGCCTAACTAGTGGATTACCTGTGTACTGTATTTAGTTACCTACCATCCTACTTACCTAGCTACTCACCTACCCACCTGCCTGCTTACCTACCTACTTACTTAGCTACTTATCACTCATTCCCCCGTACTACTCATTTTCCATATACTTTACCTATCTGCTAGTATATTTACCTACTTATCCTTTAACAACTCATTTACTCATTCGCACTACCCACCTACCTATACAGTCTACTCATTTATTAACATCACGACATCCATCCATCCTACCACCTCTACCCACCTGCCCACTTAGCCTAACCACGCATCTACCGACCCTACCCAAGTGTGCACCTTGTACATGCAAAACAATACAGCACATCCCTTCTCACACCTGACCTACACCATAACCCTTACCCACACCACACCTGTTACCCACATCTTACTTCTTACTCACATCTTACCTACACCACACCTGTTACCTACACCATAACCCTTACCCACACCACACCTGTTACCCACACCTTACCCGCACCACACCTGTTACCTACACCATAACCCTTACCCACACCACACCTGTTACCCACACCTTATTTCTTACTCACACCTTACCTACACCATAACCCTTACCAACACTACACCTGTTACCCACACCATAACCCTTACCCACACCACAGCTGTTACCCACACATTACTCACACTTTACCCACATTTAATTCCTAACATTCATCCCACATTCACTCTTTACGCATAATTACTCTCGTTTTACTCATACCAGACTCATATTAAACCATTCTTACTCGTTACTAGCATTTCACCTATGCAAGCCCTGGCCAATCCTACATACACCCACCCTGTCTACTGTATGTGTACGAGTTATCACATTAACTCACTCACCCATCAGTTCATCCAGTACGTCCATCAAGTATTCATCTGACCACCAATCATCATCAATTTATTCCTACCTAATCACTCGTTCAGTCATCCAGACCCATCCATCCATCCTTGCATCCATCCATCAGTAAGATTTGCATAATTATTCATCTCTTCCTTCATCTGTCTTCACTACTCGAATGACTCTAATCTTATTCGAGTTTACTTTCCTACTTACTCATCAGCCTACCTACCCACTTAGCTGTCTGTCTGTCCACCTACATACGTATCATCCTGCCTGCCATCCTGTCTACTTACCAACCAGTCATACTATCTACCACTAAACCTACTTTCCTGTGTATCTGCCTTGTAATGAGACAACAAGCCACAAAATTAATAAAATTGGTACTTACCTATACCAACAAAGGCAACCGGATTATATTAAACTGCATTACTTAATTACACCTGAATTACATAACAGTGATGAATAAAACTGATGAATAATTATATAAATCTTACTGATGCAAGCATTGATGGATGGATGGGTCTGGATGATTGAACGATTTTTTTCTTTTTTTCATACACAATTGACTAACAACCTTTATGATGGGGTGCGTAATGCATTAGACAAAGTAAATCGCAGGAGAATACGACCCTCAAGTCCTGAGAAGCTAGACGTTACGTAGTCAGTGTCGACCAAGCTGTTGAACGGGGAGGGTGGTTGTGATTGTATGCTACGTTTTCCATTGTATTTTATAAACTGAAGAGCATCATAACTGTCCAGAGGGGAGGGTGGTGGCTACTCTGTGTATTTCTCCACTTTTTTTCGTCGTCAGTGGTAGGGTGCAATATATTTTAACCTCCTCAGTACGATGACTTCTTGTTTTACCCATGCGTCCTTGGATGCGAGGCCTGGGGGAGGGGGGGACTGGTTTACGATTGAAAATTGAGAGGAAGGATGGGACTGGAGTGTATAGGTGTTGTGATGAGGAGGAGTAGATTGAGATGGTTTGGGCATGTGGAGAGGATGGAGGATGACAGTTAGGTGTGGAGGGATGAGAGGTGTGAATGAAGAATTGAGAGGAAGGATGGGACTGGAGTGTACAGGTGTTGTGATGAGGAGGAGTAGATGGAGATGGTTTGGGCATGTGGAGAGGATGGAGGATGACAGGTGTGGAGGGATGAGAGGTGTGAATGAAGAATTGAGAGGAAGGATGGGACTGGAGTGTATACGTGTTGTGATACTAAACTGTGATGAGGAGGGGTAGATTGAGATTGTTTGGGCATGTGGAGAGGATGGAGGATGACAGCTGGGTGTAGAAAATATAGTGCCCTGGTCCGCTGTGCAGCTTACGGATGCAAAAATGGGCACAGAAATTCATCGAAGAGAGATAGCATTCGTTTTAAAGGCAAGAAATATATCTTGTTGCTAAGTCTATAAGAGTACTGATGAACACTACACTTTTTACACTCGTGCAACATACGATATATTCGCATCGCGTTTAAAGAATTCCAAGGTGCAAAAAATAGGTGTTCAAAGACTAGAGAGAGAGAGAGAGTTGTAATATACAGTTACAGAAAAGTGCATCGATGTCAGTGATTTGTGTATATACCATCGACCTCAGATTTATCTTTGTTATTATAATTAAGCAGACAGTAGGTGAAGGAGGTTACAAAGAAAAAAGATTAAAAAAAAAGTATATTACAATGCAGTAACCTATGACGTTGATTTATTCACACTCTTGACTAAATGTATCCCATACAGTTGGTAGGGCTAGGCAGAAGATATCATAATCTATATATATTTTTGTACTGGGATATGTATTTATACAAAGGAGCGGCATTGAGACAGCGAAAACAATAACGGTGGAGGCTGCAAGTGCTGGTGTTTCAATATGGCCACCGTAAATGACACACTCGCTGCGGAACCTCTCCATGTTATAGAGCTCAGTGGTCGGCAGTGGGTCAAGTTCTGCTAATTTTAAATCTACCCATACGTTGCATCATTAATATATTGCATGAAGAAGTAGCTAAAAATAGACAGTGTCCCCTAATAGATACAGTAATACATCTTTATTATTAAGTTATAATTAAATGATTGAAGATTTTATTGAACTCTATTTTCTTCCCCTCTCGTCCCAGAGCCATGTTTGAAGGTAAAGCTTCTCTCGTATTTACTGACTCCTTTTCCTGTTTTTGTGCATTTAAAGCTGATGTGAATGCTTGTAGCTATTACAGGAATCATGGGCAACATACTGGTGTAATTGTATCCATATTTTCTGTATGATTTGAAGACTGGATGAAACATATGCCAGGCTTACACTAGGTAGGTAAGCTTATGGCGCTGTCAGGATGTACTTATATTTTGTGATGTTGGAGGGATGCCTTCATGTGGTAACACTGATATTACCGCGAAGTGGATCTACCAGGTTATAGAATTATACGCCCCACAGTCCCCTCCCTGACCCCCAAAAGGAGGATGGCGGACGGCAAGAGGTCAACTTTGGCTGGCTGATACCATAGTAGTTCTTTATCTATCTATCTATCTATTGCCAGACGCCTCAATCCCGTTCGGGGTGGCCACAAACAAATCGCCTCCACGTCGCTCTGTCCCCCGCTATTTCACTGCCCCGCTGCCAACTCACACCCCTCTGTCTCATATACCTCTCCACCCCATCCCTCCATCTCATCCTCGTCCTCCTCCTCCCTCTCCCCCCCTCCACCTCACTCACATACACTCTCTTCGTCAGTCTTTCACCTCCCATCCTCTCCACATGGCCAAACCACCTCAGTGTATTCCTCCTAACGCTTCCTATCACATCCACACCACAACGCTCCTTTATATCCTCATTTGACAGCCTGTCTCTCCATGTGACTCCACAGGCTCCTCTTAAGTAAGCAGTCCTAAACTCTGGTTGAGACAGAGAACGTTGATAAGGCAAAAGAATGATTATAAATGTATGTCGACCCAGCATCCTAGCCGTCAATTCTCCAAGTCTAGAGAGAGGGCCGAGGGAGCGCAGTGGTGAATGGAGTCAGTGTGGACCGCGAGTGAGCTAAGAGAGGACGGACGCCCCTGTCACTCCCTCCAGGGACAGAGTGTCGCGGCTGTGTTAGTGGTTCGGTTCCTTACTCTCCTGCAGAAGTCTCACCTCGAAGCCTCCTTCCCCTCGTTCACAAGTCTCAAAAGCCTCCTTGAGCACCTACAGCAGTATTTTTCCCCTCCTGCAAAAGTCTCAAAAGCTTCCTTGAGCACCTACAAGTCTCATTCAGTGGCCTACTCCTCCTCCAGAAGTCTCAAAAACCTCCTTCACCCCCCTCAAGAAGTCTCACCCAGTCCCCTTCCCTCCTGCAGAGGTCCCAGCTCAAAGCCTTATGGTTTACATGCAGTGTATTTTTCTGGAATAGAACAGTGAATTTACCTAACATTTTCTGAGTGTCGATGATCCTGTTAGCTCCGTGATAATGAGGGACGGCATCAGTGCTTAGGACGATTGTGTGATACCATTCCGGCAGAAGTAACTAAAACTCCATTAGTATATTTCTCTACAACGAAGCATCTTTAGGCTGGTTGACAAGGTTGCAGAGAACCTTCAAGACACAGGAGGTTCACCTGAAAGGATAAATACGATTCCGGCAGATATAAGGACAAGACACAATTTTTTTCGCTACGACAAGAGTACAAGCCTTCAAGCTGGTTGAGAAGGTAGCAGAGAACCTTCCAAATAGAGGAGGTTCAAGTCCAAGGATGATGGTGGAAGAGATGAGACTTGGCGACGGAGGTAAGACTGAGGGAGACGGTGGCGGTGGCGGGGGTCTACAGGCAGGCCAGTGGAGCGCCGACCCCGAGACTGGGCTGGTGACACTGACGGAGGCGGCTCTGGCCAGGCTAATCAACGCTGACCCCACGATCTACCTACACCAGGTCAGCCAGCCTGCCTCCCAAAATGAACCCAACCCGCGCAGTGACGTCACGCGCGGTCCACCTCACCACCAACCGCTCTCTCACCCTCATTCCACTCCTTCATTCTCATTCCACTCCTTCATTCTCATTCCACTCCTTCATTCTACGTCCTCGCTCATTCTATATTATGTTCCCCACATTTAGTTAATATTTTCACTTAAATTTCTGGTGAAAGGCAATTAAGTCATCACTGATATTTAATTCACTTACAGTAGGATACATTTATCCAAATGCAGTGTACCATTATTATACCGATAGTTCTTATGGACAATACTAGTATAAATGATGACAAAAACAGTGATATATAACACAGGAATTCTCTTTAAGGTTAAACACAATGAAAGGTTTTAAAAGTAGAATATATTGTAAATATAACTTTAACTGGTACATTGAAACTAGGCAAATACATCCAGTAAAATTTAAACATTAATACTGAGGGAATACACTGTCTTAACTTTAACATAAGGAAAGTTCAGTTTTCTCCAGTGAAGATTACTAACAGTTCAGGTAACAAGTTTCATAGTTTTCCTTGGCATTCCTTTATATACAGCATATTTCTGTTTGTTCATTCTGAGTATTTTGTTGTCTCATCCTAAAGAAGATGGATATTCTTGCATAAAAAGAAATTATCTCATGTGGCAAATCTACTCCAGCACTTTTTATCTCTGATGTAAGAGTCTGTACACACAATAGTCCTTCTCTCAAGCCCTCACCGTGCACGCCTTTAAACGCTTCCCACATTACTAATAACTTTGAGTAAAAGCTATCAGAGGGGATATATAAATGACCTCTACTGATCATTTCAGTCCATGACTTACTAGAGGAATCACAGTTCCTCTAGTACATCATCCACTTCCTCCACATCCAAATCCATTTCCTTAAAGGGAAGGCTTGTTAAGCAAATTTCCAGACCAAGTTCACGATCATGAGAGGAAGGTTTACAGCTTGTTTCACAATCACTGTTTTCTCCATTATTGCTTACATTACCCTTCTCACTGACTACAACATACTCTCTCCCCAATATGAATTTTCTCAGCCGGTACTTAAAACTAAGAGCATGAGGGTGATCATGGGGTCCACTCATTTGCCTGATACAGCCGAAAAACTGCTCTATGCAGTCTTGATTTAGCCTCCTAGTCATTATATATTCAAATCCATAGTTTTGTTTCAGCATTTCATACAATCCTAAGAGAGACAGGCTAGATAAAATCAAACCCTTCTGGAAACCATAGAGAGTTTTTGTTGCAGAATTATATACTCTCATAGTTGACATCAAACTGACCATCTTTTGTAATATATCTGCCTGGTGATCAAAATACATTCCAAATGCACATCGCTCTTGCTTATCACCATACATGTGAGAATTCATCACATCAAACCACTGATCAACAAGGCAAATGAATTTTGCTGTTGCATCCCAGTGATTACTCTGCAATAATCCTCTCTGTCCTAAATACTGAAGTGCACTTGCACAGCTCTTTGACAGCAGCTGTGTTGCATACTTAACTCGCTGCCGCTGTTGACCAGTCACATTAAGATGAATGTCAGTTACTTTATAGGCTAAACCATATTCTGTTTTTATCTTTGCTAACATCTCACGAATACAGTCATCAGACACAGTGTCACCATTCTCCAGCAAAAATCCAGAATCCAAAAGATTATTTCTGATTAGCTTCACCATATGTGGGACATCGGTAAAGACAAAAACTTCCCTATTAGTACATGGATTTTTGAAAGACACATTCCTAGTTTTCACGGGATCTATGCCCAGTGCCTTCCACACACGAAGATTACATGGTCCTAAATCGTGTACTATGGCTATAACTGAGTAACCTACTGACTCTACTTTTCTAATCAAATCAAGTATAATATTCTGCATGTTTGATTCATCAAAGTTATAATTAATTGGTTGCTTCCACTGCCCTACAAGGCTTCTTAACATGACAACATTTACATTGCTGTGTGGCTTGTATAAGATGTCTGTTCCTTTGTCATAAGACCATTGCTTGCTGATACTCATCTCATCAAAACACATAACTACCAACTTCTCTTTATAATCTAAAGTGTCTGCCTTTGATTTCATGAGGTTTATGACTGATGACAAGATGCCTGGCTCACAAGGAAAACTCTTTGCTCTGTCTTTTAAAGTGCTCTCTGATGGTAGTGGGAAGCCTACAGTGTTTTTAAGATACTTATAGCATTTTCGACTTAGACTCCTTAATGTCATGGCACGAGCTATGTCCTCCTCTGGCCAATTTTTAATACATTTACTTTTATTGAAAATTATATCAGTTTGATTCTGAGTGAAAATAGGCTTTAAAATATCAATCACTTTTTGTTTCACTTCACTGTCACGTCCATACCGCATCTCACCTCACCTTTCTGGACCTCACGTGACGTCACACCCACCTGCGCGAGTTTGTCAGGCTGGCTGACCTGGTGTAGGTAGATCGTGGACGCAACAAGCTAACAACCAAAGGATCGGAGTGGAGACAGGTGAGAGGGGTCCTTATCCTGCAGTGGTGTGTCACAGGCTGATGATGATGATGATGATGATTATGATGAAGACGGATGTTACTGCTGATGATGTTGATGCTGCTGCTGATGATGATGTTGATGCAAACTCTAGAATATGGTTATATGATAGTGATGTATTTGATGATAATGGTGATGATATTGATATAACTTCTGTACTACATTTTTAACAGTGTTGGGCTGGTGATGACGTGCTGCTGCTGCTGACGATGATGATGATGATGATGATGATGACGACGAGGAAGATGATGATGGTGATGATTACGACAACGAAGACGACGACGACGATGACGACGACGACGATGATGACGACGACGATCTTCAAGTCATTGGCTGAGTCACCTCTCCCTTTCCTTTCTGTTTAACTTCGTGTTTTGTTGACTGTGTGTGTGTGTGTGTGTGTGTGTGTGTGTGTGTGTGTGTGTGTGTGTGTGTGTGCTTGCATATGTTCGTGTATGTGTATCTTGGTTGATGATACCGTGGTTATTCAAATGGCAGAATTATTTCCACACATTCATAGTTTTATTTCAAGGGTAAATATTATTCCAAGAACATAGGACCTTTTACCTGTACAATTACGAGACACTTACGCAATATTCTGAAAAGCTTATTACATCCCATAGACCACAGCACAGGGTTCCATAAGTCACTGATCACCGTCTCTTTATGTATCGTTAGGAAGTGGATGAATATGAGTGAAGTAATACATATACCTGTATTTTGGTTTTTATTTAAAGGTAGGAATTAACCTCACATATTCTTTTTTATTTTAAGGATACAACACATGATTTTCTACACTTTATCACAGTAGCTCTAGGACCGGCCCTGCCCGTCTGCTTCTCACTAACCATTTTCGGATGAGAGGTGTTGTACTCATATAGGCTTTAGTGATTATAGTGAAGCCAAGTTACGTTCTACCAGTCCCACACATTGTCACACACCATCACCCTCTCACACCACACCATACCATACCACCCTCCCACACCGTATCACACCACACCATACCAGTCTCTCACACTACACGACACGAAATCACACTCACACACCACACAAAATCACCCTCCCACACCGCACCACAAAAAATCCTCCTCCCACACACCACACCACACCACACAAAATTACCCTCCCACACCACACATAACCACGCTTCCACACCACACCACACTACAAAAAAATCCTCCTCCCACATCACACCACAAATAACCACCCTCCCACACCACACCACACTACACAAAACCACCCTCCCACACCACACCACACCACACCACACCACAAAAAAATCCTCCTCCTACACCACACCACAGAAAATCACCCTCCCACACCACAACACACACAACCACCCTCCCACACCACACCTCACCACACAAAGGCACCCTCCCACACCACACCACACATAACCACCCTCATACACTACACAACCCTCACCACACAACCCTCCCCACACCACACAACCCTCCCCACACCACACCACAACCCCCCCACCACCACACCACACCACACCACACCACACCACACCACACCAAGGAGATAACCTAAGGGGCCTGAAGCTCCTGCATCTAGTAATTCTGAGCTTGTTTCCAGGTAACTCCACACACACACACCTCAGGTCACGTCTTTCACAGAAGAGATAACAGAAGGACAGCGAGCGTAACTGAATGGCAAGCCACAGATGGAGTGAGAAGAAGAGATGCACAGAGAACAAGATGGAGAGATCATATGATGCAGATCTACCGAGCAAGGACGGAACTGGCTAACAATCAATGGATCAGAGTGGAGAAAGGTGAGAGGGTCCTTATCATGCAGTGGTGTGTCACAGGCTGATGGTGATGATATTGATGATGATAATGATGTAGATGCTGATGGTGGTGATGCTTTAACATCTCAACGTATGAGGTTACAGAATGCACAGTGAGGCTGCATAGTCAGGAAATGGAAGAATATGAGTGCATTTAAGTATTTATGTAATGTGATGAATAAGGATGGATGATTAGAGGATGAAGTGACTGGAATGATGCGTCAGGGAAGGAGGGTTGCTTGTTCTCTAAAAAGCAGTGATTAGGAAGAGGGAACTGAGGATGAAAGTATGAAAAAAAAGGGCACTGCATGCTGTGATTCCCACTTTAAAGTATGGAAGTGAAGCTTGGATCTTGCTGGAAGGACATAAGTCAAGAGTGAGAGCGGTGGAAATGAGCTATTTGAGAGGAGCATGTGGAGTTTCATAGAGAGACAGACAGACAAATGGGCAGATGAAGGAGCGTTGTGATGCCGATGTGGATGAGACTGAAAGCGTTAAGAGAAACACTTCGAGATGGTTTGGCCATGTGGAGAAGATGGCGAATAAGAAAATGACCAGAAGAGTGCACATGAGTTAGCTGGAAGGATAGAGGGGGATGGGGAGACCGACGATGAGACGGAGGGAAAGAGAAGAAACATATGACTGGGATACTTGAGCTAAATGGTAGAGGACAGTACATCATGAAGGCGATTTGCTTGTGGTCACCCCTTACGGGATTAAGGCGTCTGGCTATAGATAAACAGATTTAGATAGAAAGGTAGGTGATGATGATAATATGATGGTGATGATGAGAAGGAGTAGGAGAATGGTAATGATAATGAGAATGACGGTGTAAATAATGATGATAATGATGATGATGGTGGTAATGAGGACGACAACTACGATGATGACGATTATGATGATGATGATATTGATGATGATTTTTGTCGGCAGGTGGAAGGACGAAACAGCAGGAACTCTACCATCGGTCCAAGCATCCACGATTCCACATCCACCCATCCGTCCATCCATCCATCCATCTCGCTTGATGTTAACCCTCTCGCACACGATAAGTTTCAGTAAGTTTTCTGGCTCACGATTTTATACGACGAAGCCGCCCGGCCGGGGAGCGCGCGCGGCAAATTTGAGCGAATGAAACACATTCTTGCCTTATTTTCGCCACCCAAAAATCCATGTATTCCCATGAAACCTTTCTCAAGGTAGGCATCGATGTTTGTTCTATCTGATAAACAGGACCAAAACACAGGAAAACACCAGCAAAAAAGTTATTAGCCCTGGAAGCATGGTCGAGTAAACTGTTTTCACTTCCCAACATCGCCGTTTGAATGTTTTCCATCATACAGGAAAATGATCTAATAAGTTTTTATAGAGAATTTCATCAGCTTTCTAACGAAACAAATCCGGTTGAGATATGATGTATACTTTTCGAGAAAATGGCCAAAAACTGAAAGCCATTTTCGGAAAAAATTCACTGACCTCTGATAGCTAAATTTTCCCAGACACCTTATGTTTTTATTACATAGTAATATGCCCAAATTCACCAGCTTTCCCCATCTCAAAGAAGAACCCCATATGCCTCATAGTTCTCGAGTAAATCGAAAGAAAGTATAGGCACCCCGTCCGTGATTGACTTTCGTGATGCGCGCACGGCGTACGCAATGTTCCCGCCTACGTAACAACGAATTCTTATCATAAATATTACATAGTTATGTATTGTACATACGTAGAATTTACTGCTCTTTATCATGGTTCAAACGTGAAATCGATACGTCCAATAGTTTTCGAGTAATTGGCCGACAAAGTGAGAGTATTACTACGAGCGTTAATCAATGGTAACAGCCGCGAAGAGACACTCATTTCCACCGCCTTTTCTCGCACAAAACGTAACATAATGCTTACATTTTGGTATTGATCATACGTAGAATTTAATGGTATAGATCATGGTTGTTACAGAAAATCGATAAGTCTAATAGTTTTCGAGTAATTGGCCGACAAAGTGAGGTTAGTACTCCGAGCGCTTGTCACTGATAACAAACGCGAGGGAAAAAAAAAAAAAACTCGCCTTTTACCCCCCAAAACGCTACCAAAGGCTTACATTCTGGTATTGATTATACGTAGAATTTAGTGGTATTGATGATGGTTGTAACAGAAAATCGATAAGTCTAATAGTTTTCGAGTAATTGGCCGACAAAGTGAGGTTATTACTCCGAGCGAATGTCACTGATAACAAACGCGAGGAAAAAAAACATTTCCCTCGCCTTTTACCCCCCAAAACGCTACCAAAGGCTTACATTCTGGTATTGATTACACGTAGAATTTAGTGGTATTGATGATGGTTGTAACAGAAAATCGATAAGTCTAATAGTTTTCGAGTAACTGGCCGACAAAATGATGTTATTACTCCGAGCGCTTGTCACACAACAACCGCTAGGAACAAAAACATTTCTCTCGCCTTTTACCCCCCAAAACGCTACCAAAGGCCTACATTTTGGTATTGATCTTACGTAGAATTTAGTGGTATTGATGATGGTTGTAACAGGAAATCGATAAGTCTAATAGTTTTCGAGTAATTGGCCGACAAAGTGAGGTTACTCTTCCGATCGCTACCAACTTTTACACACACAGTTTTTTCCTTGCACACCTGCCTGAAGACTATGCTACCAACTTTTTCCCCCTATCTGTACAGACTGTTACATCTTCCATGGATGTTTTCCTATTGTTATAACCTACTACACATAAACATAACTCTTCTATAGTTACTGCTGTGGAGATTTACTTTCTTTCATATGTGTAATCTGTAGGAGAAAATGGTTATTTGTCTGAAAGTTGGAGAGGTAATGGTAATAGATTATTATATATATATCAACAAAATTAGCAGAACTCACTTCCTCCAGGGGTGTTGTCCAGTTAGACCAGGGATTTGAAGATGAGGAGTTATGTAGTGTGTGTGTGAGTCAGCTTCTCCCTGAGAGTATGAGGCAACGCTATTTTTAGTACACACCACACTCGTTCACGGAAACTCGCAGCTTGTTTGACGTATATTTCATACAATTCCATACGCATTTACACTATCAGAATCACAATAATTCCAGCCCTAAAACACCGGTAATTCTCCCCTCCCGCCTTCAGGTTTGCCCCTTCACAACACTCTGTTTCATGCCGTACGTAACGCTTGCTGGCTCCATAATTTCACCAAGCCATCCACAGTATCTTTCACACAATATATATTTATGCCTTGGCTTCATTTATATACGTATTTCCACTCACGCCATACGGCCTACGGGGGGGCGGAGTGGCGAAACCCCGCTACACTGACCATGCGTCTATTTAACTTTAGTATCAATTGCTTCTTCATAAGCTTTCCAGCTGTCTGAACAGATCAGCAGTAGTTTTAAAAACTAAAATAACTCGGTTCTGGTGCTCAGTTTGGTACGTTTATTTTCCTTTTATCAGAACTGGCGCGGCAAATTTTGAGAAAAGTCCCTCAAGTAACTCCTATTATTTTTTTTACTAGGTTTCTAATGATGTCCATAGATCCGTTGTTGCTTTAATAGTTTTCTAGACAACGCAGTCTTGGCGCATTTCTCTGCCACCCTATTATACCATGTCATATAGTGTTCTCGCTTGCTTGCTCTCTACGCTCGCTCGGTTGAACAATAAATCACTGAAGAAAAGGTGGTATAAAGCCCCCTAAGCCGCCGTAGTATTATAACCCTCGGTATGCAGTTCGTTCCCTGTGGCCTTGTAACTTTGTGTACCCGAAGCGCTTACAAAATAACTTGAAATAATTTTCCTTTCGTAACTAGACTCGTTTCACTTTAACTTGGCCTGAGTTGTTGTTGTTGTTGTTCTTGTTACATCTTAGGCTCCTCTGGATGTGAACCCAGTGTTATATTGAAGGACTGTCTGTGTTGTGGTGGTGTGGTGCAGGAAGTGAGTGGGTGTGCTGTGGTGTGGGGGTGCCACTTTGCAGTATGAGCACAGGGGATTGTATGTGTGTTATATTTTGTGTTAGTATTGTAGCAGGGAAGGTTGGTGTACTCGTGTCTCTGGGTTCGGTAGTGTCTGAAGGGTGTATGTCTGGTGGCGGCACATGAAGGATGCTGTTTGGTAGAAAGTTTTGGCTGTCTGGGGTGTGTGTGTGTTTACGTATGTGCTTGGTATAGAAAGTTTTGGCTGGCCGGGGTGTCTGTGTGTTTATGTATGTGTCTGGTATAGAAAGTTTTGGCTGGCTGGGGTGTCTGTGTGTTTATGTATGTGTTTGGTATAGAAAGTTTTGGCTGGCTGGGGTGTCTGTGTGTTTATGTATGTGTTTGGTATAGAAAGTTTTGGCTGGCTGGGGTGTCTGTGTGTTTATGTATGTGTTTGGCAGAAAGTTTTGGCTGGCTAGGGTGTTTGTGAGTTTGTGAATGTGTCTGGGAAGTGTAGAGTCGGGTGGAGGAGGGGATATGTTGCAAAGATACTCTGTGTAGTGTTGGGCGGTTGTTCGATTTTGTTTGTGGAGAGGATGATGCAACATAAGGTTACAAAGGTGGGACGGATCTGTAGCTGAAGTGATGAACTGTGTGCCTCTCATATTCACTTGGTCTCTGACTGAAATTAGTTATGTTTCTTGGTGTAGGCTGTCAGTACTTGTGGTCTTAGTGTCTTCTGCTATCAAGGTATTGTTTTCTGTTCTTTAAAGCTCCTTCGTGTTTGTGTTGGATATGATTACGGCTCAGCTTGTGCGGCAGTAATTTACGGTTGTTTTAATGTATTACTTATAAGTGGAGGATGGAGTTGGGATGTATATGAGAGAGGGTGTGAATTAGGGGGAGTGATGCATAATGACAGGGGACAGGGTGGCATAGAGGCGACTTGTTTGTGGCCACCTCTTACGGGATTAAGTCGTCTGGCTATAGATAGATGGATAGACAGATAGCTTATAGTTTCCATACGGTTTGCCGAGTAGTAGCGATAGTTATCACTAGAATTTGATGGTAGTCACGAATGAGTGCCGTGGAAAGGATGTTGGGCTGTAGTATTGGCTGTTTCTGCTACTGATCTGCGTGACATTCTCATATGCTTTAAATGAAACTCTGTGTCAAGTTAAAGTGAAAGGCGTGTATGTTTGTGTAGGAGGAACGAGAGACAAGGAGGTATTCTGTGGCCTGTTTTCTTTGTGCTTCCTACAAGACACAGTAATAGTTATGACGGGGCATTTTTGTGGGTCAGCACACACTTACGGCCTCTCATTATACAAGGTGGTCCATATATTACGCCACCCAGTTCTTGTGTGTTGCGGGCACGGCTCAGTGAACATTACCAGTGTCTACCCTGCATCATTATCTACGTCCCACAACCCTCTTCAGGCTTAGCTTTATAATATAGGCTTTAATTTAGGTCCACTGATTGCATGGTGGAGAATTCCCATAACCTTTTTTATGCTTAGCTGTATATCATTGTATTGTATAATCTTTTATGCCCACTGATCACACGGCTGAGCAGTAATTTGGTGAAGCGATCAGAATGTCTTAGCTCATCACAAAAGCCGTCCCCACAACACACAAGACTGCAGAGCGCAATATACTGATCACCTATATTAAGTCAAAGCCACAGTTAAAAAGGTAATGAAACAAGACAGAAAATTTAAGTTTTCATTATTAATACTTCAGTACAAAATACATTAACAGAGACAGCAATATAAAATATGCATTCAAAAGTAGCATTTGTCCACAGAACATCCTGGACTTGCAAGGCAGATCACACCATCACCACCAGGCTTCTCTCGGCAGGTCAGGGCAGATCACCAGCAGCAGCAGCAAGTAATCTCACGGCTGGGGAAGACACGACACCCTGCCGCCGCCGCCGCCGTCACCACCACCACACCACCAGGCATCTCAGAGTAGTGGAAGACACCACACCACCGTCAGGCTTCTCACGGCAGGGCAGACCAAACTTCAGCAGGGTATGACCAGTGTGGCAAGGAAGCAGCAACAAGGCAGCAGACTCCAGCACGACCTGTGAACCAGATGTGTATTAGTTCAAATCAGTGTTAGCTTTAGTTATTTAATCTTCTATCTATCTCTATCTATTGCCAGACGCCTCAATCCCGTTTGGGGTGGCCACAAACAAATCGCCTCCAAGTCGCCCTGTCCCCCGCCATTTCACTGCCGTGCTCCCAACTCACACACCCCTCTCTCATATACCTCTCCACCCCATCCCTCCATCTCATCCTCGGCCTCCCCCTCCCTCTTCCCCCCTCCACCTCACTCACATACACTCTCTTCGTCAGTCTTTCACCCTCCATCCTCTCCACATGGCCAAACCACCTCAGTGTGTTCCTCATAACGCTTCCTATCACATCCACATCCACACCACAACGCTCCTTTATATCCTCATTCGTCAGCCTGTCTCTCCATGTGACTCCACAGGCTCCTCTTAAATAACTCATTTCCACTGCTCTCACTCTTGACTTGTGTCCTTCCAACAACGTCCAAGCTTCACTTGCGTACGTTAGAGTTGGTATCACAATACTGTCATGTAGTAACTTTTTCACTTCCATGCTCACTTCCCTGTTTCTTATCACTGCTTTCAAAGAACCAGCAACCTTTCTTCCCTGTTGTACCCTTTCAAGCACTTCACCCTCCAAACCTCCATCCTTACTCATCACACTACCCAAGTACTTAAACGTACTCACATTTTCCAATTCCTCACCATCCAACCTCGCTGTCCATTCACTGACTTCACCTCTCTCAAAGACCATCACTTTACTCTTCCCTACATTCACCTTTAGATTCCGTTTCTTACACACTCTCCCAAACTCATCCACCAAGCCTTGCAGCTCTCCTTCGTCTTCACTCAACAACACAGTATCATCTGCAAACAACAGTACAGGGAGTTTCCAAACACTACCCTCTCTCACCAGGGCCAGTCCAACATCCACTACCCTACCTTGTACCTCTTTTATTACCCCATCCATGTACAGATTGAACAACCATGGAGACATGACACATCCCTGTTTCAACCCAACCTTCAAAGAGAAAAATTCACTTAGTTCACCATCCACACGCACTACAGCCTTTGCACCATTGTACATACTCTTCACAGCATTCAACAACTTCCCATCTACTCCATATATTCTTATCACTTTCCACAATCCTTGTCAATCCACCCTGTCATATGCTTTCTCCAAATCCATGAAAGCCGCATACAACTTCTTTCCCTTCTCTAGAAACTTTTCCACTCAAGATCTAAGAATGAATATCTGATCTACACAACCTCTTCCCTTCCTAAAGCCTCCCTGTTCTTCTCCAACTAATTTCTCTGTTCTTTCTCTAACTCTGTCAATAAGTATCCTACCATACACTTTTCCTATTATACTAAGAAGACAGATGCCCCTATGATTACCACACACTTCTTTTTCCCCTTTTCCTTTGTACAAGGGAATAATTATACCTGACTTCCAATCCTCTGGGACTCTACCTTCCTCCCAGGCCAATCTGCACATCTTCCACATCCATTCTACTACTATCTCTCCCCCATGCTTCAGCATTTCACCACACACTCCATCAATTCCTGGGGCTTTCCCCGATTTAACATTCTTCATTGCTTCCACAACTTCTATCCTACTGATTTCTTCCTGTCTTCTCACCTCCCTCCTTCTCCCAGCCATTCCCCAGCCACTTATACTCGCATTACTTCCATCCTTTATGTTCTCTATGTTAATAAGTAAATGTTTAATCTGAAGTGTGACGTCACTGGTGCATTATAGGAGCAACGTTGAGAGATGCTGGAGATGAGTGAAGATTTTATTCTTTACGGTGTTAGTCTACTTCTTATTATGGTAATTCTTATGCCCATGTGTTTATCAGTGTTTGCTGTCATTATCGAGAGGTGTAGTCGGCTGATGTAAGTTGTAATTATTAGCTATAAGGATGATATACGGCGGTGTGTATCTCCAGGTGACCAAGATGTCCCTTTAAACTGGAGTAAGCAGTGCTACTTAAATCCCCCGATATTCACACCATCTGTTTAGGTTTTAAGGTCGAATGTGATCCTGTACATGGGCAGGCATAGTAGGTTAATTGGCTGGAAAAAATGAGGGGATGTGTGTAAAAACTAATGGGTAGTTTGTTTACATCGGGGATATAAACTCCGCGAGTCCCTTTAACTCTTGCAATCCCGGTGATGCCCTTTTCAGTTTATTCATAGTGCCAGAAGGCAATTTTATTCAACTTATGCAAAGTCTCTGCTATTGCAGGAGTTCAGTGAGGCTGTGCCTAACCCCTACACTTCCAGAAGTCTATACAAAGCTAAATATAATCATGAGATGGCATGAAAAAAAAAAAAAAAAATCCCTGCTCTGTGAGTTAAACTAGTGAAGACTGAAGGTATTAACATGTGTAGGAGAGACACTGGATAAAGCCTGATTGGAGATATAGTATATTGAACTGGAAGGACTGCATACCTTACATCCTTCATTAACCATTGCTGCTACCTTTAAATAAGAATTATCATACTGAAGGTAATTACTAGCAGCCTTCATTAACATATTACTGTACTGTAATTAGGAGAGAGGTTTCATAAGTTGATTGAAAGTCAGGAGACAGCAGGAATATACCATTACTGTTGAGGGTGATGAATTTGTGTGTAGGCTATGATATAGGAAGCATATCTCAGAATATGGATGTACAAGGTTAATCATATCTTGTATAGTACTTACACTTTCAGATTTGATAGCTTTTCCTTTTGTAATCTTTACTGAATGATGCAATCAGTTCATGATTACACATTATATAATCTCAGACTTCATCTGTGTCATTGTAGTTGGCTCACCTTGACAAATTTTAGTCCTTCTGCTGCTTAGTTCCTGTATCTAAGTGGCAGAATAAGACAGTATTATGGTTTTGCATTCTCCCCATAGATCTTCATTGTGATTTGCATGATAATCTAGTCTTTATCTCTAGAAACAGCTCAGCATTCAAGGTGGAGAGATGCCAGGTTTTTGTCAGTTTAGGGTGGACATGTAGTCTCTATGGTTTGTCTTTATTGTTTTATGTATTCATTATTATTATTATTTTTTACTGTGGATCAAATTTAGCGATTCATCTCTTCCGTTTATAAATCGGTACAACAGATAGGCTTTCATTCTCAGTTCTCACAGAAGGTATGACCAATGAGTACTGTACTGTCTTCCTGTGCAGTGTATATTTTGTCATTTGTACTCTCATTATAAGTTTCATTAAAGAATTTGTATCATATGTTTAGTTTCTGTGTCACTCAGTGTGTTAAGTTTATGTAATATATGGTTAATCGTTTAAGTCCTGCCGTTGATAGCAGTCTAAGTTGCAGTTTTTACTTTCTCCCTTTATATAAGTAGCAACTGCTCTATATTCTTTCCATAGCACTTGTTCATGATTAGCATTAAACTGCAGGCTTAGGTATTCCAAGTAGCTCAGGGAATTTCGAGATATCTCCTCCTAAAGCGACATTAATAGGTACATGACAATTGAGTTTAGTCTGTGCATGTTGTTCAATTTCCCATTTTTTGTAACATGTAAAGAAATAAAATACAGTAGAAGTTTTAGCCGATATACTAGTGGGGCCACGGTAGCATGGTCAGCATGGTGCTGGCCTGCTGATCAGGAGGACCCGGGTTCAAGTCCCGGTGTGATAGAGGTTTCTTTAAAATGTGGCTGAGGGAAGTTTGCGTAGCAGGCTTTCCTTAAAACCACAAGGCCCCATACTCACACACACCAAGACACTTACACACACTAGCACACACATCAAGACACACACACACTACTACATACATACACAGATCAAGACACACACACACTACTACACACACAAGACACGTACATAGCCACAGCCACCTTCACACAGTAGACACACACACACTACTACACACACACACCAAGACACGTACACAGCCACCTTCACACAGTAGACACGCCACACACACACACACACACAGGGTGGGACAGACACACCACAGGCAGACAGAGAAGGATATATAAAACATAGGGAGTGAGAGAGGAGGGGGTTTTATTAAAAAGTCTAATTTTGGTATACCTCCTGTGGCAAAATTGATATAGCCCCCCCTTTAATATTTTTTGGATATTTTCATTTAGTGCCCCCCAGGCCCCAGACCCACTCGGCTGAACCAAATCGTCTGGCGTCAGCTGGAACATGATATACTAGAGTTATGCCGGTCATGTGGGGGTTAATGGTGACAGTGTAGTAACTGTCAGGCTCCTATGACTCACTCAGCCGATTAAAATCGTCTGTCAGCTGGAATGGAATACTAGAGTTGTCCCAAGCACCAGAGGGTTAAGAAAAAGCCTTAGATTAACTAAGGCCTTTTCTTAACCCCCTGGTTGTTGCTCGGGACAACTCTAGTACCCCATTTCAGCTGACTCAGACGATTTTATTCGACTGAGTGAGTCATAGGAGCCTGACAGTGTCAATACCGTCACCATTAACCCCCTCACGACCGACATAACTCTAGCATCATGTTCCAGCTGACGCCAGACAATTTGGTTCAGCCGAGAGAGGATCCTAGGATCCTGAGAGACACTATAACATCACAAACAAAATACAAAATGCCTTCCCTCCATCTTGAACGTACTATAATTCATTTACATTAAGTATGCTCGTATTTTCGTATTTTTGCAGCTTATTTCATGTATCTTAGTTAAAAGAAAAAATACTACATGAGCCGGTGAATAAAACCAACACTTGTAGACGAAGAATATAATTACCAAACAGTTTCGGTGGACACTGCCACCATCTTCAGTGGTCAAGATAGTGAGAGGGAGTGACATACTGACCATACAAGGGTTCCTTTTATGCGTGTGTGTGTGGAAGGGTGGGGGTGTGCGTGGGGTGGGGGATTGTAAGCGGGGATTAACCCCGGGGGATTTTGGGGGACATTACCGGACAGGTCAGGTGTAATTCCTATCTGACCTTACTCGCAGCAGGAAGGATGTCCTTCCTGCTACGACACAGGTAAGGTCAGATAGGAATTACACCTGACCTGTTCGGTAATGTCCCCCCCCAAAACCCCCTTGGGTTAATCCCTCGCTTACAATCTACCCCACCCCACCTCACCTTTACCCCACCCTTTCACACACACAGGCATAAAAAGGAACCCTTGTATGGTCAGTATGTCACTCCCTCTCACTATCTTGACCACTGAAGATGGTGGCAGTGTCCACCGAAACTGTTTGGTAATTATAGTCTTCGTCTACAAGTGTGGGTTTTATTCACCGTCTTTGATTATCACGCAAGAGTGATTCATCCAGCCAATACTACGAGCTCTGTATCTTTTCATAGCCCTTCTTCGTGACTAGCATCGTATTCTAGTTATCAATAGTTACAACTGAGCATTCAAGTTGGAGGGATCACAACTTTAAGCAATTACAGTAAACAAACAAACAAAAAGCAAGTGTCGTCCTCTTGACCTCTCGTCTTCGCAGGAATGCAGCGGTGACGCCATCTTGTGCGTGGAATGCGTGAAGTGCAGGCTCTTGAGTGGCAGGAGCACGGAGCTACGGGAGACTTAATAATATTCGCTAGTCAGCCAGTCTAGAAGCCTGGGACATTTGCCTGAAATAATAATAATAATAATAATAATAGAAATAACAACAAAACCAGTCATATACATAATTCAATATCTTAGTCACTCGATCTGTCCATTCCGCCCCTTCAGTACGAGGACGCATTTCTGTAAGCTATTTTTTCTAACATGGGAGGTTCGATACGTTTGATTAAGCCTATCCATAAGACTCCTAAAGCTGAGTAAATGCCTCTGAAAGTTGCAAAATATAAAATATAAAACGTCTATATGATATAAAAACCTTTGTTCGCCTCCGGGACTCGATTTGTGGCGCCTAGAACAAGTGCTGACGTCATGTTTACACTTTGCTACCTTTAGACGATTTCCTGGAGCTTAAAGAAACCCTCTCGGGATGATGGGACAGACACAATAACCCCTTCAGACAGAGAATGAATTAGTTACTTTGTTCTAGGTAACCGGACGATTTTATTCAGCTTAGGAGATCCCCTCGTAGTGAAGGGGTTGATGGTGACTGTATCTAACCCCTCCAGTACGAAATTTCTCTCCAGAGTTGAAGAAAATCGTCTGGAGGAAGAAAGATGAATACGGAAAAAAGTGTTAATGTGGACAATGAGTTAGATAAGACTGGTTTGGTTAAGGTAGGGTAGGGATGGGACGGTTGTGGCAGGGTGGGGTAGCGTTGGGTCGGTTATGGCCGGGTGGGGTAAGGTTGGGTTAGTTTTGGCAGGGCGGCGTAGGATTGGGCCGGTTTTGGCAGGGTGGGCAAGGATTGGGTCTGTTTTGGCAGGGTGTGGTAGGAATGGTTCGGTTTTGGCCGGGTGGGGTAGCGTTGGGTCGGTTTTGGCCGGGTGGGGTAGGATTGAGTTTTTTTGGGCAGGGTGGGGTAAGGTTGGGTTGGTTTTGGCATGGTGGGGTAGGGTTGGGTCGGTTTTGGCAGGGTGGGGTAGGACTGGGTCAATTTTGTCAGGGTGAGGAAGGATTGTGTCGGTTATGACAGAGCATAGAATAGGTTTTGGTTGGTTTTGGCAGCGTGGGTTTTGATTGGGTCGGTTTTGGCAGAGTGGGTTTGATTGGGTCGGTTTTGGCAGGGTGGGGTAGGATTGGGTCGGTTTTTGCAGGGTGAGGTAGGATTGGGTCGGTTTGGCCAGGGTGTTAGGACTCCATATTATAATTACAAATCATAATAGTTCCGTCATATCCAACGCCTATTTCACTCAGTTATACTACACTGTCTCATCAGATTTGGGGCGATCTCCTCTACGATTTTTGTTCTTCCCCGCTTAGTTCAGTCCTTTAGTTCATTCATGACCCTTGGCTTTCCTTTTTATTTTTATTTTTTATGTGGTGGAGGGCAGGGGCACGAGGCTAGACCACCATTAGTCCAGAATATTTAAGGGTAGGCCACCAAGCTACGCCCTGGTAACGTCTACACGTCAAAACATCTGTCCACCTCTGGGACTTGAACCGCAGAGGTCTGGACGCAGAGCTCCCGGTCTGCGGATGTCACTTTTACACTTTGCTAGCTTCTGACGATATCCTACAGCTTCAGAAAACCCTCTTAGGATGACGGGACAGAATCATGTAACCCTTCAGACCAAGAACGATCTATTTACTTTGTCCTAGCTGACCGCACGATTTTATTCAACTTAGGAGATCCCCTGACAGAGAAGGGATTGATGCTGGCTGTATCTAATCCCTCAAATTCAAACTTCCTCTCCAGAGCTGAAGAAAATCGTCTGGAGAAAGAATGAAGAAAACTGAAGAAAGTGTTAGAGTGAAAAATGAGTTAGATAAGATTGGTTTGGTTAGGGCAGGGTAGGGTTGGGTCGGTTATGCCAGGGTGGGGTAGGGTGGGGTCGGTTTTGGCAGGGTGAGGTAGGACTGGGATAATTTTGGCAGGGTGAGGTAGGACTTGGATGGTTTTTGCAGGGTGGGGTAAGATTGGGTCGGTTATGGCAGGGTGGGGTAGGGATGGGTCGGTCTTGGCAGGGTGGGGAAGGGACGGGTCGGTCTTGGCAGGGTGGGGTAGGAATGGGTCGGTCTTGGTAGGGTGGGGTAGGAATGGGTCGGTCTTCGTAGGGTGGGGTAAGATCGGGTCGGTTTTGGCAGGGTGGGGTAGGATTGGGTCGGTTTTGGCAGGGTGGGGTAGGGATGGGTCGGTTATGGCAGGGTTGAATAGAGGTGGGTCGATTTGGGCAGGCGAGGGTAAGCATGGGTAGGTTATGGTTGCGTTTGGGAGGGTAGGATAGGTTACGGCAGGGTAAGATAGGGCTGGGTGGTGGTGGACTGGGTAGGGTAGGACTGGGTAGGGTAGTGTAGGGCTGGGTAGGGTAGGGTAGGCTGAATCAGGGTAGTGTAGGGTACAGAAGAGAGGTGGGTATAACTGCCGTTTAGTTCCGTCATATCCAACGCCTATTTCACTCAGTTATACTACACTGTCTCATCAAATTTGGGGCGATCTTCTCTACGATTTTTGTTCTTCCCCGCATAGTTCAGTCCTTTAGTTCATTCATGACCCTTGGCTTTCCTTTTTATTTTCTTTTTTTATGAGGTGGAGCGCAGGGCCACGAGGCTAGACCACCATTAGTCCAGAATATTAAAGGGTAGGCCACCAAGCTACGCCCTGGTAACGTCTACATGTCAAAACATCTGTCCACCTCTGGGACTTGAACCGCGGAGCGCTGGACGCAGAGCTCTCGGTTTGCGGATGTCACTTTTACTCTTTGCTAGCTTCTGACGATATCCTACAGCTTCAGAAAACCCTCTTAGGATGACGGGACAGAATCATTTAATCTTTCAAGCCGAGAACAACTTATTTACATTGTCCTAGCTGACCGCATGATTTTATTCAGCTTAGGAGATCCCCTGATAGAGATGGGGTTGATGATGGCAGTATTTAACCCTTCCAGTTCGAAATTTCTCTCTACTGTAGAGGTGAAGAAAATCATCCGAAGGTAGAGAGAAGAAAACAGGAAAAGTAATGTAGTGGTGAAAGGCCTGTACAGGGGAGGGGAGGTTAAAGTAGGGTAGAGTTGGGTCGGCAATGGCAGGGTAGGGTAGGGTAGGCTGAGGTAGGCTAGTGTAGGGTTGAGAAGAGTAGGGTAGGGTAAATTGAACTGAATAAGTATATACAATAAAATCTGGCGATACAACAACCAGGGTCATATGCCGCCGGACGACAACGAGAATAAAAGCACTCGAAAAGATGAAATACACACACACACACACACACACACACACACACACACACACACACACAAACAAAATACAATTCATAATTAAAACAAGAAAAACACTAAGAACACTAAAACCACTGTATACTAAATTTTACACGGTAGTGCAGCTGCCTACACCAAGCAAAGGTTTCCCCCTCCACCACAACAAGCATCCTCTCCAAGTACCAACAGAAGACTACAATCCCTCTCCTGCCCGGTGCTCAGAGAGGTAACGATGGCGCAATTCCCCAACAGTGGACACCATCAGCAAAAGCCGAAGAGTCAGGGGGACGAAGCATTCCACACAAACAGTAGGGGGAGAGTCCTCCATTAAAAATCAATGAGAGAACCAGGAAGGGCCCATTCGGAGCCAGCATAAAGCCGTCTCCCAACTGCATTCAGACCTCGGCAAATGAAAGGGCCCGTTTACCCACAAATATCACACATTTTGTTGGCCCCCACCGCATCCCACCTACTCTGCCAGTGGGAGCAAACAGTGAGTGGTTAAATGAATATCACTGAGCGAGGCAGGGGAGAGGTGAGGATGGGCGAGAGGCAGCAGCCTTTGCCAGAGCGTCAGCATGCTCATTGCCCACAATGGTACAAAACCACAAAGCAGTCCCTAGCAAGCACAGCCATTCTAAAACACTGTAGACAACAAAAGAGGATTGGACGGGAAAACACAAAATGGAGATCGGCAGAGTCGCTAAAAACTGTATAACAAACAGGAGGGAAGCTAAATATCAATTTGACTGCGAGTAAAATAGCAGTAAGTTCTGCGATAAAAGTAGATACGATGGGGGGAAGACTCCTACCACGAATGAAATCGGGAAATATAACACCCAAGCCTGTCCCCTCACGGGATTTCAATCCATCAGTACATACGAGAATCGAGACACTGTGAGAGGAAGCATGTTCTAAAAAAATAGCAAAGAGCCGCCTGTGAGGAAAGAAAGGCCCCTCTCTCAGGAAAGTAAACACACGGTTGCACCCCTGAGAGGAGCCAGGGAGCCATCCTTGGTACACGCACAGGACAAACAAGAAAGGTTGGAACATCCACATCCCCCATGGCAGCCTTCACCCTGTACCCAAACGGATGTGGATAGCGAGGATACGGCGAGGCAGACACTCCCTCCGGAACAGAGCCAACAAAATCTTCCTGAACTTTAGCAAAGACGGTGACACTAAGGACACTAGTTTGAGGCACTCCCTCCTCTTGAGGATATGAGGGAAACAAGGTGGCACCAATACGGAAAAATTCCATAATCAGTAAAGGCAACCTACCACGCAAACCAAGATGGTGACCTGCAATACCTGGCTTGTGAAACGGTAGGACAACAGCCCTCCGCCAAGAAGCAGGAGTGGACGAATCTCTCCAAATTCTATTTATAAGACTCAGGAGGAAGGACACTGCAGAAATCCAAACACACACGGGCAAAATCATCATTGCCACAGTATACCTCCCTCCTAGCCGACCATACCTCCCAACCCCGGATTTCATAAACCTATTCAGAAGGAACACTCCTGTATATCTTATAGGAGATCTCAACGCCAGACAACATCTCCTGGGTAATAGGAACTCGAACATCGTCGGGAGACAACTAGCCAGACTAATCTCTGACACCACAATAAGATTTATAGGACCCCATTTCCCCACATACTATTCCCACAACTCCACCACCACCCCAGACATAGCATTAAGTAACATGAATGCACATCACAACATCTACTTCTCCCCTGGGCCTCTCACTACCAGCGACCACACCCCTATCATTGCTACAATCTCCTCTGCCCCAATACTTGTCCCCACTCCGCCCAGACCCAATTTCTCCTTGGCCAACTGGGAAGATTTCAAACAAGAATTATGTACAGCTTTTACAAACTTCCCTAACCCTGAAGGAGGCACACTCGAAGACATAGATCAGTCCCTCGAGAGTTGGTACTCCTCAATCAAATGTGCAATCAATAACAACATCCCCACAACTTCTTACAGAACAATAACACATCCAAAACACAGCAGAGACACACAGATTCTCATCCAACAATACAATGCACTTAGATCACACTCCCAAACACACGGCTGGACAAGAGCACACTTCACACAATACAAAGCGTTCCAAGCTCAGCTGCACACATCCTTATTGACAGAACATAACACACACTGGGCCAGCATCATTACCAACACCGCCAACTCATACAACGACCCCACCATCTTCTGGCGAAAAATAAAAACTCTCTCAGGCTACTCTAACCCCGACCCACACTACATACTTGACCCCCACGGAGAAAGAAAACACTCCCCCTCAGAAAAAGAAAACACGCACAGATCACACTGGGAATCCATTTTTCAAGAACAGGACGAAGAACAAAACGACCAAACACACGAAAACAACGTAAGAGAATATCTAATCAACAACCACGACAGACTCACTCCATATCATTCAGCAGACCCAGCCAGACTAGATTCTGACACAATCTTTACCTCCCCCATCACGGAAGGAGAAATTACTGCCATCATAAAAAACACGAAAAAAAAACCTGCCCAGGAGAAACCGGAGTCAACAAAACTATTCTATCCAACCTCCCCAGCATAGCCAAAGAAACTCTAAGACACATATTTAATGCAACCATCTCAGCTGGATATTTCCCAGACAAGTTTAAAGAAGCAACAATAAAGTTAATCCCTAAAAAGAATAAAAATCCTCATCTAGTAGAAAACCACAGACCAATATCTCTATTAGAAGTCCCTGGAAAAATCCTAGAACGAATAATTAACAATAGACTAAGAATACACCTAGAAAGCAATGACTTATACAACACAAACCAATACGGGTTCCGATTCCACAGAGGCACCACACATGCAATCGCCGTCGCAACAGAACATATTGCAATAAACAAAGCCAACAAGGGTCAGTGTCACGTGGTCCTCAGGGACATCACAAAAGCCTTCGACAAGGTGTGGCACCTCGGTCTTAAACACAAACTCCTCCACCTTAACCTCCCTACAATAACTGAGAAAATCCTATGCGATTTTTTAGATGATAGGAAAGCCAAAATTAAGATAAATAATTACACTGGTGCCAGCTTTGCCCTGGGTTGTGGTGTCCCCCAGGGGAGTGTCTTGTCCCCAACTCTTTTCACCATCTTCACAAGTAACACCCCTCAAGCAACACACGGCATAAATATCAGTTATGCCGACGATATTACCCAGATCGTAAACTACCCAGGCCCATCAAGGAACGTTATGAATTCCAGAACCAAACAAGAAGCTGAGAAAATAAACGCTTATGAAAATCAGTGGAAAATACGAACAAACATTAATAAATTGTCAGTAATTCAACTAGCAAACAAAAGAAAAGAGCCACTAATAATTAATGACGAATTAATTGAATTTAAGGAGGAAGGGAAAATACTAGGTTTCAAGATCAACTCAACAGGCTACCTCGCTAGCACAAATGACAGGAGACAAAAAGCCACTGGAGCACTCAGTCGATTATACAGATTCAAAGACATGCCAATACAAATTAAAACCCACCTAGTCAAAGCACTTGTTCTTCCCATCCTCGAATATCCACCCATCCCTACACACACCTTCAGCCACACTCAACTAAGGAAACTACAAACAATTCAAAATAAGGCTCTCCGATTTGCAACCAACCAACACTACCCCTACACCTTAACTACAGAACAAATACATACAATCACCAAAACCAAACCCTTGAATATTAAAGTACACAACCAAGCCAAAAAAATATGGGAAAAAATAGAAGAATTTGATAACGAAACGTACAACACCTTAAAAAACATCACTGAGGAAAGGAACCTCATCTTACACAAATGGTTCCCAAGCAGCCTAAAAACCATAGCAGAAAACCCAGACCCTGTCCCCATCTACTAAATCTCCCTCCAGAACTACAATCCCAGCCCGACCTAACTCCCGCTAGCGAGTCCCGCATCTCACAACGACCCACATCCCATACACTCCCTATGAAACTCTACGGGAACGAAATGAACTCAAACCAGTTACCCAAACAGTAGCCGCATCTACCAACAAACACTGACAAGTGTCCACAAGAGACTGCAATACTGTTGCTAGTCGCCAACAAACCACCCGACATCAACCACAAAAAACAACGAAACATTTAGCTAGCTGGCTAGTTATACAAAACAATAAACAAACAAATAAAACAAAATTAATAAATACAACAAATAAATATATAAATAAAATTATTAAACAAGTAAACAATAAAATAAATAAATAAACAAACAAACCATTATACAAAAAAAAAAAAAGCAAGGTGGCCAGCCCACCATCTTTCCACTCCTCCTTCCTTCCTCCTTTCCCACTTTCCCTTCCCCTCCACACAACCTTCCTTCCCCCCCTTCCTTAAAAAAAAAAAAAAAAAAAACACTGCTTCATCATCCAGGTACCTCAGCACTGCATGGGGAATATTATCGACTCCGGAGAAGTGTCATGACAGGGAAAGGGTAGACCAAAGTTTACAACAAGACAAAGGGATGTTGTAAGTCTCTCCGCCCCCAGAACGGATGTCCAACACCTTAATCTCCTCCACCTCCCTAAGCCTGGCAAAAACCGAAGAACGAGTATCCCTACAGGAGACCTCAGCGGTAGGATAGGGTAGGGAACGCTAGGGCAGGGTAGGCTGGGGTAGGGTAGTGTAGGGCAGAGAAAAGTAGGTTAGGATGGATTGGTTTAGGCTAAAGTAGGACAGAATAGGAGAGGGGTAAAATGTGCCTAGTCCAGGAACGAAAAATATATCAGTTATCCATGTAACTAGCGTTTTCTATTTCGGTAGATTATTTTCTTGTCTGCCTAAAGTATCGTGATGTACGAACAATGAGATTAGATATCGAAACTGTAAGATGCGAATTAGTTACAAAGACGGTATTTTGTTTTGGCTAACGTTACATCGATACGTTCAGCTAAGAGCAACTCGGCAGAACTGAACAGTATATGACGTGCTAGATGAACGCTGTGACCGGAAAATAAATATATATGTATATATACTTCAGCATACAGTAAGCGATTTTATGTTAACTGAAGAGAAGCCACCACAGCTAATGGGTTAAGTTTACACACACACACACACACACACACACACACACACACACACACACGTACGTTACGAAAAGTTTCACTGACGAAGTGGGTGGTTACTGTCCCCCTTGAGCAAGGGGACTGGTGTGTGCGTGTGTGGTCACAGCTTTGCCCTTAGATCGGACTATATGAGCTCTCAGCTCCCTTCCGGGAGGGTAAAAGCTGACGATCACGACCATCAAGTGATCCTGACCGACCCGGTGAATTACACACACACACACACACACACACACACACACACACGCACACCATTACTTGCAACTGGCTGGCCTATCATACAGCCATATCCTATATTCATGAAGTACAACACATCTTACATTTATGTAGTATGTAAAAAAAAAAAAAAAAAAGATGGTTATATAATACAGAACTGGGAAATATGATGATGATGATGATGATGATGATGATGATGAGAGGGGAGTAAACAGGGTGAGATGAGGAGAATGAGAGAGATGGATGGACATAACAGTGAATGTATTATGTATATTAACCTGACAAATGCCGAAGTAAGCTGGTAAGGGTGAGGTAATATGGAGCCTGACCCTACCGTGACACCATATAATTATTGATTTATCCACCGATAGATCTATCTATCTATCTATAGCCCGACGCCCTAATCCCGCAAAGAGTGGCCGCAGACAAAACTTTACTTTTTCTGTGATATTGTATTTTAGTCATTTGTAATACCATAAAGGGCAAAGTAAAGTTGATATACAGCTGATTCTTTTATTATCTTTAGTGTTTTACAAGAGTTTACAATTACAATACATTTACAAAGTATACAAGTAGCAATGGCAGCAGCTGTTAGGTTACTCTGGCAGAAGATTTTATCTCAAAGTATATCACAAAAGTATTGGACTAGAGCAAATGTTTCAAGTATTATCAAAGTATATCAGTTAAATACGGGCAAGATACCTTTAGCAATTAATATTATGTAGTAGGTCCTATGTGTATCTCCAACTCGCTCCCTCGCTCCTACTCGCCCCTCTACCCTCTCTCCATCACGCTCACTCTAGAACGACAGAAAAAGAAAAAGCGCATAAAAAAGTAAAGGTGGGGAAGAGAAAGAAGCACTAAAGCAGACAGACACTAACAGACAGACACACCATCCCAGCACGTTCGGCTGCGCTGAGGACAGGCAGACAGGACAGACGGAGAGGAAGATGGAAGTGGAAGGAAGTCTCCCCTTTCCCGCCTCCCCCCACCCCACCTCCCTCCCCAGACCCACCTACCTGCCACACCCAGCCTAGTATGCTGGGAACTAAACACACACACACACACACACACACACACACACACACACGCACGCACGCACGCACGCACGCACGCGCACGCACGCACGCACGCACACGCACACACACACACACACACACACACACACACACACACACACACACACCAAAAAAAAAAAAATCACGCACACACAATCACACCCTAAAGGAAAATACAAAGAAAAATACAACCTGTCACCTGTCCTGTCCGGCGCTCCGATCTCCCTGCAGGCTCTCCGGTCTCCCCTGGTGTCTCGGCCGTCTCGTCTCTCCCTCGCAGCCGTCTCTGCATCGCCTGGGGAAATACAGGAACATCAAAGGTGCCTAAGGAATGCAATGCCTACCAGAGTAACGCTATACAGGTGCCGCCACAGCTGTGCTACCCTCCCTACCACATCACCTATCAATACAAGCTACAACACACGCTGCACCAGTTCCTCTGCAGGGCTTGCCATGTTCTCGAGCGGCCATCTCGTCGTCTACAGCTGCTATTTCTTCCGTAGTTGCCACCCCTTCTTCTGAGGTTGCCATGTCTTCTGAGGTTGCCATCTCGTCTTCTGAGGTTGCCATCTCGTCTTCTGGGGCTGCAGCTTCGCCTTCCCCCTCGCCTGCAGTTGCCATCTCGCTGGCCAGGGTTGACATCTCGTCCTCCGGCGTTTCCATCGTTTTCTGTGGAGCAAATATCAATTAGCCCAAAGTACACACTATATGCTGCTGCTGAGCCTATGTCCCGTATTCTGGGTGGCATAGGAGGCTTCGTAGCGCATTTCCCTGAGAGATTTATTTTCCATAACACCAACATTATATTGCAAACTTAAGTCAATGTCTTCTAACCCCAACTTGTCACCCAATTCCTTCCCATTCCTCACATCCTTCCTTTAAGTTCTTCACAGCCATACTGTACCATCACCACACCCACACTACCACCACCACCACCACAACCACACTCCATCACAACCACACTCCATCGTAATACAACCACCAGCATAACATTATCACCACTACCACAACCACGTACTACACCACCATCACAACCACACACCACCACCACCAACACCGCTGACATCACCACCGTCACAACCACCACACAGCTATCAGTGCTCTCGTGCAAAATTTGAGAGAGAGAGAGAGAGAGAGAGAGAGAGAGAGAGAGAGAGAGAGAGAGAGAGATTTGTGCGTGTGCGTGTGTGGTGCGTGTGCGTTTCGTGCATGTGTGGTGCGTGTGCGTTTCGTGCGTGTGTGTGCATATGCGTGTGCGTGTGCGTGTGCGTATGTGTATGTGTATGTATGTGTGTGTGTGTGTGTGTGTGTGTGTGAAAATAACTCTTTTAACAATAAACAAAATGCATGACTAAGTGTACGATGTGAGAACAGCTCAGAAAAAAATATTTCAAATTTCAAAAAGTTTAAAAATGGTTCAAATACCTTTTACTTGGGGAGAAAGCTATTATTTCCCACTCCTGTCGTCTGTCGTGTCGGTGTAAATATCCTTTGCTTGCCTGGTCGTGTAAATATCCTCTGCCTGCTTGATCGTGCGAAAATCCTCTTCTTTCTTCGTGTCAATGGAAAAATTCAACCTGAGAGGTGGAGAGCAGAGGTGTGAGGGTAGGGGAGGTTTGACTGGTGGCAGGGAGATGGGAGGGGGGGGTAGAAGGAAGAGGTGAGGGGGTAGGGAAGAGGTGAGGGGGTAGGGAAGAGGTGAAGGGGTAGGGAAGAGGTGAGGGGGTAGGGAAGAGGTGAGGGGGTTGGGAAATGGTGGGGGGGTAGAGAACAGGGGAGGGGGGTTGAGGGAAGAGGTGAGGGGGTAGGGAAGAGGTGAGGCGGGTAGAGGGAAGAGGTGAGGGGATAGGGAAGGGGTGAGGGGGTAGGGAAGAGGTGAGGGGGTAGGGAAGAGGTGAGGGGGGTAGGGAAGAGGTGACGGGGGTAGGGAAGAGGTGACGGGGGTAGGGAAGAGGTGACGGGGGTAGAGGGAAGAGGTGAGGGGGTAGGGAAGAGGTGAGGGGGGAAGGGGGAAAAGGTGAGGGGGTAGAGGGAGGAGGTGAGGGGGTAGAGGGAGGAGGTGAGGGGGTAGGGAAGAGATGAGGGGGTAGGGAAGAGGGGAGGGGGGGTTAGGGAAGAGGTGAGGGGGTAGGGAAGAGGTGAGGGGGTAGGGAAGGGGGACTGGAGTAGCCGGCATAGAGAAGGTGACAGTTTAGAGATGGTGTGTACAATTAGCCACTGCTACGACGCCAAATCACAAAAATCCACCTCTGGAAATATATCAGTGTGGTTGTTTGTAAATGTTGGCAAATTTAACAATGGTATTTAACATGTTTTCCATCGGCTGTTTAATTAGCAAGGAGTGTTTGGGAGTTTTCATAAACCTCAGGGCACCTTCGAAATAAACAGATGTTAACCAGGATTATTGTATCTCCCTTGCCGGACGGGTGTGTGAATAATGAACTCATTTCTTAGTAGGGATTGTCACCAAAAAAATAGCTTCTTTAGACCCGAGAGCACCAGCATTGTCAACAGCTCGTGTCATAGTGGAATTGCTGTACCGTGTAAATATGTAGTTATAATACGTCCACATCCACGTCAACCAATAGAGTACACGCATTATTTTAAGTAATTTCTTGGAGGGGTGGGGGTACAGACAATCTTCACCCCCCCTCCCCCCGTAGTTCACACAACGCACGACGTCAGAACGCATGCCCTGATCAAGGAAGGGTGTAAATCACAATCTATATGCAAATATGTGAACGGTACAGTCATGAGAGCCAACCTGAAAGCCATTATGGTCAAAGCCCCATCCTGTCACCGACCATGACTACCAAAATCTCAGTCAGTCATCGAGATGGTGAATAAATCGGATAATGTCGGGGCACATGATCATGTTAGTGTTAACCCATTCAGCCTGGAAACGTCGTTCATTTTATTCTTGCAACAGCCTGATGATTTTACTCAGCTTAGGGTACACTTTTCAAACCGAAGGAGTCAGATGCAGTACTAATAAAATCTTTAGTACGAGAGGCTGCTCGTAAGCTGAATAAAATGGCTTGATACCAATAAGAATAAAATAAGAATGACGTCACTCTGGTTCAGGGGAATAAACGAATCTTTACCTAACCAAGGATTACGTAGCCAACACATTTCGTACAGAAATAACAATGATTAGATGGACGTGTAGTTTTTACTTAAATGCTAGGCCTGGGTTTGGGGGGGAGGCTAGGTTTACTATTGACGAATTAAGAGGAGGGATGGGACGAAAGTGTATTGTTGTGATGAGGAGGGATAGATTGAGATGGTTAGGACATGTGAAGAGGATGGAGGATGACAATTGGGTGAGGAGAGAGAGGTGTGAACGTCGGAGGTAGGGCTGCGAGAGGCAGACCGGAAAAGGCCTGGGACGAAGTCATAGTGTGACGTCAGGGATAAGGGAGTGAATAGGGAGGCTGCAAAAGATTGTGCAGTGTGGAGAGCCGCCATGATGTGACCAAGGCCGACGACGCATGCAAGCATGTTAGATCCTTTAAAAAAGATACGACACGAACGATTCGATACAGGTGAGGTTCAGGGATCACCATTTTATATAATTTATCTCCTGCCACTTTTGCCTTCCATCTCTACAGTATCCCCGGCCATCCTATCGCGTTGACGAATAGGGGAATTTGGAGGAGGAACACGAACAACAACAGTCTACCCTCCTCCTCCCTGCCTGACTTACCTCATGCCCCTCCCCCCCGCTCTCTCTCTCTCTCTCTCTCTCTCTCTCTCTCTCTCTCTCTCTCTCTCTCTCTCTCTCTCTCTCTCTCTCTTTCTTATCTGTATCTCCACACTCCGACACGACAGCTAAATATGACCCACCACCTGTGTGGTGGTTTAGTGTGTGTGTGTGTGTGTGTGTGTGTGTGTGTGCGTGTCGGCATGTGCGTGAACATGTGTGTGTGTGCATCATTGTGTGCCTGTATCTGAGCTCGTATCTGAGTGTGCGTGTATCAGTGCCTGTGTGTATCAGTGCCTGTGTGTATCAGTGCCTGTGTGTATCAGTGTGTGCGTATATTAGTGTGCGTGCGTGCTCTGATCAGTGCTTGTATCAGTGTTTGCGTGAATGAATACGTGCGTGCAGTAGTGTGTGCCTGCTTCGTGTGCGCGTGTTTAGTGCGTACATGCCGCAGCGAGTGCGTGCATCGGTGTGTGCGTGCATCGGTGTGTGCGTGCATCAGTGTGTGCGTGCATCAGTGTGTACATGCTAATTGTGTACGTAGTCAAATTGTACGTGTTCAGTGTGTACGTGTTCAGTGTGTGTGTGTGTGTGTGTGTGTGTGTGTGTGTGTATCAGTATGTGCGTGAACCTGTGTGTGGTGTGTGTGCATCATTGTGTGCGTGTATCTGTACTCGTATCTGATTGTGAGTGTATCAGTGCCTGTGTGTATCAGTGTCTGTGTGTATCAGTGCCTGTGTGTATCAGCGCCTGTGTGTATCAGTGTCTGTGTGTATCAGTGTCTGTGTGTATCAGTGCCTGTGTGTATCAGTGCCTGTGTGTATCAGTGTCTGTGTGTATCAGCGCATGTGTGTATCAGCGCCTGTGTGTATCAGTGCCTGTGTGTATCAGTGCCTGTGTGTATCAGTGCCTGTGTGTATCAGTGTGTGCGTATTTTAGTGTGCGTGCGTGCTCTGATCATTGCTTGTATCAGTGTTTGCGTGAATGAATACGTGCGTGCATTAGTGTGTGCCTGCTTCGTGTGCGCGTGTTTAGTGCGTACATGCCGCAACGTGTGCGTGCATAGGTGTGTGCGTGCATCGGTGTGTGCGTGCATCAGTGTGTACGTGCTAAGTGTGTAGGTGTTCAGTGTGTAGGTGTTCAGTGTGTAGGTGTTCAGTGTGTATGTGTTCAGTGTGTAGGTGTTCAGTGTGTACGTGTTCAGTGTGTAGGTGTTCAGTGTCTGCGTGTTTATTGTGTGCGTGTTTATTGTGTGCGTGTTCAGTGTGTATGTGTTCAGTGTGTACGTGTTCAGTGTGTACGTGTTCAATGTGTGCGTGATCGGTGTGTGCGTGTTTTTTTGTGTGTGTTTGTGTGTGTGTGTCTGTGTGTGTGTGTCTGTGTGTGTGTCTGTCTGTCTGTGTGTGTCTGTGTGTGTCTGTGTGTGTGTGTCTGTGTGTGTGTGTCTGTGTGTGTGTGTCTGTGTATGTGTGTGTGTGCGTGTGCTTGTGCATGTGCGTGTGCGTGTGCGTGCGCGTGCGCGTGCGTGTCCGTGTGAATGTGCGTGTGCGTGTGTGTGTGTGTGTGTGTGTGTGTGTGTGTGTGTGTGTGTGTGTGTGTGTGTGTGTGTGTGTGTGCGTTTGTGCGTGCGTCCGCGCGTGTGCATTAAAATATCCGAGCATCACTGAGTCCATGCATCAATGTGTGTGTGTGCGTGTGTGTGTGTGTGTGTGTGTGTGTGTGTGTGTGTGTGTGTGTGTGTGTGTGTGTGTGTGTGTGTGTGTGTGTGTGTGTGTGTGTGTGTGTGTGTGTGTATCTCAGTATGTGCGTGAACCTGTGTGTGTGTGTGCATCATTGTGTGCGTTTATCTATGCTCGTATCTGAGTGTGTGTGTATCAGTGCCTGTGTGTATCAGTGCCTGTGTGTATCAGTGCCTGTGTGTATCAGTGCCTGTGTGTATCAGCGCCTGTGTGTATCAGTGTGTGCGTATATTAGTGTGCGTGCGTGCTGTGATCAGTGCTTGTGTTAGTGTTTGCGTGAATGAATCCGTGCGTGCAGTAGTGTGTGCCTGCTTCGTGTGCGCGTGTTTAGTGCGTACATGCCGCAGCGTGTGCGTGCATCGGTGTGTGCTTGCATCTGTGTGTGCGTGCATCTGTGTGTGCGTGCATCAGTGTGTACGTGCTAAGTGTGTACGTAGTCAAATTGTGTGTGTTCAGTGTGTACTTAGTCAAATTGTACGTGTTCAGTGTGTACGTGTTCAGTGTGTACGTGTTCAGTGTGTACGTGTTCAGTGTGTGTGTGTGTGTGTGTGTGTGTGTGTGTGTGTGTGTGTATCAGTATGTGCGTGAACCTGTGTGTGTGTGCATCATTGTGTGCGTGTATCTATGCTCGTATCAGTGCCTGTGTATATCAGTGCCTGTGTGTATCAGTGTGTGCGTATATTAGTGTGCGTGCGTGCTCTGACCAGTGCTTGTATCAGTGTTTGCGTGAATGAATACGTGCGTGCATTAGTGTGTGCCTGCTCCGTGTGTCCGTGTTTAGTGCGTACATGCCGCTGCGTGTGCGTGCATCAGTGTGTACGTGCTAAGTGTGTACTTTGTCAAATTGTGCGTGTTCAGTGTGTACGTGTTTGTGTGTACGCGTTCAGTGTGTGCGTGTTCAGTGTGTGCGTGTTCAGTTGTGCGTGTTCAGTGTGTGTGTGTGTGTGTGTGTGTGTGTGTGTGTGTGTGTGTGTGTGTGTGTGTGTGTGTGTGCGTGTGCGTGTGCGTGTGCGTGCGTGTGCGTGTGTGTGTGTGTGTGTGTGTGTGTGTGTGTGTGTGTGTGTGTGTGTGTGTGTGTGTGTGTGTGTGTGTGTGTGTGTGTGTGTGTTTATTGTGTGCGTGTTCAGTGCGCGCGTATTCAGTGTGTGTGTATTCAATGTGTGCGTGTTAGTGTGCGTTCTCAGTGTGTGCTGTGTGTGCGTATTTACTCTGAGCGTATACCAGTGTGTAACTCAAACTGTCTACATGTTTGTAAGAGTGAAGGTATGCAAAAATTTAATGATGATGATGATGATGATGATGATGATGATGATGATGATGATGATGATGATAATTTTTTCTAGTTCTTTTTAATCCAGAAACGTTTATGTTATCAAGGAGGATTCTGTACTCTACTCCTTTCACCTTAACTTGACCCAAATTTTCGTCCATTTGCAGCTTTTCACGTGTCGCAGTTGCGTCTTTGAAACAGCACTTTTTCGTGACTAGCATAATATTCTATTGTTACAACTCAGCATTCGAGATAAAAAGATTGCAATTTAGGCCAAGTTAGAGTAAAATGAGTATAGTGAAGGGGATGGGATGGAGGGATGGAGTAGAGAGGTATACGAGAGACGCGGGTGTACGTTGGGGGAGGGCAGCGAAATGGCAGTGTACAGGGCGACATGGAGGCGATTTGTTTATGGCCACCCCTTACGGGTTTAATGCGTCTGGCTATAGATAACTAGACAATTAGGGCTATAGATATAGGTGACGATACACAACTATTAAAATTACATCCATTTCCCTTATTTTCTACAATTTCTTTGGCCTACAACGCTTCCTGGCTGACCGTAAGATATCCCCGTGTCCTAATTTAGTCACCTTAATGGCACAAACAGCAAAACCCAACACTTGCAGCAAGAGGAGAAGCCTACACACCATCACTACCCCCTAACCAGCAAAACGACGTCTATTGCCCTCATCTGTTGAATCTATTTGACCTATGACACTTCCTGGTTGGCAGCAAGATACCTCTGTGTCCTATCTGAATCATCTTAATGGCAAAAACAGCGAAATGTAACACCAAAACAGTAAAATTTAACACTTACAGCAGGAGACGGAGCCGACGCAGCCTCACCCTCTTATCGTCCGAGTACCACTGACTGACCAATGGAATGCCATGCTTGTTCAGCCCAGAAACTCGTGTGAAACTTTATCCAACTACTTTTACAACCACTAGAGGGCATGGAGACCCTCTCATCTTCAGGGTAACTCTAGCATTTATTCTAGCTAATACCAGAGGCTATTATGCACCTGTGAGCTATTTATAAGTGTCTGAGAGCGTTAATGCTGTAAATATTAACCCTCCAATGATCATGACAACTCTAGTACTTTTATTTTATTAGATTCCAGACGATTTTATTCAGCCGGGATTGGGTCATAAGGGCCTGGGTGCATAAGAGAAAACCGTCGTAGAGGAAGCATCAGGGACCGTAGCAAACAAAGTCAGAAATTATACTTAGATGTTTACCATACTCTATTCACTTTCACTTTGCCTAATATTGCCATCTCCTCACCGTAAATACTGAGCTATAAGGATACATTAACACTAGAATATAGAACAATACTCTCTTTTCCCTAAATGGACCTACAATTACCATCTCTCCATCTTGAATGCTGAGTTGTAACAATAGATGAACACCAAAATATGATGCTAGTCACGAAGAAGTGCTATGTAAAGGATGTAGAGCCATACCATTGTCATTTCCTGGCACTGGACTACGTGAAATGAGTAAAATGACCTACACAAGGATGGAAATCTGGCCCGTGTTAGAGGAAGACCGGTATAGTCACGAAAAGGTGTTATGGAATGGATATAGAACTTCACTTTAACTTGGCCTAAAATTGCCATCTCTCCATCTTGAATGCTGAGCTGTAACAAGAACCTGATATTAGAGTATGATGCTAGTCACGAAAAAGTGCTGTTGGAGATATGTAGAGCCGTGTTATCGTCTTCTTCTGCCTGTAATTATGCTATGAGAAATAAGCAGCAAATATAAGATCTCAGCCATGTTAAGTCTGATAAGCTATACATACAGCTTAATGGAAAGCTCTGATAAATATTACAGCTATAAACTCATTCTACAACTCCCTAGCACCTGTCCCTTGGCGATTTATTTTGCTTATTACACCTTGCTCTCCTACTGTGCTGTATAAATACTTCAAGCTTTACCATAACCTGCATAAAAAACGTACAAAAGGATGTTAATCAGCCTTGTCCAAAAATATATCGCTAAGGAAGTCTTTGGTTGACTAGTGGGAGGTGCCTGTGTGTTACCATGGCAACCTCTCACACCACCAGTTACATACACACATTTTCCCACCAGCAAGTTCCATTAGAGAGTAGTGTGTGTGTGTGTGTGTGTGTGTGTGTGTGTGTGTGTGTGTGTGTATGTGTGTGTGTGTGTGTGTGTGTATAATCGTATCAGTGTGTCGTGTGCGTGTGTGTAGTCATGTGAGTATATTTCACGTACATGTGTAGGTGTGTAAGTATAAACAGTCTTATCAGTATGACGGGTGTGCGTGTGTGTATGTGACGTACATATGTAGGTGTGTATGTGCGTGTGTTTGACGTATAAGTGTAGGTGTCTATTCGTGTGTATGTACGAGTATGTTTCGTGATGTGTGTGTGTATGTATGTATATATGTATGTAGTGTGTGCACATTTGTGATATATGTCTGTAGGTCTGTGTGTGTGTGTGTGTGTGTGTGTGTGTGTGTGTGTGTGTGTGTGTGTGTGTGTGTGTGTGTGTGTGTGAAGTGTGTGCGTGTGCGTATGTATGAAGCGTGCGTTTATGTATTAATTGTGTGTGTGTGTGTGTGTGTGTGTGTGTGTGTGTGTGTGTGTGTGTGTGTGTGTGTGTGTGTGTGTGTTTGCCAGTGAAGGTTTATATACAAGGGGTGGTTGGGGTTGATTGCTCATGTAATGCCACTCAGGGATGAGTGAGGCTGGTCACTCTCATCTTAAACGTCAGGACCAACTGCCTAGCCCTGGGCTCCTACGCTCCTCGTGGGGCAATGTAGGATTGGATGATGGATGGATGGATTGTGTGTGTGCGTGTGTGTGTGTGTGTGTGTGTGTGTGTGTGTGTGTGTGTGTGTGTGTGTGTGTGTGTGTGTGTGTGTGTGTGTGTGTGTGTGTGTGTGTGTGTATGTATGAAGCGTGAGTGTATGTTTGAAGTGTGTGCGTGTGTGTATGTATGAAGCGTGCGTGTATGTATGAAGTGTGTGCGTGTGTGTATGTAGCGTGTGTATGTGTTTGAAGTGTGTGCATATGTATGAAGTGTGTGTGTATGTATGAAGTGTGTGTGCGTGTGTATGAAGTGTGTGCGTGTGTGTATGTAGTG
>NC_136961.1:942496-982496 GCF_032717465.1 Coenobita brevimanus | reverse complement strand
TTATTGCAATTGGTTTATAGTTTGATGGATCAGAAGTTGCCCCCTTTTTAGGAACAGGATGGATATTTGCTTCTTTCCAAGGGGCTGGAAAAATTGAGGTACGGATGCATAAGCGGAAAAATTTTGCCAATACAGGAGCCAACACTGAGGAGCAATTTTTAAGTACTATTGAAGGAATTTCATCTTGACCAGTGACTTTGTCTGCTGATAGATTCTGTAATACAGCTTGTACGCGTCTGGTGTGAATCATGAAAGGAGGTATTTGAGGGGAATCAAAATCAAGTACAGGAATATTATGATTTTCTGTATTTAGGGTTGAGTTTGTTGAAGAAATGTCAACTAGAAGTTTGGCTTTTCCGCGTGGGTCACTTACTAGATTTCCATCGGGGGACTGTAACGGTGGAATGGAAGAGGTGGTAGTGAAGTTAGTTTTGAATGAATTAAGGGTTGACCAGAATATTTTGTTATCATTTGGATTGTTTAGTAGTTTGTTAGCATGTCTATGTAGAAAGTTTGATTTAGAAAGATTGATAATAGTTTTGTCATGGTTTCTGATATTTTTATAATAGTTAAAGGCTTCTTTGGTTTTGGTCCTTGTATAAGTGTTATAGGCTATTGTTTTATGTTCTGTTACTCTAGCACAATTGTGGTCAAACCATTTAGGAGAATTACATCTTTTTCTGTAACTATGATGGGGAATGAATGTTTCCCCCAGTATCCCTGCTTGTCGTAAAAGGCGACTAAAAGGGTTGGCAGAGGGTTAGTGCCCCTCCCCGGAAAACAACTAACTAAAAAAACAAACAAGAAGCCTCGGACAAGGACTGACCAAACGATGACGACCCAGGACCGGACAAAGGACATGGTAATGAGTACATGGAATGTAAGAGGAGCGAATGATGAGGTGAAAGAGAGAGAGATTGTCCAGGTGCTTAAGGATGCGAAAGTGGATGTATGTGGAATAACTGAAACAAAATGGGGAGGAGAAAGTGTGAGAGAATGGGAGTATGGATGGGGTATATGTGCAGGAGTAGATGAGAATGAGAGGGCAAAGGAAGGAGTGTGTATAGTTGTGAGTAAAAGATGGAAGAAGAGCATAAGACAGTATGGATCAGTTGGGTCAAGGATTGTGTGGGTAAAGTTGAAAGTTGGAATACAAATGTGGGCGATTGTGTGTGTGTATGCGTCAACGCAAGATCGTGCTAGAAGAGTGAGAGAAGAGTTCTGGACAAATGTGGAAGTGTGCATGGAAAAGTTTGGAAGGAATGAGAGAGTGTTTTTGATTGGTGATATGAATGGTAAAGTTGGTAATGTGAAGGGGGATGGAATAGTTGGTGAGTGGGGTGTGCCTGCTGAGATAGATGAGAATGGGAGTGCGTTAGTGGACATTTGTGCTGGGAGGGGGTTGGTGATAGCCAATACCCTCTTCAGGCATAAAATGATCCACAGGTATACATGGCGAGTGATGAGAAGGGTGGGTGGTGAACTGAATGAAAGGAAGGCAATGATTGATTATGTGTGTGTGGATGAAAGGATGCGAAGATGTGTAAAGGATGCAAGAGTGTATAGAGGTTGGGGGAGTGGACTTTCTGACCACTACTTGGTGGTGGCCAGAATTAGGATGCAAGTAAGATGGAGGAATAGAAGAAGGGAAAGACGAGAGGAAGGAGTAGTTGCAAGGAGAGTGGAAAGGTTACAAGAGGATGAGAAAAAGGCAGAGTATAAGAGAGAAGTGGAGGAACGATTGGGTAAGTATGAATTGGAGCAGATGGGAGACGTGGAAGGTATGTGTAAGATATTTACAGAAGAAATATGTGCAGCATGTGATGTGGTGTGTGGAAGGAAGAGAAGACGGAGGGGGGTGCAAGGAACAGCGTGGTGGACTGAAGAGGTGAAACAGGCTGTGGCACAAAAGAAGAAAGCATACAATGAATGGATGAGAAATAGGGGCGTGGAAGAAGTTGAGAGGCGGAAGAGAGAGTTATATGTGGAAAGGAAGAGAGAGGTGAAAAGATTTGTAAGAGAGAGTAAGAAGAGATTGGATGAGGAATTTGGAAGGAATTTGAGTGTAAAGTGGAGGGACTGTAAGAAAATGTTCTGGAGAGAAGTGAAAAGAGTAAGACAGGGTGGAAGTGAAGTTAGCAGGGGAGTGAAAGATAAAAATGGTAGATTACTAGTGGAGAAGGGAGAAAAAGTGAGCAGATGGAGAGAACACTTTAAGGAATTGTTGAACGTAGAGGATGGAAGTAATGCGAGTATAAGTGGCTGGGGAATGGCTGGGAGAAGGAGGGAGGTGAGAAGACAGGAAGAAATTAGTAGGATAGAAGTTGTGGAAGCAATGAAGAAAGTTAAATCGGGGAAAGCCCCAGGAATTGATGGAGTGTGTGGTGAAATGCTGAAGCATGGGGGAGAGATAGTAGTAGAATGGATGTGGAAGATGTGCAGATTGGCCTGGGAGGAAGGTAGAGTCCCGGAGGATTGGAAGTCAGGTATAATTATTCCCTTGTACAAAGGAAAAGGGGAAAAAGAAGTGTGTGGTAATCATAGGGGCATTTGTCTTCTTAGTATAATAGGAAAAGTGTATGGTAGGATACTTATAGACAGAGTTAGAGAAAGAACAGAGAAATTAGTTGGAGAAGAACAGGGAGGCTTTAGGAAGGGAAGAAGTTGTGTAGATCAGATATTCATTCTTAGATCTTTAGTGGAAAAGTTTCTAGAGAAGGGAAAGAAGTTTATGCGGCTTTCATGGATTTGGAGAAAGCATATGACAGGGTGGATAGACAAGGATTGTGGAAAGTGTTAAGAATATATGGAGGAGATGGGAAGTTGTTGAATGCTGTGAAGAGTATGTACGATGGTGCGAAGGCTGCAGTGCGTGTGGATGGTGAACTAAGTGAATTTTTCTCTTTGAAAGTTGGTTTGAAACAGGGATGTGTCATGTCTCCATGGTTGTTCAATCTGTACATGGATGGGGTAATAAAAGAGGTACAAGGTAGGGTAGTGGATGTTGGAGTGGCCCTGGTGAGAGAGGATAGTGTTTGGAAACTCCCTGTACTGTTGTTTGCAGATGATACTGTGTTGTTGAGTGAAGACGAAGGGGAGCTGCAAGGCTTGGTGGATGAGTTTGAGAGAGTGTGTAAGAAACGGAACCTAAAGATGAATGTAGGGAAGAGTAAAGTGATGGTCTTTGAGAGAGGTGAAGTTAGTGAATGTACAGCGAGGTTGGATGGTGAGGAATTGGAAAATGTGAGTACGTTTAAGTATTTGGGTAGTGTGATGAGTAAGGATGGAGGTTTGGAGGGTGAAGTGCTTGAAAGGGTACAGCAGGGAAGAAAGGTTGCTGGTTCCTTGAAAGCAGTGATAAGAAACAGGGAAGTGAGCATGGAAGTGAAAAAGTTACTACATGACAGTATTGTGATACCAACTCTAACGTACGGAAGTGAAGCTTGGACATTGTTGGAAGGACACAAGTCAAGAGTGAGAGCAATGGAAATGAGTTATTTAAGAGGAGCCTGTGGAGTCACGTGGAGAGACAGGCTGACGAATGAGGATATAAAGGAACGTTGTGGTGTGGATGTGGATGTGATAGGAAGCGTTATGAGGAATACACTGAGGTGGTTTGGCCATGTGGAGAGGATGGAGGCTGAAAGACTGACGAAGAGAGTGTATATGAGTGAGGTGGAGGGGGGAAGAGGGAGGGGGAGGCCGAGGATGAGATGGAGGGATGGGGTGGAGAGGTGTATGAGAGAGTGGGGTGTGAGTTGGGAGCAGGGCAGTGTAATGGCGGGGGACAGGGCGACTTGGAGGCGATTTGTTTGTGGCCACCCCAAACGGGATTGAGGCGTCTGGCAATAGATAGATAGATAGATAGAAAAAGGAGGTCCAAGGAACACCCATGAGAAAATTTTGAAGTCCCTGCCAGTCTGGCCTGTCGTAGTGCCATTTAGTCCTCACGACAGGTTCAGAGCAGGAGGGTGTGGTAGATGTGAAACTGGTGGCTTGAATCAGACAATGATCCGAAGATACGAGGGGAGACTTCACTTCGACACTATAATTATCTGAATTGGTTGTTAGAAACAAGTGCAATAGGTGGGGATTTTGATCGGGGTTGTCTGGTACACGGGTGGGTTGACTGACTAACTGGGTGAGATTAAATGAGTCTGCAAATAGCTCACATTCAAGACCAGAGTCATCAGTTCTGGCTGAATAAGTGAGCCATTCAACATTATGGACATTAAAATCACCCAGAATAGTAATTTCTGATGCAGTATTAATGTTGAGGACACTTAGTTGTGAAGACAGAGAGTCAAATAAACTCGGCTCTGAAGGGGCATTAGGGGAACGATAAACACAACAGAAATACTTAATTTTACCAAAAGAATTTAATTTGTATATGGAATAGTCGAAATAAGGACAATTAAATTTAGTAATCTCCTCCAGGGCAATTTCTGATTTAGCAAAGCAACATACGCCTCCTTTGGGTCTGAAATTTTGAATCAAGATATCTATCTATATATCTATATACCTAGGCTGCTTCCCCCAAGGAAAGGGAGGTAGCCGAGACGGGACGACACACTCCCCATTTACTCATCCATTCAAACACAGTCATTCGCATCTTAGCCCCAAAGGGGAGAAGGGACAGATCCTCACCGCACCACACCACACATGGGTCAAATTAAATGGGGAAAATTAAATCTAGCTAAATCAGAGTAGTAGCTTACTTGTGTTTCTGTCAGAAATAGCAGATCAGGGGATTCAAACTGGAGGAAATTTTGAACAGAGTTGATGTTGGAGTGCAGTCCCCTAATATTGCAAAAGAAAATTTTACTGCACTGACGAGCAGACTTAGGGCGCCGCAACACTGGGGGTGGCACAGTCGCTTGATGACGACCGGGAGGGCCCTGTGCAGACAACCCAGCCCTGCCGGTGGTGGTCACCCGAGAAACCAGCGCACTGATTCCCAGTATAGCAGCAGCCATGGGTCTTTTTATGGGGGGGAGAACAGGGATGTGTTGTGGAATGGGTATGATATGTAATGACAAGATCGGTGTTTTATGGAGAGAGGATAGCTGGTTTAAGGTAATGTAATATAATGTGGATGTGTGTGTTGTGTAAAGAGGGCAGCCTGATGCCCTCCGCTGTGTGAGGCAGAAAGATGTGTAACCAGCTACCAAGGCCTAGCAGAGAAAATGGAATCCAGGCTATTCCCTGAGTCTACCGTTACCTTGGCGGTAGTACTTCCCTGGGCGGGGCTGCCTACCCCTACTACACCAAACGTATGTCTGTACCTTGATTTATACCACAAACACTATAGACACGCCTTCACGTGCTGCCACTGAGGAGAGAGAGAGAGAGAGAGAATGGAAGGAAAGGTGGGAAAGGATGAAGGAAGAGATGGACGGAAGGAAAGATAAGAGAGAGAGAGAGAGAGAGAGAGAGAGAGAGAGAATGGAAGGAAAGGTGGGAAAGAATGAAGGATGAAGGAAGAGATGGACGGAAGGAAAGATAAGAGAGAGAGAGAGAGAGAGAGAGAGAGAGAGAGGAAGACCGTTGACTGTGCGTGTGTGTGTGTGTGTGTGTGTGTGTGTGTGTGTGTGTGTGTGTGTGTGTGTGTGTGGTTGTGGGTGTGTGTGTGGGTGTGTGCATCAGTACTGAGGCTGGGCAATTACAGGTAAGTAGGTAGGTAAGTAGGTAGATAAGGAGGTAGGTAAAGTAGGTAGGTATTTAGATAGGTAGGTAGGCAGGTAGATAGGTTGGTTGGTAGGTAGGTAGACAGAGAAATAGGTGGGTAGGTAAGTAGGTTGGTAGGTAGGTAAGTAGGTTGGTAGGTAGGTAGGAAGGTTGGTAGGTAGGTAGGCAGGTCGGTAGGTAGGCAAGAATAAAGTTAAGTAGGTAGATAGGTCAGTAGGTAGGTAAGTAGGTAGGAAGGTAGGTAAGTAGATAAACAGGTAGGTAGGCTGGTAGGTAAGTAGATACTAAGGTAGGTAGGTAAGTAGATACGTACAGTAGGTAGGACGGTAGGTAGGCCATTAGTATGTATATATGGAGATACCTAATAGACAACAGACAGACAGACAGACAGACAGGATGGATGAAGGGAAGGACCGAAGGAAGGAAGGAAGGAAGGAGGGAAGGAAGGAAGGAAGCAAGGAGGAAGGGAAGGAAGGAAGGAGGGAATGAAGAAAGGAAGGAATGAAGGAAGGACGGAAGGAAGGAAGGAAGGAAGAGGAAGAAAGGAATGAATGAATGAATGAATGAAGGAAGGAAGGAAGAAAGGAAGGAAAGAAGTAAGGAAGGAAGGAAGGAAGGAAGGAATAAAGGAATGAATGAATGAATGAATGAAGGAAGGAAGGAAGGAAGGAAGCAGGAAGTAAGAAAAGAAAATGACTAAGGGAGAGGAGAGGGGGGGGGTGGAGGGAGTGGCTGGGGACGAGAGTCAAGGAGACGGGCTGGGGACGCGCCAGACGAGAGAATATGATATGTCAGGCTCGTCCCCAGCCCGTCTCTTCTGGCCTCTCGTCCCCAGCCACTCTGTTTGTCTGTCTCCGTGTCTGTCTGTCTCCGTGTCTGTCTGTCTCCCTGTCTGTCTCTCAGTCTGTCTGTCTGCCTCTCTCTCTCTCTCTCTCTCGCTTTGTCTATCTCTGTCTTTCTCTGTCTCTGTCTCTTTCTGTCTGCCTCTCTGTCTGTCTGTCTTTCTCTCTCTCTCTCTCTCTCTCTCTCTCTCTCTCTCTCTCTCTCCCACGTGTCTTCACTGCCTGAGCTTCTCTAGGGACAAGATACTGTAGGTAGGTAGGGTAGGGTAGGGTAGGGTAGGGTAGGGTAGGGTAGGGTAGGGTAGGGTAGGACAGAGTAGGGCCGGGTAGTGTAGGGCAGGGTAGTGTACGGTAGTGTAGGGTAGGGCAAGGTAGGGCAGGGCAGGGCAGGGTAGTCAGTAAAGGTAGATTAGTTTTGGTCTGGTAGATTTAGGTAAGCTTACAGTTAGATAAATAGATAGATAGACGTGGATGATATTTTGATTATGAACTCTGATACACACAGGTCTTTTGGCGTCTCTCTCTCTCTCTCTCTCTCTCTCTCTCTCTCTCTCTCTCCCTTGCCACACGCCTTCATCCCGTAAGGGGTGGCCACAAACAAATCACCTCCATGTCGCCCTGACCACGGCCATTTCACTGCCCTCCCCCCAACTTACACCCCCCCCTCTCATACACCTCTCTACTTCACCCCTCCATTTCTTCCTCGGTCTCCCTCTCCCTCTCCCCTCCTCCACCTCACCCACATCACTCTCCTAGTTAATCTCACATCCATTATGTAAGCATCACCGGTGTGTGTGTGTGTGTGTGTGTGTGTGTGTGTGTGTGTGTGTGAGAGAGAGAGAGAGAGAGAGAGAGAGAGAGAGAGAGAGAGAGAGAGAGAGAGGATTTATGTATACGAGTGTAGGAAAGGGGACTTTGAATGTGTGTGTGTGTGTGTGTGTGTGTGTGTGTGTGTGTGTGTGTGTGTGTTAGAGTGACGTGTGGCAGTGTTAAGGTGCCTATCTATCTATCTATCATTCTATCCACCCATCCATCCATCTATCTGTCTATCTATCTGTCCATTTATCTATCCACTCATCCCTCCATCCATCTATCTATTTATCCTTCCATCTATCAATCTATCATCCATCCATCAATCCATCCATCTATCAATCTATCATCCATCCATCCATTCATCCATCCATCCATCCACCCATCCCTCCATCCATCTATCTATTTATCCATCAACCTATCAATCTATCCATCCATCTGTCTATCTATCTAATCTAACAGGCGAAACATAACTTAGCTTTTATCGCAGGTAAGCGATGGCTGACTGGCTGGCTGACTGGCTGGCTGGCTGGCTGGGTGACTGGCTGGCTGGCTGGGTGACTGGCTGGCTTTCCTTATGGCTTGCTGTGGATTTCCTGCATTTCCGTACGTCTATCTGTCAAAAAATCATCATCATCATCATCATCATTATTATTATTATTATTATTATTATTATTATTATTACTATCATTATTTCTATGATGGTAGTGAAGCATGTGTAAGGGTAAATGGGCATCTGAGTGAATGGTTCACGATCGGTGTGGGCGTGGGACAAGGTTGTGTGATGTCCCCATGGTTGTTTAATATATAGCCTATATGGATGGGGTGATGAGAGAAGTAAAAACACGAGTAATGGAGAGAGGGATGGCGTTGGTAATGAATGGTGATGGATGGAATATCTCCAATTTGTTGTATGCTGATGATGCAGTACTGCTTGCAAGTACCGGACAGGAACTTGGTAGGCCAGTGCAGAGTTTTGCTGATGTCTGTAAGCGTCGTGCCTTGAGAGTAAATGTACAAAAGAGTAAAGTGATGGTTAATGAGAGAGAAGGTGACTCCCAGTGTGATGTTACAGTGAATGGAGAGAGACTGGAGTTGGTGAGAGAGTTCAAATACCTGGGTACAGTGATAGAAAAAAGAGGAAAATGTGCAAAAGAAGTGGAAAGTAGAGTGACACAAGGAAGGAAAGTAGCTGGTGCAATGAAGGCCTTGATGAGAAACAGAGGCTTGAGTGCTGCAGCTGCACGAGGCTTACATGAAGGAGTGTGTGAGACTATGGTGTGGCATGGAAATGAAAAGTCAAGAGTGAGAGCAGTGGAGATGGGACTGCTGAGGAACGTATGTGGGGTACAGAGAGTGGATAGGATACGAAGTAATTTGATCCGTGAAAGATGTGGAGTGAGGAAATCTGTGGACACCAGTTTTATCACAGTTCCTTAGGTATGGTGCAATACCACACTGAATGCAGTATTCCACCTTTGTCTCTTCTTGTTTGTTGTTTTTTTGCTATGTCTGAATCTGGAAACACTGAAATGAATTGCTCAGCATCATCATTTGTACTTGCAAAAGAATAATTGGAGCTGACAACCATCAAAGCTTGAATAGCTTCTACTTCGAGAATCAAGGTCCAAATGAAATGGAGGAATTGAAGAAGGGAAGGGCAGCAGGAAGTGGTTCATACAAGGAGGGTGGAAAGGTTACAAGAGGATGGAAAAAGGCAGAATATAAGAGAGAAGTAGAGGAGCGATTGGGTAAATATGGACTGCAGCAGATGAGGGACGTGGAAGGTGTGTGCAAGATATTCACAGAAGAAATCTGTCCAGCATGTGAGGTGGTGTGTGGGGTGAAGAGAAGTTTCAAGCATAGGCTAGATAAGCATATGACAAATAATGGGTGGATATAGAAAAAAGGAAATCTTATAACCAATACTAATTCACAATTTTTCCTTTTCAGGTTACACTATGATAGTCTCTATTCTCCTTTCACACTTTCCTGTAAAATGTCCACGCCAGTTTTTCTATACTGCGTGGTGTTCTTTCTGACTTTTTCCTGCCGGCTTCGGTTGGAGGGCTTGGAGGGAGGGGGAGAGCCTTCGTCTTTGCTATCCTTATCTCATTCTAGTAGTTCAGTCACTCTTCTAGGAGCTGCCTAGCAGGGGCCAACCGGCCTACTGTAGTTGTCCTCTCTTCTTATGTTCTTATGAAAGGGGGTTCAAGGAACAGCATGGTGGAATGAAGAGGTGAGACAGGCTGTGGCACAAAAGAAGAAAGCATATCTTGAGTGGATGAGAAATAGGGGTATGGAAGAAGCTGAGAGATGGAAGAAAGAGTTATATGTAGAGAGGAAGAGAGAGGTGAAAAGATCAGTAAGAGAAAGTAAGAAAAGAGTGGATGAGGAATTTGAAAGGAATTTGAATGTAAAGTGGAGGGAATGTAAGAAAATGTTCTTGAAAGAGGTAAAGAGAGTTAAAGAAGTTAGTCAGGGAGTGAACGATAAAAATGGCAGATTACTAGTGGAGAAGGGAGAAAAAGTGAGCAGATGGAGAGAACACTTGAAGGAATTGTTGAACATAGAGAATAAAAATAAAGGGAATATAATTGGCTGGGGAATGGCTGGGAGACAGAAGGATGTGAGAAGAGAGGAAGAAATCAGTAGGATGGCAATTGTGGAAGCAATGAAGAAAGTCAAAATGGGGAAAGCCCCAGGAATTGATGGAGTGTGTGGTGAAATTATGAAGCATGGGGGACAGATAGTAGTAGAATGGATGTGGAAGATGTGAAGACTGGCCTGGGAGGAAAGTAGAGTCCCGGAGGATTGGAAGTCAGGTATAATTATTCCCTTGTACAAAGGAAAAGGGGAAAAAGAAGTGTGTGGTAATCATAGGGGCATCTGTCTTCTTAGTATAATAGGAAAAGTGTATGGTAGGATACTTATTGACAAAGTTAGAGAAAGAACAGAGGAATTAGTTGGAGAAGAACAGGGAGGCTTTAGGAAGGGAAGAGGTTGTGTAGATCAGATATTCATTCTTAGATCTTTAGTGGAAAAGTTTCTAGAGAAGAGAAAGAAGTTGTACGCGGCTTTCATGGATTTGGAGAAAGCATATGACAGGGTGGATAGACAAGGATTGTGGAAAGTGTTAAGAATATATGGAGTAGATGGGAAGATGTTAAATGCTGTGAAGAGTATGTACGATGGTGCTAAGGCTGCAGTGCGTGTGGATGGTGAACTAAGTGAATTTTTCTCTTTGAAGGTTGGGTTGAAACAGGGATGTGTCATGTGTCCATGGTTGTTCAATCTGTACATGGATGGGGTAATAAAAGAGATACAAGGTAGGGTAGTGGATGTTGGAGTGGCCCTGGTGAGAGAGGGTAGTGTTTGGAAACTCCCTATACTGTTGTTTGCAGATGATACCGTGTTGTTGAGTGAAGACGAAGGAGAGCTGCAAAGCTTGGTGGATGAGTTTGGGAGAGTGTGTAAGAAACGGAATCTGAAGGTGAATGTAGGGAAGAGTAAAGTGATGGTCTTTGAGAGAGGTGAAGTCAGCGAATGTACAGCGAGATTGGATGGTGAGGAATTGGAAAATGTGAGTACGATTAAGTACTTGGGTAGTGTGATGAGTAAGGATGGAGGTTTGGAGGTTGAAGTGCTTGAAAGGGTGCAGCAGGGAAGAAAGGTTGCTGGTTCCTTGAAAGCAGTGATAAGAAGCAGGGAAGTGTGCATGGAAGTGAAAAAGTTACTACATGACAGTATTGTGATACCAACTCTAACGTATGGAAGTGAAGCTTGGACGTTGCTGGAAGGACACAAGTCAAGAGTGAGAGCAGTGGAAATGAGTTATTTAAGAGGTGCCTGTGGAGTCACATGGAGAGACAGACTGACAAATGAGGATATAAAGGAGCGTTGTGGTGTGGATGTGGATGTGATAGGAAGCGTTAGGAGGAATACACTGAGGTGGTTTGGCCATGTGGAGAGGATGGGGGGTGAAAAACTGACGAAAAGCGTGTATGTGAGTGACGTGGAGGGGGAGGCCGAGGATGAGATGGAGGGATGGGGTGGAGAGGTATATGAGACAGGGGGGTGTGAGTTGGGAGCGGGGCAGTGAAATAGCGGGGGACAGAGCGACGTGGAGGCGATTTGTTTTTGGCCACCCCGAACGGGATTGAGGCGTCTGGCAATAGATAGATAGATAGATAAAGAACTACTATGGTGATCAGGCAGCCAAAGTTGACCTCCTGCCGTCCGCCATCCTCCTTTTGGGGGTCAGGGAGGGGACTGTGGGGCGTATAATTCTATAACCTGGCAGATCCATTTCGCGGTAATATCAGTGTTACCACATGAAGGCATCCCTCCTACATCACAAAATATAAGTACATCCTGACAGCGCCATAAGCTTACCTACCTAGTGTAAGCCTGGCATATGTTTCATCCAGTCTTCAAATCATACAGAAATTATGGATAAAATTATACCAGTCTGTTGCCCATGATTCCTGTAATAGCTACAAGCATTCACATCAGCTTTAAATGCACAAAAACAGGAAAAGGAGTCAGTAAATACGAGAGAAGCTTTACCTTCAAACATGGCTCTGGGACGGGAGGGGAAGAAAATAGAGTTCAATAAAATCTTCAATCATTTAATTATAACTTAATAATAAAGATGTATTACTGTATCTATTAGGGGACACTGTCGATTTTTAGCTACTTCTTCATGCAATATATTAATGATGCAATGTATGGGTAGATTTAAAATTAGCAGAACTTGACCCACTGCCAACCACTGAGCTCTATAAAATGGAGAGGTTCCGCAGCGAGTGTGTCATTTACGGTCGCCATATTGAAACACCAGCACTTGCAGCCTCCACCGTTATTGTTTTGGCTGTCTCAATGCCGCTCCTTTGTATAAATACATATCCCAGTACAAAAATATATATAGATTATGATATCTTCTGCCTAGCCCTACCAACTGTATGGGATACATTTAGTCAAGAGTGTGAATAAAACAACGTCATAGGTTACTGCATTGTAATACACTTTGTTTAAATCTTTTTTCTTTGTAACCTCCTTCACCTACTGTCTGCTTTATTATGATAACAAAGATAAAACTGAGGTCGATGGTATATACACAAATCACTGACATCGATGCACTTACTGTAACTGTATATTACAACTCTCTCTCTCTCTCTCTCTCTAGTCTTTGAACACCTATTTTTTGCACCTTGGAATTTTTTAAACGCGATGCGAATATATCGTATGTTGCACGAGTGTAAAAAGTGTAGTGTTCATCAGTACTCTTATAGACTTAGCAACAAGATATATTTCTTGCCTTTAAAACGAATGCTATCTCTTCGATGAATTTCTGTGCCCATTTTTGCATCCGTAAGCTGCACAGCGGACCAGGGCACTATATTTCCTACACCCAGCTGTCATCCTCCATCCTCTCCACATGCCCAAACAATCTCAATCTACCCCTCCTCATCACAATCTAGTATCACAACACGTATACACTCCAGTCCCATCCTTCCTCTCAATTCTTCATTCACACCTCTCATCCCTCCACACCTGTCATCCTCCATCCTCTCCACATGCCCAAACCATCTCAATCTACTCCTCCTCATCACAATACCTGTACACTCCAGTCCCATCCTACCTCTCAATTTTCAATCGTAAACCAGTCTCCCCCTCCCCCAGGCCTCGCATCCATGGACGCATGGGTAAAACAAGAAGTCATCGTACTGAGGAGGTTAAAATATATTGCACCCTACCACTGACAACGAAAAAAAGTGGAGAAATACACAGAGTAGCCTACACCCTCCCCTCTGGACAGTTATGATGCTCTTCAGTTTATAAAATACAATGGAAAACGTAGCATGCAATCACAACCACCCTCCCCGTTCAACAGCTTGGTCGACACTGACTACGTAACGTCTAGTTTCTCAGGACTTGGGGGTCGTATTCTCCTGCGATTTACTTTGTCTAATGCATTACGCAGCCCATCATAAAGGTTGTTAGTCAATTGTGTATGAGAAACAAAAAAATCGTTCAATCATCCAGACCCATCCATCCATCAATGCTTGCATCAGTAAGATTTATATAATTATTCATCAGTTGTATTCATCACTGTTATGTAATTCATGTGTAATTAAGTAATGCAGTTTAATATAATCCGGTTGCCTTTGTTGGTATACGTAAGTACCAATTTTATTAATTTTGTGGTTTGTTGTCTCATTACAAGGCAGATACACAGGAAAGTAGGTTTAGTGGTAGATAGTATGATTGGTTGGTAAGTAGACAGGATGGCAGGCAGGATGATACGTATGTAGGTGGACAGACAGACAGCTAAGTGGGCAGGTAGGCTGATGAGTAGATAGGAAAGTAAACTCGAATAAGATTAGAGTCATTCGAGTAGTGAAGACAGATGAAGGAAGAGATGATTAATTATGCAAATCTTACTGATGGATAGATGCAAGGATGGATGGATGGGTCTGGATGACTGAACGAGTGATTAGGTAGGAATAAATTGATGATGATTGGTGGTCAGATGAATAATTGATGGACGTATTGAATGAACTGATGGGTGAGTGAGTTAATGTGATAATTCATACACGCTGACAGGGTGGGTGTATGTAGGGTTGGCCAGGGCTTGCATAAGGTGAAATGCTAGTAACGAGTAAGAATGGTGTAAATATGAGTCAGGTATGAGTAAAAAGCAAGTAATTATGCGTAAAGAGTGAATGTGGGATGAATGTTAGGAATTAAATGTGGGTAAAGTGTGAGTAATGTGTGGGTAACAGCTGTGGTGTGGGTAAGGGTTATGGTGTGGGTAACAGGTGTAGTGTTGGTAAGGGTTATGGTGTAGGTAAGGTGTGAGTAAGAAATAAGGTGTGGGTAACAGGTGTGGTGTGGGTAAGGGTGGTTATGGTGTGGGTAACAGGTGTGGTGTGGGCAAGGGTTGTGGTGTAGGTAAGGTGTGAGTAAGAAGTAAGATGTGGGTAACAGGTGTGGTGTGGGTAAGGGTTATGGTGTGGGTAAGGTGTGAGTAATAAATAAGGTGTGGGTAACAGGTGTGATGTGGGTAAGGGTTATGGTGTGGGTAACAGGTGTGGTGTAGGTAACAGGTGTGGTGTGGGTAAGGTGTGAGTAAGAAGTAAGATGTGGGTAACAGGTGTAGTGTGGGTAAGATGTGAGTAAGAAGTAAGATGTGGGTAACAGGTGTGGTGTGGGTAAGGGTTATGGTGTGGGTAAGATGTGAGTAAGAAATAAGATGTGGGTAACAGGTGTGGTGTGGGTAAGGGTTATGGTGTGGGTAACAGGTGTGGTGTAGGTAACAGGTGTGGTGTGGGTAAGGTGTGAGTAAGAAGTAAGATGTGGGTAACAGGTGTGGTGTGGGTAAGGGTTATGGTGTAGGTAACAGGTGTGGTGTGGGTAAGATGTGAGCAAGAAGTAAGATGTGGGTAACAGGTGTGGTGTGGGTAAGGGTTATGGTGTAGGTCAGGTGTGAGAAGGGATGTGCTGTATTGTTTTGCATGTACAAGGTCCACACTTGGGTAGGGTCGGTAGATGCGTGGTTAGGCTAAGTGGGCAGGTGGGTAGAGGTGGTAGGGTGGATGGATGTCGTGATGTTAATAAATGAGTAGACTGTATAGGTAGGTAGGTGAGTAGTGCGAATGAGTAAATGAGTTGTTAAGGGATAAGTAGGTAAATATACTAGCAGATAGGTAAAGTATATGGAAAATGAGTAGTACGGGGGAATGAATGATAAGTAGCTAAGTAAGTAGGTAGGTAAGCAGGCAGGTGGGTAGGTGAGTAGCTAGGTAAGTAGGATGGTAGGTAACTAAATACAGTACACAGGTAAATCACTAGTTAGGCAAACAGGAAGGTAGAGTTAAAGGATGTTGTAAATTAACAGGTAAATATAGGGAAAAGAGAGAAGATGAAGCATGACTGGCCTGAGTCAGGTGAATAACGCAGAAGTGGATGTATGTGGTGGACAGGGAAATATATGAGAAGGGTGAATGTAGGGGATAATCCGATGAGTAAAGCGGGAGATGAGTATGTGGAGGGCAATGGGGGGGGGAGGGGGCATATGGGAAAGGGGAGAGACTGTGGGAACAAATGAAGGTGTCTGCTAATCGTCACTCTCTCACGTAACTGTTCCAACTCGACATCCCACGTCTTGTCCAGTCGTGAGGGTGAGCGTGAGAGATAAATGGGTGAGGTAACAAGAGAAGAACTGGAGGTAATGCGGAGAGGGATGTGGGAGATGGAAAGTGGAGGTAAGAGCCCGGAGACAAGGGGTAAAGGTGGGAGGTAGAGGGTGGAAAGTGAAGGCAACAAACAGTGAATGGAGGGAAGTTGCAGAAAGTAAATGGTGGACAGCAGGAGTGACAAATATAGGGTGGAAGTAAGAAACAGTGGGTAGGAGGGGGGGCCACTGTTTCCAGTGGGATTTAAAAAAACTGGATGAAAAATGGGAATGCAAGGCAGCAGGTGGACTGACTGACTGCCAGATTTCAGTAACCAATCTTTTTGTAACGAAAGTTGGTTCAGTGTTCGATTTTTTTACAGGTCTATTTTACTGAGAAATTCTTTGTTTCATTTACCTGTAAATGTTCGTCAGTAATTCTTAAACCATCATCGCTGGTGCCGAGAACTGTTTTACGTATTTGTCAATATCCATAATATCAAGGCCTTTCAAATTTTGTGTTCAGGATTATATCCATTCGTACGCTCCTCTTTGATAATTCAATCAAAATCTGTTCGAAATGTTCCCTCCGTGGTTTTAATCGTTGGTCTAATTTCCGCATGCTTAAAACTTAAATCGCAAAGGTGAAGGCAAGACCCCAGGTTTTGTGGCAATTTCTGTAACGAAAGTATGGTTACTAGGCAATTTCTATACCTACACTTAGTAATTTGCAACAGAGGTTGATAAAGGCTAATAACCAGAAAATTGTCAGTCTGAGTTATGGGTTTCCTTCCCTTTCGCAATTAAAGTATTGAGCGTACAGCCATAAGTTTGGTTTCTGTACCAATGAATGTAAGGTGAGAGGAGGGTGGCGTAGGGTGTGAGTGGTGGGTGGTTGTGGAGAGAATGGAAGGTGTAGATTAAGTGCCAAGTGTAGCGCACGAGGAAGGTAGGTATTGGGTGAGAGAGGGGAAGTTAAGTGATGTGGATGTTGGATGGAGGATGTGAGGAAGAGTGTAAGATGGCGGGGTTACGGCGGGGTGTGGGTGTAAGAGTGTGGATGTGGATGCAAGGTGTGAATAAGGGTGGTTGGGATGTTGTTTCGTGGAAATCGTCCGTTATTGCGGAAAAACAAATGAACGACGTACCTACACGTGGAAGAGACGGACGTCCTTCAACATCAGTGAGGAAAATTTCCACGCTACCCATTTATGCTGATTTTGTGCAATAAAGGAGATTTTGGCATGGTTCGGAGGCATTAACATGTATTATTCTGTATATCTATCATAGATAAGTCGTTGAAAACGTATCGTTTGTGTATAATACACTCAGGTAAAACAAGGAAGAATACGTCGTGGACCAGTCTACCTGCACCCGGCCGGAAGTATTGTTGCAACTTTATTATTTAGCTCACAAGGCAAATGCCAGACACTTGCAGTCACATTTACTTAAAAGTGTTCAGGAAGCAGAAGCAATTCTGGCAGTAAATCGAGTGTAAATGAACTGCCAACGAGTCTGGCATAGTATGATGGTCAGCATGACTTCACGGATTAGATGATAAACTGATGTAATCTATTTGTGGTTAGTTACCTGTATATACATACTTTTATCACGCAGGGATAGACAAATGAATGGAATAGTTATATGGATAGTTTCTCTCTATTATTTGACAGGTGAGGATGAATTTATTAGTCTTTTATTTCGATACTTTCAGCAAGTACTGAACATTTTTTTTTTTTACATTAACCATTTAACATTCGTTCACATCAATCTGGATAGGTTTTAATTCATTACTCATACGTATTCTTGCTATACCCATATCTAATATATATCACTTTAGTTGTACTAACATGACGTTTTCTATCATCCTGCCCGCTAAACGAGAACGTGTGGAAAAATGACATCAGAACCAGTGTTGATTTAAGGCAAAGCTGAAGGGTAGTGATCTTAGTGGAACTGAGGCATGGGGAAGGTGCAGGTGTGAGCAAGGTTCTGGGAGGGTGTGGTTGAGGGTGTGGGGTGCTGGATGTGAAGAGGACTAAGAGGAAGGGTGTATGGGTGTGAGGTTGGGTTGTGTGGGTGGAATGTGTTGGAGGGTGTGAGGAGAGGTGTGGGTGTGAAAAGGTGGAAGGGTGTAAGTGTGAGACAGACTGTAGGATGGAGGGTGAGGGTCAGCAGGGTGTGGGTGTAGGGGTATGGGGTGGTGTGGGTGTGAGAGGGTACCAGAGATCAACTTGCCATTGTCTTCAGGTAATGCAAGGTGTGCTCCGTCAGGCACAATGAAGAAGAAGGGTGGGAGGAGGAGGGATGGGGACGTGGGGAAAGATGGGAGGTAGGAGAGGGGATAGGTGGGGGCAGAGGAATAGAGGAGGTAGAAGGGGGTAAGGGAGGGAAAATACGGGGTGGTAAAAAGATGAGATTTAAGAAGCGGTAGGGGTGAGGGGGTGGTAGGAGGGGGTGATAAGGGATGTGGGAGGGAAATAGGGGAGGGAATTATATAGGAGGGGAAGTAGGATGGGGAGAGGTGTAAGGGCAAGGACCGCAGACGTGTAGTGCGCGTTGGTGGTGATGGAGGAGGGGGAGGCAGCGGGTAAGGCAAACGGGTGGGGGTGGAGAGGATGTAGGAGGAGGGTAGGAGCTGGGTAGGGTCCATCCATCCACCTGCCGTTCCTTTCCGCTTTATTTCCAAGCTCTTCCTTCCATTCCTGTCCCTACTCTTAGCTACGGCTTTAAGATTAATAAATAAAGCTGCCACATCCCAGCACCTTCCCCAGAACACAAAGATGTTAGTTATGGCCAGGCAGGTAACTTCAGTGCCTTGGGATAAGCTCTATACGGTAAAAATGCCAAAACGACAAATTCAGAGTTAACAGACGAGAATTATTCGCTAACCTAATGACGCGTTACTTTTCTTGGTATGACAAAATTATACTAACCACTTTTTTTGTTTTTTTTTTAAGGTTACACATATGTGCATATAAGAACATACGAGAAGAATATAACTGCAGCAGACCAGTTGCTTCATAGTGGGTACCAGTTGTCAAAGAATCTGACTAGGTTACGAGGATAAGACAAGGATAGCACAAACATTTATGGTGAGAGAGAGAGAGAGAGAGAGAGAGAGAGAGAGAAAGACAGACAGACAGACAGACAGACAGAGAGGCTGTTAATATCAAACGCTGGTGAAATATTCCTGCCCAGTTTGATGTAAATGTTAAGAATCACATTATTTCTACGCTTCTTGGTATTTAGTTACATTATTCAATCCCATAATTCATTTTTTAATTATGTGCTTTTGAAGAATTATTTTTTATAGTGAAATAATCTGCAGAAAATACAGTTAACTTGTTTGTCCTTTTGTAGCTTATTTCATGCAGGTCAGTGTCATAAAAAGGCAATGCTATGACTCTACATCATTTTAATGCCACTTCTTCGTGACCAGCAACAAATGTATTTCCACAACGCAGCAGGCAAGATTCATCCTGCCTTCAGACTATTTTATGCACCTTTATGGAAAACCTTTCATATTGGAAGGGTAAAGAAGGGAGGGAGAGTAGGTGAAAAGGGTGGATGCTGGGAAAGGGAATGGCAAGACAGGGAGGATGCGGAGGAGAGTTTGGGGGAAGCAGTTCAAAGGAAAGCAAACAGCAACAGACCTCTTCCCTCTTCCATCATACTCCCAAACCCTGTGTTTCTCTTTTCCTTCCCTTTCTCCCCCATTCCCTCCCTCCCCTCTTTCCCCAGGCGCGCCATGTTAAGTGGTGTTTGCCATCTCGCCTGGGCTACATTACAGCCTTTCTCCCTCACTCCACCCTGACACTCACCCTCTGACACTCACCCTAGCCAGCTCTCACATTTCAATCCATATTTCTACGTGTTACCTGCCGCGTCTGCCTTCAGGCCACCCACATCCAGATTTATTTACAGGGAAGGAACGGTACGAGGATATACAGGACTGGGTTTTATAAGATACGAATGAAGGTGCAAACAGGTAAGCGTACCCAAGCTTCTCCAGGTCAAGCTCATGTAGTGACATTCTCGTCGGTTATGCGGCTCCCTAACATCATTTCCTTAGCGATCTATTTTTAGATGTAGGCTGTTACTATCCCTTTGCACGTTATGTATGTAAAGTGAGGCGATATTAGAAAAATTTACACAGCACAGAAGACAATAGCAAGGTTCAATAAGCAAAATAAATCGCTCACGAAATGGTGTTACGGAGTTCCCCTGACCAACCACAATATGGGTCAAGGTTTGTAGCAGAAGTTCTGTATCTGTAGACCACATATGAAGGAGGGACAGCCCATTCCCAACGCTTAACCTCTCTTCAACCCCATTACCCAATCCCTGACCTCTCCCCAACCCCACTCCCAAACCCCTGACCTCTCCTAAATCCCACTAACCATTTCTTACGTTACCTCCCTCAACCCCCTAACCTCACTCCTCAACCCAACCCCACACTTCAGTCCCTAACCCCACTCCATATTCCCCAACCCCACGCCCCATCCCCTAACACCACTCCACATCCCCTAACACCACTCCCCAACCCAACCCCACTCCCTATCCCCTAACCCCACTTTCCAACCCAACCCTACTCCATATCCCCTAACCGCACTCCTCAACCCAATCCCGCACCCCATCCCCTAACCCCACTCCCAGTCCCTAAGCCAGGCCAGTGTGTCATATTAGCCTCATATTCCATTTCTTTTTCTGCCTCACTGTTTTCAATTATTAACACACCCGTTTACGTCACCTCTAATGATTTTACCCATACTTTCTATTCCCCTCCTTCCCTTCTCTCAAACCCCTTTTTTTTTTTTCCGGCTTGCAATATGAGTTTTTGTGACTGATTTTTTATACACATTAATTCCCCGTCTAATGGTTTTCCGATATTTTCTATTCTCCTCTTTCGCTTCTCTCAGTTCTAGTTTTATTTGTTTATTTTTTTTGGTTATAATAATGGATTTTTGTGACTGATTAATTTTTTTCCCTTTTACACATAGTCTACAACCCCACACCACCCCCACCACAAGCCTTTCCTCGGCCATAGTCCATTCATCCTTTACACATGGCATTCATATCCCTTCATCTACCTTCACTAACACCCACACACATTCATCCCTCACCCCCACACAACCCCACACCTCTCCACCCATACCTTTCCATTCAATCACCCACACATACCCATTCCAACCACTCCACAGTCCCACACACACTTTACATCCACTCCACAACCACACATCTCTCCTACGCCCATATTCACCTCTCTCCTCCACAGGACGCATATACACACCCTCACCCCCACACAATCCCACACTCTTCCACCCACCTAAAAACACACACACACACACACACACACACACAATACTCCTGTGATATATCTCCTTTCCTGGTCGCAATATCCCTCCAGGTCGATCTCTTTCCCTCCCTTCCCCACAGAATATTCCTCCAAGACAATACTTCTCTCTTGTCCTCTCTCCTCGACCTCCTCCTCCTCCTGTTCCCTTTCAGTCCCCTCTGTCTGTCTGTCTGTCTGTCTGTCTCTACCAATTTCCTTTGCTTCCTCTCCCTCACTGCCCTACCCTCACCCCATCTTCTATACCCCTCCTGTCTCTCACTCTTCCATCCTCATATCACCACTCTCATCTCCCTTCTCTCTCTCTCTCTCTCCATCTTCCCCACCCCCCGTCCCTCTCTCCCTGCCTACGCTAGGAACTGATCAGCCGGCATATCAGCGAAGCGAACAATGTTATGCCCTTACCGTTGCTACAGATTTCCCTCCTCCTCCCACCTCCATTTCTTTTTTCCCCTCCTCCTCCTCCCACCTCCATTTCTTCTTTCCCCGCGTCCTCCTCCTCCTCCTCCTATATTTTTATTTTTCTCCATATAACTAGAAATAATGGTTTCAAACTAGAAAAATTCCGTTTCAGAAAGGAAATCGGTAGAAATTGGTTTGGTAATAGAGTAGTAGACGAATGGAATAAGCTACCTGGTAAAGTAGTTGCTGCCTCTTCCATTGAGAGTTTCAAGCATAGGCTAGATAAGCATATGACAAATAAGGGGTGGATATAGAATAAAGAAAATCTTATAACCAATACTAATTCAAAAAAAATTTCTTTTCAGGTTACACTATGATAGTCTCTATTCTCCTTTCACACTTTCCTGTAAAATGTCCACGCCAGTTTTTCTATACGGCGTGGTGTTCTTTGTGACTTTTTCCTGCCGGCTTCGGCTGGAGGGTTTGGAGGGCGGGGGAGAGCCTTCTTCTTTGCTATCCTTATCTCATTCTAGTAGTTCAGTTACTCTTCTAGGAGCTGCCTAGCATGGGCCAACCGGCCTACTGCAGTTATCCTCTCTTCTTATGTTATTATGTTCTTTATCTAGTACTTTTCTTCTTATCTACCTCTCCTCCTATTCCTACTTCGGCTTGAGGAGGTCGAGAAGAGGAATAGAAAAACTGGAAAAGTACAGGGAATGGGGAAGGGATGGAGAAAAATGACAGGAAAGGATGGAGGGTAAAGGATAAGAGAGAAGGAAAACTAAGAAAATGGTGAGAAGAGGGGGAAAGAAGGAGGAGAGGAGAGGGGAAGTGTAATGCGAGGAGAGGGGAGGGGAGATGTAAAGCGGAGGAAAGGGGAGAAGGGATGGGAAGTGTAAAGCGGAGGAAAGGCGAGAGGGGAAGGGAGAGAGGAGGAGGGGGAGAATGGAGCAATGAAGAAAGGGGTGAAAACACTCAATATTAAAGAACTCAGAAGGAGACAATGAATGCCATCCACTCCCTGCCACTCACAGCCCTCACTGAAATAACAGCTAAAATGGATGACGAGGGATGGCTTATTTCTCTCTCTCTCTCTCTCTCTCTCTCTCTCTCATACACACAGACAAAACGAGACTCAAGGCGCCCTCGCCTCTGGAACACAATACAAACAGCAATAAACATTTGCAATACCATAAAGGCAAACACAAGCAGCGGCAATAAAGGCAAGGATAAAAACTGTAATAAACACAAGAATACGACCTTGCTATACACACGCATACACAACCTTGCTTCTCTAATATTTATATAAGCACTCAGCTGAATACAATAACTGCAAATAAAAAAAACATCGCCATCATCATCATCATCACCCACCAACACCACCACCACCAACACCACCACCACCACCACCATCACCATCAGCACCCACCACCACCACCACCACCACCACCATCACTATCCATACCTCTCCTCCTACAAACTCTGCAATATTATAACTACATCTGCAATTTTATAAACACAAGCATAGGTAACAAAAAAAAAAAATGAAATATAAACCCCGTATGGGGTGGCCACAAACACATCGCCTCCATGTCGCCCTGTCCCCTGCCATTTCGCTGCCCTCCCCCCAGCTCACACCTTCAAATAATCTGCACCAAAATTAAACAGCTTCTACCCCTTCCCACACAGTAATATCTTTGCCATGGTTTATTAAAGGCAAATCAGGTATTGATGAGATAAAGCCCTTCCTTGAACTCTGACCTGAACTGCTGACCTTTGACCTTAGATTAATAGGCAACAACATGCCATCCCCATCAGACCCACACAACACAAAATGCATTATACAATACATCCATATATAAATAAACACACACACACACACACACACACACACACACACGCACACACACACACGCACGCACGCACGCACGCGAGCGCGCGCGAGCGCTGCCACACAATAATGACCTAACATAAATATTGATCTCCAGGGAACCTGTTGTCATTCTCTCTCTCTCTCTCTCTCTCTCTCTCTCTCTCTCTCTCTCTCTCTCTCTGGGGCAATGAGAATAGATTTAAGGTAATAAAGGAAGGGAGGAGGAGGAGGAGGTGGAAGAGCAGGAGGAGGAGGAGGAGGAAACAATTAGGAAGGGTGAAACTACGAAAACTGGAAGGGGACGGAAGGAGGAGGATAAAAGAGGGAGAAAGGATGGGCGAGAAAGAAAGGAGAAAATGATCAGGGAGAATAGGAGAGAGAGAGAGAGAGAGAGAGAGAGAGAGAGAGATGGCAAGACATGTGGAAGGAAAACTTAAGAGACAGCTGAGATTGACACGAAGGATTACTGACGGGACAAGAAAAAAAAAAAGTAAGAGAGTGAGGAGAAAAACGAGAAAATAAAAGCAGGAAGAGAAACATGAAGAAAGGAGAAGGAAAGAAGAAAAAATGAGGGATGGGAAGACCGAAAGAGGAAGAAGGATAATGATGAAGGAAAGAGGAAATTAAAAAAAAAAAACAGAAGAGGAGGAAGAATAAATAAATGGAGAGAAATAGAGAGGATGAAGAATGAATGAGAAGGATGAGAAAATGAAAAAGCGAGATGTCAAAAAGCGAGAAAAAGGAGGGAAGAAGAGGGAATGGGAGAGGGAAGATGGCAAACGAGAAAGAGAAGGAGAGAGACAGGGAAGAGAGAGGAAACTCAAGAGGAAGACGAGAACAGGAAAAAAAAAAGACAATGAGGGAATTACAGAGACGACAGGGAGAAAGATAACAGACAGAGACAACAGAAGAAAGTTGGAAGAAGAAATGAAGGAGGAAGATGGAAAGAAGACAACGAGAGAAGATGAAGAGAGAGAAGAAAATCCAAGGTAAGCTGAGGCAGACACAAGACGCGAACCTGTTGAGAAAACCCTAAACAAGAACAAGAGGCAAAAAAGAAGTGCAAATAAATGATTCAGGTAGAGTAAGATCAACCCTTTCACTACGATGACGTTCTTTGTACATTCTGCTTCTGCTGCCGCCAAAAGAAATTATATTAAAACTCAGAAAAAGAAATACGGGAACTGGAGCGGTTACTGAAGGCTGTATCTAACCTTGTCAGTTCCAACAAGCTCTCCTAAAAGCTGGACAAAATCGCCCGGGGATAGCAAGAATAAAAATAATCAATCCAATACAGATGCGAGACCATCAGCGCCGTAATCAGGGGCGTCGCTATTGTCTGCGGGAGAAGTTCCTTGGATACTAAAATCCTTAGTGAGTGACCGACGGACTGGGCCGCTCCGAGATGCCCCCATAAGAAATTAAAAAAATCAATGGCACTTTCTTTTTTTCAGTAAATTTCCGCACACCGTCACGTCATGCTAATAATCCTTCATATAATTCATGCTCGCAATATCTAATGAAAACTGTAAAGACTACAAATAATAAGCTACTTCTAAGTCATCTAAGCATCACGAGGGTCAATTAAATGAACAGAGAAGCCTAACCACTCTATCTAACCTAACAGGGAAACCTCGACATTCAAATCCAGCCTTTTCCCCCGCTGGTAAGGGTGATAAGGCGGCCATTACGTCACGCTGGCTGAGTGGCCCATGTCAACACGCCGCCACCATCTCTGACAATGGCGTCTACATCACTTCCTTGTACATTAATATCCTCCTATATGCCTATCATCAGCCACCCTATACGCCTGTAACCTACACAACCTTTGTACACGACACCTGTGTTATCCAGAACAAGGTGTAAATTCAACATAACTAACTGATTAATCGGTATATACGGAAGTGACATTTAAAACGCCAGGTAAATTGAATGTTTTCAATGCTTACCTTGCTTCACTCTGCAGGTGTTTTGGCTGCCCCGTCCTTCTGTCTCGTGCCAGTCGCTACTCCACACACCCATTTCACATCCCTGCATCGTCCATCGCCGATAAAGCGGCATAAAACACAGGAAAACACGATAAATCACCCGGAATCACTCGCGCGCTGACCTCCGCCGCAGATGACAACAGACTGGGTTGACGAGGGCGTGTGCGGGGCTTGTTGCGTGACGTCACATCATTGGACCCACGAGATAACAACTCAAACTACGCATTGTCGTTTATTTCTAAGCTAAATCAAACCAAACTGACTTCTACTTTGTATCTTTCGCTTCTAGTTCTCATTTTGGTATTTTCAGCGTTAAAAATCACGTCATTATTGAATTTTTAACGTAAAAAAGAATGATAAGAGCCGATTTCTGTGACGTACTTCCTCTGGTAAACAAAGGCTACCCAGACATTACAGTGCTTTCTTCAACTTTCACTCACCGCCTCAACAGCATCTTATTGGAATTCGAACTAATTTGAAATATTCGATCTAGCATTAAAAAAGAAAAGTCCGCGCTTATGGGAAGAGATAAACATCTCGCTGTCAGGATGATAAGCTGCACACACACACATACATACACACACACACACACACACACACACACACACACACACACACACACACACACACACATTCTCTCTCTCAAAAACAAGACCCTCACAAACAGAACGATTTGACCTTAAAGGGAACAGCCTCTATACTGACATATTTCTTCCTTATCTCTTCTTTCTTTCCCCCTCTTCTCTTCCCCTAATTCTTCTTTTATATCCACTTCTCCCTTTTATCTTTCTTCTTAGCTATTTTCCTCTTCCTCCTCCTCCTCCTCCTCCTCCTCCTCCCCCTTTTATTACTAATCATTTTCTTATCTCCTCTTTGTCTTTCTCCCATCATCCTCCACACCCTCATCACCATCTTCCTCCTCCTCCGCCCTTACACCTTAAAAACCTCTCGTCCCTCCTCTCTCCCTCTCTCTCTCTCTCTCTCTCTCTCTCTCTCTCTCTCTCTCTCTCTCTCTCTCCATTTCACACAAAACACTGAGGGAACACGTAAAAGTCAGGAGAGAGAGAGAGAGAGAGAGAGAGAGAGAGTCTGGGGAGGATAAAGGAAATGGGGAAAGAAATGAAGGAGCTTAAAAAAAAAAAATGGCAAGAGAAAGAGAAAGAAGGAGAAAAAAGAAAATGGAATGATGGAGGAGGAAGGAAAGAAGAAGGGAGGTAGAAATACAAGGAGGGAGGGAGGGAGGGAGGGAGGGAGGAAGAAAGACTGGAAAGGAGAGGTGGAAAGAGAAGGGTACTGGGAGGGAACTACAGAATGAAGGAGAGGAGAAAAGGAGGGATGAAGGGGTAGGGAACGAGGTAGGTATTCGGGAGGGAGAAGAAAATCTGGAAAGAAAAAATGGAAGGAGGTAATCAGTGGAGTGGGAGAGAGAAAGGAAAGGAGGATTTAAGAATGGGGAAGGTAAATGACGATGGAGGGAGGGAGGGAGGGAGGGAGGGAGGGAGGGAGGGAGGGAGGAAGGAAGGAAGGAAGGAAGGAAGGAAGGAAGGAAGGAAGGGAGAGAGGGATGGAAGTAGAGAATGAAGGTGGAATGGAAACACGGTGGAAGGAGGGAAGGATGGCAGGAAGGGGGACGAGAGGGAAGAAAGGAGGAAGGCAAAGAGCGAAGAAAGGAAGGGGAAAGAAAGGAATGGAATGAGGCACAGGAGGTGACAAGATAGGAAGGAGAGGGTGAAGGAAGGGGGGAAGAGAGCGGGGGAGAAGGAACGAAGGAGGGAAGGCATGGAGGAGAGAAAAATGGTGAGGGAGGGAGGGAGGGAGGTAATGATGGGAAATATCATTTGACTGGGCGAATATTAGGGGGTCCTTGATGCAATGGTGGGGAGGGGGGGAAAAAGAAGGAGAGAGGAGAGAGAGAGAGAGAGAGAGAAGAGACAGGATGAAGGAAGGTAAGTATGAAGAGACGCAGGAGACAATGAGAAGGGAAGGAAGGAAAAGAGGAAGGAAAGAAGAGAAGAGGAAGGGTGGGAGGGGGGAAGGAAGACCGAGAAGGAAATGAAAGGGAGATGGGAAAGCAGTCATATACTTAAGAAAAAAAAAAAGAATATATAGGAAACAAGGAAACGGAAAGGGGAGAGAAGATGGAGGTAGAAGGAAGGGAGGAGAGAGAGAAAAAAAGAAGGATGAAAGGAGGGAATGAGACAAAGATGATGAAGGAAAGATGGTAGGAAGTAAACACTGAACGATGATGAAGGAAAGATGGAGCGAGAATAATTAATGAAGGAAGAGAGAGGGAAGGAGAGAGAGAAGGTGATATATAAACGGAAGAGGAAGGCTGATGAAAGACTGAAGTGAGAAAAGCTGAGAAAAGAAGGATGGACAGAAGGAAAGGAGGAAGAAAGGAAAGAGGGGAAAGAAAGGAGGGAGAGAGAGAAGATGAATGCACGAAGAAGGATGGAAGGAGGAAAGACGACTAAAGACAGAACGAAAAGGTAAGATAATGAAACAAGAAAATGGGAAAGAAGGATGATGACTGAAGGAGGGAAAGAAGGAATGAAGGAAGGTGATGAAGGCAGTGATGATGAAGGTGGTGCTTACCGGCAAAAGTCATAAACTGAGGGTAATGGGAGGCGTGAGTGATGAGAGGAGGAGGAGGAGGAGGAGGAGGAGGAGAGGTATGTGTTGCTTCTCCCTATTTTCCTGTAGGGCAGTTTGTCACATGATCCAGGGGTCTATGCTTAACCCCTTGGTGTTCTGGGTTCCTGTGTGGGAGATACTGCTGGAAGGGTACATAGCGCACTGCCTTCCGCCTACCAGCTCATAGTCGCAATGCTCGTAAGGCGGGAACTTGGGAAAATGCCAAGTTCCTTTCTTTCAAATGGACCCAAGACACCAATGGGTTAAAGAATGTCGGCTTGTTAATAATATGGTCTCTGTAATGCCCATAAGGTCTGTGTGATTTGTATCTCTCTCTCTCTCTCTCTCTCTAGCTATCACCTTCCTACCCTCCCCCACTTTCCGAGAACCCATCATTTCAGGCAATCTTCTTCCTCCTCTTTCTAGGTTACTTTCTTTTCCTCAAACTTCATTCTCTCTCTCTCTCTCTCTCTCTCTCTCTCTCTCTCTCTCTCTAACACACACACACACACACACACACACACACACACACACACACACACACATCCCAACTTCAGAGAAAAACAGATTTGTGGCGTATAAAAATCTTTCTCACATAACCAGAGCCAACTCTTGTAATCTTCACAAAGTGTACAAGTTTTTTACCATCGTATTTAATTACAATACACTCGAAAAATTATCCGACAGACTCAGTTATCAGTTACAAAATAAAATACAAATGAGTTGCAAACAATGTCTGCTATTATAACCTTGGAAAAATACTTCTTTATAAACTGTTGGGGAAAATTCACACACACACACAAACACAATATATATATATATATATATATATATATATATATATATAGAATCCTAGGGAGGGTCAGCCTTGGGCCCATGAAAGGCGGTGCGTGTGCTGTCATGTGTGTGCTTTGAAATACAGACACAGGGTCAGGCCGCCGCCTTGCCTTCACGTTACTTACTACAATTTCACCACAGTGGCGGCACACCAACAACCTGGCACACGCAAACAACCAATTACCTACATAACAACACCATAACACAACAAGAGGCAGAGATGAGACCTGGGAGAGGCGAAAGGAAGAATGGGGTGAGTGGGTAAAAGAGGAGGCGGTACGGAGAATGGGGGAAAGGGGAAGAGATAAAAAGGGGTTAAAGCATGGAGGTAAGAGTCAGAGAGGAAGATGACAAGTGGAAGAAGAGGAGGAGGGGAAGGGTGGAAGAGGGAAGCGAGTAGGAGTGGAGGTGAAGGATGAGAGAAAGAATAAGGGGGAAAGAAAAAGCTGCATGATAAAAGGGGAAGGAGAAAGAGGGAAATAAGAGAGTATGAGGCAGGGGGGGAAAGAGAGGGGAATGGAAGAGAAGAGGGGACGCTGGGAGAACGAGCAAGGAAGAGGGAGAGGGGAAGCTGTGAGAAAGAGAAATAAAACGGGGAGTAGGGAGAAGAGGCAGAAGGCAATAAGAGGGGAGTAAAGTGAGAGAGAAGAGGGTAAGAGAAGGGCAGGTATAAGGAAGACACTTAGGAACATGAGAGAAAGATGAGAAGGAGCGTGGGGGGGGGGTATGATGAGAGGAGGAAAATGGGATAGGGGAAAGGAGCAGAGGCGAGAGAGGTGGTGGGAGAGAATGGGGAAGAGGAGAGTGGGGGAGCAGTAAGGTGGGGAGAGGGGAAGTGGGGAGAGGAGAGGGGGAAGAGAGGAAGTGGGGAGAGGAAAGGGGGAAAGAGGGGAAGTGGGGAGAGGAAAGGGGGAAAGAGAGGAAGTGGGGAGAGGAGAGGGGGAAAGAAGGGAAGTGGGGAGAGGAGAGGGGGAAAGAGAGGAAGTGGGGAGAGGAAAGGGGGAAAGAGGGGAGGTGTGAAGAGGAGAGGGATACCACAGGAGGGAGCTGTGAGTCAAAAGAGGAACATGAGAAGGGATAAAAGGAGAGGGGAGGGGGGGAGAGAGGAGAGAGGAAAGGGGAGGGGGAGGATAAGAGGGGGTGGCACACCAATGGCGCCTCGGGAAGGAAGGAAACTATTTTAATTAAGAGGGGAGAATGTCGCTATTATTTTTCTGGTGATGGGGAGGGGGAAGGGAAGGATGGGGAGGGGATGGAGACAGGTGGGGAGAAAAGATGGAGGACTGAAAGGGTGACGAGAGGAAAAAGGGACTGTATTGGGAAGGGGAGGGATGGGATTAAGGGGAGGGATGGAGATCGATGGAAGGCAAGATGTGGGGGAGAGAAGGGAGTAGGGTAGGTGGGGAGAGAAAGAGAGGAACAAGAGGTGTGGGGGGGGAAAGAGAGAGAACTGAGGACAGGAGGAGGGGGAAGGGGATGGAAGAAGTGGTGGGAAGGGAGGTAGACAGAAGGGAGGGGGGGGTAGAAAAAGAGGAGGAGGGAGGAGGAGGAGAAGATGGAGGAAGGGGGAGGTTAAATAGGTTATAGATAGGCACCGTGATAAAGTGGATAGTGTACCGTGGGAAGAGACGGTCGTTACTGAGTAGGGACACAAAGGTATACAAAAGCAATGACCACTGTGAAGCTTCTATACTCACCCTCCGCTGCCTAATACACACTTTTATCTACATTTTTTTTCACCTTCACATGTAAGCACTCTGGCACTAATACCCACCATCCATACTGAATACATGCTAGACTGACTCATGCAGGACTGGTGTGCTGGTATTAGCGGTGGTGTTTTTACTACATGCACTCGTATGTGGGTGTTATGGAAGAGCAGTAAAGTCTGTTTAACGAAATTACAGTCATAAAAACCTCCCTGATATATTCTAGAACTGAACTCACATCCTTCCAAACACCAGACGATCCGTAAGCTGTCCGGAATTCCTAGGTAAAGAACTGCGTTAGGTTATTTTTAAAGTCCCATTTACCACACCGACAAAAAAGTGAATTTCGTTTACGAAAATGTTCAAATGCTTTGGGGGATTTTCCTGTCTTTCGCTCTCTCACTTTCTCCTTTTCATTCTTTCTTTCCTTTTCGGGTTTCTCCCTTGTCCAATCTCCATTTTTTCTGGTTTTCTTCTTATTTAATTATTTATTTTTTGCCTTTCCCCTGACTTTGTTTATACAAAATTCTTTTTCAGGATAACAGTTTTGTGTCAAACTTTCAACTATTTTTTGAGTTAGCTCTCTCTCTCTCTCTCTCTCTCTCTCCTTTCCATCGCCTCACACACGCCAGCATCTCAATCCCTTTCTCTCCTTCTCTCCCTTCCTTCCCCGCACACGCCTACATCTACCTTTCCGTCTCCCTCTCTCTCTCTCCATCTCTCTCCCTCACCATCTGTCTCTCTCTCTCCATCCCTCTTTCCTCTCTCTCTCTCTCCAGTATATCCCTCTCTATACAGGCCTATCAGTCTATCTATTAAAAATCTATCTATCGCTAAATCCATTCATGACCTGACATTTTAAAAGTTTAGATGTGGTGAGAGGGAACTAAAAATAAACTGTTCTAAATTTATACCGCTTTCAATTGAGAGAGAGAGAGAGAGAGAGAGAGAGAGAGAGAGAGAGAGAGAGATCGTGTGTGTGTGTGTGTGTGTGTGTGTGTGTGTGTGTGTGTGTGTGTGTGTACTAATAATGCCACAAGAACCAATTCCTCACGTTTTCCCCACCTCCCCCCACCAGACACGCCCAATTACCAGCGTCACAGGCAGGCGGCAGGCAGGGAATGGGACGGTGAGGCAGGGGAAGGCAGGGGGCACGTGGCAGGGGTAGGGAGAAGGACGGCAGGGACAGAGTTAAGGGAAGGCAGAGGTAAGAGGCAGTAGATGAGAGGAAAGGGGAATGAGGCAGAGAAAGGCAGGGGGCACGTGGCAGGGGTAGGGAGAAGGACGGCAGGGACAGAGTTAAGGGAAGGCAGAGGTAAGAGGCAGTAGATGAGAGGAAAGGGGAATGAGGTAGAGAAAGGCAGGGATGGCAGGGGAGAGGGAGACAGGGGAGATACAAGGTGCGAGGCAGGAGATGGCCAGAAGGATGGAGAGAGAGGCAGGGGATGGCAAAGGAAGAGGACAGGTGTAAGGCAAGACATGGCAGGGGTTTGCCATGGAACGTAGAAGGAAGGGGAATAAACATGGGCAAGGATGTGACAGGGGGAGAGATAGGGGTGACAGAGGCAGGGGAAGTGACAGGGAAGAGAGGAAGGGGTGGCAGTGGCGAGGGTAGGGGGTGGGGGATGGTAGGGGTACAGGGTAAGGGACAGGCAAGCAGAGGGAAGGCAGGGGAGGTGTGAAAAATGGCAGTGTGTGTGAATGGACATCATTTCCCCACTCCCTAAATCATCTTTTGCTCCTTCTCACCCCCTCATTACCTCTCACTCATTTCCCCTTTCCTCTCGTCTATGTATTCTCTCTCTCTCTCTCTCTCTTTCTCTCTCCTTCTCTTATTTATTCTATAATTCTTACTCTATATTTCTCTTTCCTCCTCTTTTTCTTATGTTCTGCAATTGTTCTTCCTCAATATATCTTTCATCGTCTCTCTTAACGCTTCGTCTCTCCTTATTCTCCATCCTCTTGGCTTTTCTCTCCTCCTCCTCTTCCTCTTTCTTCACCTCTCTCCTGCTCTACTTTCTACTATTTCCTCTTTTTCTCCATATCTTTCTATCTCGTCTTCCCTCCTCCACTTCTTTCTCCTCTCTCCTCCATTCTCTCCCATTCTCCTCTTTCTCCACCTCTTCCCTCTTTTTACCTGTCCTCTTCCTCTACCTCTAGCTCTTTCCTCCCCCTCTTCCTTCCTCCTCCTTAGCTTCTTCCTCGTCTCCTTCCTCTCTTCCTTCGTCCACCTCCTACTTCCTCTTCTCTCCACACTCTCCATCTCTTCTCATATCTTTCTTTCTCTTTCATTTTCTCTCCCTCCTCCAATACTTCCTCTTCCTCCTCATCCTACTCCAACCCTTCTTCTTCTTCCTCCTCCTCTTCCTTCTTTGCTCTTCTCATCTTCTTGCTCCTCCGTCCGTCCGTCCTTCCTCCTTCCTTCCTCTTATTCCCTCCCATTGAACTAAATCATTGCAACTCTCTCTCTCTCTCTCTCTCTCTCTCACCATAAATTACATCCCTTCACCCTTCCTAAAAATACACTTTTCTTTGCTTTCTTATTTGATTCTCTCCCTCCTCTCCCTCTTAACACAATACTTCAGTGATTTCTGTGTGTGTGTGTGTGTGTGTGTGTGTGTGTGTGTGTGTGTGTAGTTGGGATATTTTATGGCAGACTTGGTCAACGCGTTTGTCTTCCTTCCCTCCTTTATTCTTCATTATTTCCCCTCCTCCTCCGTTTCTCCTTCCTCCTCCTCCTCCGTTTCTCCTTCCTCCTCCTCCTCCGTTTCTCCTCTCTCTTCCCTTCTCCTCTTCCTCTTTTCATCAATCTTCTCTCTCAGCCAATTACGCTCTTTCTTTTCCTTCCTTAATCATCCCCTCTCCATCATCACCATCATCATCACTGTTCTTTCCTCTCCTCTCTCATCAGTCTTCCTCCTCCCTTCCTTTCTTTTCCTCCTCCTCCCTCCTTCCTTCTTCTCCTTTTCTCACTTACTTCCATGATTCCTCCTCTTTTCCTCAATCTCTCTCTCTCTCTCTCTCTCTCTCTCTCTCTCTCTCTCTCTCTCTCTCTCTCTCCATATTTCTTTCTCCTTTCTTTCTCCTTCCACTCCGTCGCTTTCACTCCATCTTACTCTCCCTCCCTCAGTCACTCTTCCTCCCCACAATTCCCCCCATCATTTTCTCTCCCCCTTCCCTCCCTCCCTCATTATTTTTCCTCACCCTGTTACTCTCCTCTGATCATTTTCCTCTCTCTCATTTTCTCACTTATTTTTCCTTCCTCATTCCCTCTAACATTCTTCGTCCCTCTCTTCCTCCCTCTGCCTCCTTCCATCATTCTTCCTCCTCTCATTCTCCCTCATCCCTCCCTCCCTCCATCATTCTTCCTTCCTCCTACCCTCCATCATTCTTCCTACCTCGTTCCCTCCATTATTTTCTCTCCCTCACTTCTTCCCACATTATTTTTGCTCCATTCCTTCTTCCCCCACCATTCTTCCTCCCTCTCTCCCCCACCATCCTCCCCCTTCCCGTCCTTCTCCACCATTCTCCCTCCCTCCCTCCCTCCATTCATCACACGCAGTAAAGAACGCTCGGCCAAATGGAGAAATCGAAGGGAAGGATTTCTTCTTCAGAAACTCTCTCTCTCTCTCTCTCTCTCTCTCTCTCTCTCTCTCTCTCTCTCTCTCTCTCTCTCTCTCTCTCTCAAAAATCACCCTAAAGACAAGATAATTAATGGTATTCTTATTATCGTGTTCGCCTTTTGTTTGAACTGAAGATTTTTTGAAACTGAAATGAGCGAAGGGGAACTAAAATGGGAAAAGGAGAGAGAGAGGGAGAGGGCGAGGGCGAAGGAGAGGGAATGGGAGAGGACGGGGGACGGGAATGGAAGGACAGAGAGAGAAGGCAAAGGGAGACGAACAGATAAAGACACGAGGGGAGGAGGAGGAGGTGGAAGGAGGGAGAAAAGTAAATGAGAAAACAGATGGAAGAAAAGGAGAGAGACAGAGGGAGAAGGGAAGGCGTGAAGTATATACCGGTAATAATAATAATAATAATAATAATAATAATAATAATAATACATTCGTGCTGACTCTCTCCCTGGCAAACAGCAAGGGATTGGGATTAGGGTGAAAAAGTTATCACGTGACCCATTACCTGCTGCCTTGACGATGACAGTGTGTGTGTGTGTGTGTGTGTGTGTGTGTGTGTGTGTGTGTGTGTGTGTGTGTGTGTGTGTGTGTGTGTGTGTGTGTGTGTGTGTGTGTGTGAGAGAGAGAGAGAGAGAGAGAGAGGAACAGGAAGGAGGAAGGCAGAAGGAGGAAGAAAAAAGAGTGAGGAAGAGGAAGAGAAAGGTAGGAGTAGGCAGGGCTAAGCAGAGGCAAGATGAAACGGGGTAAGTATAGGATGGGATAGGCAGGAGTAGGCAGTGGTGAGGCAATGGACAGGCATGGTGAGCCAGGGTTAGGCAGGGAGTGGCAGGGGGTAGCAGGGTGAGGCAGGGGTGAGGCAGGGGTGAAGTATTGCGGGTGCAGGCCACAGACACCTTGGATCCCGGTAAGCCAGGGGGGAGGGGGAGGCAGGAAAACAATGAGAAAGAAGAAAAATGAGAGAGAGAGAGAGAGAGAGAGAGAGAGAGAGAGAGAGAGAGAGAAATATTTGAAACAGGAATAGACTGAAAAACTGAAGATGGAAGATAAAGGGGAAGAATAAAGGATGAACAGGGCAAATACTGAAGCAGGGATAGAAGCAGGAGAGGTGAAGGGGGGGAATGGAGGAAAGAATATGGGTAAAGGTAAGATGGAGGGGGGAACAGGAGGGCGGAGGGAGGAGGACGAAAGAGAAGGAGAATGATGGAGAATGGGAGACGTGGGAAGAGAGAGGAGATAAGGGAAAATTGGAAGGAAACTAGGAAAAGACGGGAGGGAAGGGGAAGAGGGAGGGAGACAAGAAGGAAAGAGTGACAACCGTACCTCTCCCCCATCCCTACCTCTTCCCCGTCCCTGCCTCCCCCATCCCCGCCTCACCCCATCCCTTCTGCCTCATCACTCTTCAATCTCACATCTCCTGCCTAACTCACGGTTGCCTAGGCGACTAAGAAGGTATGTGGAGTCTACCAAATTGGTATGGTTTGATGCCTGCCTTCTTAACATCCTCTGCCTCTCTCCTCTCTCTTCCTACCTTCCTCTGTGTCTTTCAAGTCTTTCTCCTTCCTCTCCACCCACCTCTTGTACCTCTTACCCACCCTCTATTATCCTCTTCCTGCCTCTTTCCTCTCTACCCAAACCGTTCCTCTCCTCCACTTTTCTGCCTACCTTCTTGCTTCCTTTTCTGCCTCCTGCTTCCTTCCACCCTATTCCAAGTCTCTGCCTACCTCCTGTCTTTCTCCTGACTACCTTCTTCCTTTCCTCTGTCACTGTCCTACCTCTCAGCCTACCTTCCTGCATTTCTTCTGCTCTCCCATGCCTCTGCCTATCTTCTTAGTATCATTTTCCTCACTCCTGCCTCTCTAACTATCTCATTCTTTCCTCTGCCTCTCTTCCTACCTTCTCTCTTTCCCTGCCTCGTCTCTGCCTACCTCCAGCCTCTCAAATCTGATTTACTCGCTATCTACACCCTCACCCTGCCTATCATGTTGTCTGTCCTCCCACGTTTCTCCTACCTGCCTAACCATCTACCTATCCCTGCCAAACCATCTCTCTATTAATGCCTCAACATTTACCCATCCTTGTCTCATCATATGCCTATCCCTGCCTCACCATCTATCAATCAATGCTTCAGCATCTGTCGAACCCTGTCTCACCATCTGTCTACCCCTTCCTCACCATCTGTCTATCCCTTCCTCACCATCTACCTATCCCTTCCTCACCATCTGCCTACCCCTTCCTCACCATCTACCTATCCCTTCCTCACCATCTACCTATCTCTTCCTCACCATCTACCTATCCCTTCCTCACCATCTACCTATCCCTTCCTCACCATCTACCTATCTCTTCCTCAACATCTATCTATCCTTGCCTCACCATCTGCCTACCCGTCTCCCCACCTGCCTATCCCTGCCACATAAGAGCACCACGACGCAACACTATAATTTTCCCTTCATAACAGCTGGGTGTATCCTGATTATACCTCAGATTAACATACTTCTCATGGATTAGCCAGGATTAAAACATACACGACCCGAGGATTACATATTAAGGGATTAGGCTCAGAGGTGTCAATAGGGATTAGGTCAGTAGGGATTTGGTGTTTAGTCTGGATGGATTTCGCTGTCATTCCCTCATCCTTCCTTCTTTATACTTTCTCAGCCCTTCTCCCTTCTCCATACACATTTTCCTCTCTCTCTCACTCTCTCTCTCTCTCTCACCTATCCACTCAATATGGCTTTCCTCCCTCCTACTTTCCCAACTTAACTTTCCTTCCCCTCCTCCCCTACTTACCTGACATCCTCCTCTTCCTTTCTTACCCACCCACCTAACTCTACTTTCCTTCCCCTCCTTACCTACAACCCACATCACTTTCCTCCCCCTTCACTCCTCCTCCAACTCTCTTTTCTCCCTCTCCTTCCCTACCTACCCACCAAACTTTCCCCTCCATCCTCCCCTACTTACTCCCCCAACTCCCCTTCCCTCCACCCTGTCCTCTCTATACCCTGTGTACCTACAATATATATAGAATCAATTAGTGGCTATACAAGGTGACAACACCAGCAACACCAACAATAACACCATAAACCTCTTATGTGGGCTGATGCTGATTTACACATTATGTTGTACTGTAGGATGTGCCACACGTGTCGGCTGCTCCTTACCAATGACCCCTGGCAATTGTATTGTTTATAAAAGACCCAACATGCTTCCATACGTCGCCCTTGGTCACCTAATGGCAGCATTCCACGCTGCTCGATCTCTGGCAGCCTCCCTATTCAGTCCCTTAGATATTCAATCCATCATTTTATTCCAGCCTGATCTACACACAACATTACGCCAGTCAGGGTAAGTTCTTGTAGGCGGTAACGAAGGCTACATTTAACTCTTCAAGTTCATAAAGTTTCTCCCACGCGAAATAAAATCGTTTAGAGACACCAAGAATAAAATATAAATACGTCCAATGGTTCAAGGACTTAATGAAGGCTGTGTCTAACCCTTCCTGTCCGAGATGTCTCTCCTACATAAAATATATAAATAAATAAATAAAAGCATGTCTGGTGGCAGCAAGTTAAGTGAAAATACATAAAAGAATCCCATGGTATACAGAAGACTCACATCGTACATAAAAGAATCCCATGGTATACAGAATCACATCGTACATAAAAGAATCCCATGGTATACAGAAGAATCACATCGTACATAAAAGAATCCCATGGTATACAGAATCACATCATACATAAAAGAATCCCATGGTATACAGAAGAATCACATCGTACATAAAAGAATCCCATGGTATACAGAATCACATCGTACATAAAAGAATCCCATGGTACACAGAATCACATCGTACATAAAAGAATCCCATGGTATACAGAAGAATCACATACATAAAAGAATCCCATGGTATACAGAATCACATCGTACATAAAAGAATCTCATGGTATACAGAATCACATCGTACATAAAAGAATCCCATGGTATACAGAAGAATCACATACATAAAAGAATCCCATGGTATACAGAATCACATCGTACATAAAAGAATCTCATGGTATACAGAATCACATCGTACATAAAAGAATCCCATGGTATACAGAAGAATCACATACATAAAAGAATCCCATGGTATACAGAATCACATCGTACATAAAAGAATCTCACGGTGTCTCTGGCTGGCATCCGTGGCCTTTCAGATATAAAATAGTTCAGGTGATACGCCAAATGACACCGAGTCTTCTAATTAGGAATATTTTTTGTTCGCTTTCTAGCAACCTTGACCGGAAAAATGAGACGCGTTTTATTTGGAGTTTTTTGGGATGGCGTTAGTTAATAAGGGATCAAGAGAAAGGTGAATGTAGCTCTCTCTCTCTCTCTCTTGCTCACCACCTCACATTCCAGCCTCATTTCCTATTCCATCATTTCATAATACCGCTCCCCTCTCATCCCTGTTCATCTCACCACAAAGTTAAATCCATCTGTCCTCCCCTTCATCTCACACTCTCGCCCCTCCTTCCACATTTTCACTCTATTTCACTCTTGCCCTCGCTTAATATCCGTTTTCCCTCACCCTTTCGCTCACCCTTTATCCCTCACTCTCTCCCGTCACTCTTTCGCTCACCCTCATCCTCAGTTCTCATCCTCATCGTCACACAGACTCATTCACATCCTCATCCTTACCCCTGTTTTCTTTATGATCTCACCTTTCACTCGGGTTCTCATTCTTACCCTCACTTCCTTTCCTCCTCACTTTACTCTCATCTTTCTCACTCCACCATCATTTTTCACCTTCATCCTTACTTTCCACACTGTTTCTGCGAAAAAGAAGAAATCCAAATCTATAAGCCTGCAATAATAATAATAATAATAATAATAATAATTCATCATAAAGCCAAGGGAGCCAAAATCAAGATACTGTTATTTCGAGATGCCCTTATAGAATGGAGGTGGTAGGAAGGGGGAAAGACAGACTGGGGAAGACTGTGCAAGAGTTTACCAGCTGTGTAACTCATAAATGTGATATGAATGACTGAAAATAAAGACTGACTCGAATTAAGACATAGGAAGAAAAGAGGCATGAGTGTGTATATAGACAGGTGCTGCACGCCCCTGTAATCAGAACAGGATGCAGGTAGAGAATTCTGCAGAGTTATGACTAGAGTGAAACTAATGAAAAGGTCAAAAGGATGCGACATTGTGATAAAGTGACTGAGGGGAGTCAGGGAGAGGATGGGAGTTGTTAAGATGAACACCCACTGTGTCCACCCTGTTTAAAAGAGTGAATGTGGTGGTTCTGCCGCTACCCCTCCACACACGAGAGGTGCAGTCCACCAGAGGAACACGACACCTTTGTACAAAATCAGCAACAGTGTAGAGTCAAAGGCAGCACGGATGTACAGAATCAGCAACAGTGTAGGGTCAAGGGCAGCACGGATGTACAGAATCAGCAACAGTGTGGAGTCAAGGGCAGCACGGATGTACAGAATCAGCAACAGTGTAGGGTCAAAGGCAGCACGGATGTACAGAATCAGCAACAGTGTAGGGTCAAAGGCAGCACGGAGTCAACTCACAATACCCAGAATGCAAGAAGATGATTTCACCAGAGAGGCAATGTGATCCTTCCAAGATAGATCACAAGAAAAACAGACCCGAGGCTATTGAGGGATGATAAAGAATTGAGATGTGTGTTACTGAAGGCCGCGGGTGATTGTGTGGAAGATTGCGGCCACCTGAACGATGGCGGAATGGAGTTTTTGAACCAATATTGATCCTTACCCTCATCCATAACTCCTGCCTTTGCCTACTCCCTCACCCGTCACCCTTATCTTTCGTATTCACCCTTACTCTCACTTTCACCCATTACACTTATATATCCTTATCTCTTAACTCTCACTCACACTCTAAATCATACTTGCACTTTCAAACTCATCTTTGCTCATTTCTCTCTCTCTCTCTCTCTCTCTCTCATCTTCGCTTCCATCTCCCCCTCTCATCCACTCTATGCACCTTCATTTTGTTTTATTGGTAATCAACATTCATTTACTGTTTTCTTTTTT
>NC_136961.1:794996-937496 GCF_032717465.1 Coenobita brevimanus | reverse complement strand
TTCTTTCCCCTTCTCTCCTCTTCCTTCCTCATTATCTTTTCACATTCTAGCTTTCCTATCCTCCTCTCTCCCTTCCCTTTCTCCCCACCTCAAATCTTCCTCACCCCTAATAGCTTTCAATTCTTTTCTCCTTTTCACTCTTTCAAATTATTCTCCCCTCCTCGTCTCTTTTCCTTCTCTCCTCCCCTATCTCTTTCCTCCCCCTCCCCCTCCTACGCCGGCTCAGTGGCTGGGGGAGGGGCTTATGGCTGTAATCGGATCCGGAACAAGAAAAAAAGACTTGGAATAAAGCAATGGGAAAAAGGCGAGAAGGAAGAGGGAAGGATGAGCAGGGAGAGGGGAGGAGGAGGGATAGGAGGGGGAATGAGTGGAGAAAGCAGGGAGAGGAGGGGAGGAAACGGAAGAGAATCAGGGAGAGGGAAATGGGACGAAGAGAGAGGAGAAAAAGGCAGGAGAAAAGAGGAGGATCTGATTAATTTTACCGCAAAGACTGAGTGATTAAATGAATACAGGGATGGGTGATAAAATCAATGAATGAATACAAAGATTGATGCATTAAGGATGTATGCAAAATGAAGAAGGATGGGCTAATATGAAAAATATAAGTACGAACGAACAGACAAGCATTAACGAGTCGATGGACAATATTAATTTCGGTCATACACACTTACTGAACACTAACACCTACATACATGCGTACACGTTCTCTCTCTCTCTCTCTCTCTCTCTCTCTCTCTCTCTCTCAACACATCAAAAGAAGACCAAAGTCATAATTATATCCGAAAACCAAATACATTAAACAACCCATCCCACCTAAGCTCCTCTAATTGGCAGGGGAGGCTTATAGGAAGACGAAAGTATGAAAGCAATGACCCCCCCCCTTCTCTCTCTCTCTCCCTCTCTCTCAAAAAACAGATGGAGAGTAATGAACTGGGCTCAGTACCTCAACACAGGAAGATCTGACGACTTACATGACAAATGGGAGTCACTGAATCAAAACTGCCATGACTGGACTTGATGTGATTGTGTGTGTGTGTGTGTGTGTGTGTGTGTGTGTGTGTGTGTGTGTGTGTGTGTGTGTGTGTGTGTGTGTGTGTGTCTGTCTGTCTGTCTGTCTGTGTGTGTGTGTGTGTTCGGGTGGGCAGGCGAGCATTTTAAACAAATGGATATTTCAAACAGAATAACACACTTAAGGCTGTACTTAAACCCCAAACCCTAAATAAACTCTCACAACCAAATCAAAGAAAAAATATATACTGATGAGAAAGGAAAAATATAATAAAGTTAATTACCATCATTTACCATCATCATCATCATCATTATTATTATTATCATCATGACTTTTTTCTACCTATTGATGGGCAAAGGAAAAGAAAAACATGAAAAAAAAAATTACCAAACCTACATATTCTCGTTTTCTGTCCTGCATTTTCCACACCATTTTCTTTCCCTGGGAGGCCTTGGCTATTTCAAAGAGTTCTGTGAGTCCTCTTGAGGGGAACGGATTAGCACCTGTTTACGATAGCCTCATTAAGGAAGTTGTAGCTATACACCGAGGTATGAAAGGAGGAGGAGGAGGAGGAGGAGGAGGAGGAGAACACAATCAGAAACGTGAATAGGAAGAGGAGGGACAAAAATACGATAATGAAAAGATACGAGGAAATAAGACGACAGGGAAGACAGACGAGAAGATAAGCACGTCACACTGATGATGTTCGGAGAGAAGGATTTTTTTTTTTCTTTACGCTTCAGAACATACTCCTGCACTCTCTCTCTCTCTCTCTCTCTCTCTCTCTCTCTCTCTCTCTCTCTCACCCAGGGACCGGCATCAAAAGAACAAGCTCTTTTGATGTTCGTAACCGGACACGGAGGTGGGGGGGGGGGAGAAAGATGAAGAAATTTTAAAGTAAGAAAATTGTAATGAAGCTAAAGTTGCTGAGAGACTTTATACATATGTGTGAGAGAGAAACGAGAAAGAACTGTCCGCCTATTTACCTATGTATATATGTGTCCGTGCCCCTCCCCGGAAAACAACTAGCTAAAAAAACAAACAAGAAGCCTCGGACAAGGACTGACCAAACGATGACGACCCAGGACCGGACAAAGGACTTGGTAATGAGTACATGGAATGTAAGAGGAGCGAATGAGGTGAAAGAGAGAAAGATTGTCCAGGTGCTTGAGGGTGCGAAAGTGGATGTATGTGGAATAACTGAAACAAAATGGAGAGGAGAAAGTGTGAGAGAATGGGAGTATGGATGGGGTATATGTGCAGAAGTAGATGAGAATGAGAGGGCAAAGGAAGGAGTGTGTATAGTTGTGAGTAAAAGATGGAAGAAGAGCATAAGACAGTATGGATCAGTTGGGTCAAGGATTGTGTGGGTAAAGTTGAAAGTTGGAATACAAATGTGGGCGATTGTGTGTGTGTATGCGCCAACGCAAGATCGTGCTAGAAGAGTGAGAGAAGAGTTCTAGACAAATGTAGAAATGTGCATGGAAAAATTTGGAAGGAGTGAGAGAGTGTTTTTGATTGGTGATATGAATGGTAAAGTTGGGAATGTGAAGGTGGATGGAATAGTTGGTGAGTGGGGTGTGCCTGCTGAGATAGATGAGAATGGGAGTGCGTTAGTGGACATTTGTGCTGGGAGGGGGTTGGTGATAGCCAATACCCTCTTCAGGCATAAAATGATCCACAGGTATACATGGCGAGTGATGAGAAGGGTGGGTGGTGAACTGAATGAAAGGAAGGCAATGATTGATTATGTGTGTGTGGATGAAAGGATGCGAAGATGTGTAAAGGATGCAAGAGTGTATAGAGGTTGGGGGAGTGAACTTTCTGACCACTACTTGGTGGTGGCCAGAATTAGGATGCAAGTGAGATGGAAGAATAGAAGAAGGGAAAGACGAGAGGAAGGAGTAGTTGCAAGGAGAGTGGAAAGGTTACAAGAGGATGAGAAAAAGGCAGAGTATAAGAGAGAAGTGGAGGAACGATTGGGCAAATATGAATTGGAGCAGATGGGAGACGTGGAAGGTGTGTGTAAGATATTTACAGAAGAAATATGTGCAGCATGTGATGTGGTGTGTGGAAGGAAGAGAAGGCGGAGGGGGGTGCAAGGAACAGCGTGGTGGACTCAAGAGGTGAAACAGGCTGTGGCACAAAAGAAGAAAGCATACAATGAATGGGTGAGAAATAGGGGCGTGGAAGAAGTTGAGAGGCGGAAGAGAGAGTTATATGTGGAAAGGAAGAGAGAGGTGAAAAGATTAGTAAGAGAGAGTAAGAAGAGAGTGGATGAGGAATTTGGAAGGAATTTGAGTGTAAAGTGGAGGGACTGTAAGAAAATGTTCTGGAGAGAAGTGAAAAGAGTAAGACAGGGTGGAAGTGAAGTTAGCAGGGGAGTGAAAGATAAAAATGGTAGATTACTAGTGGAGAAGGGAGAAAAAGTGAGCAGATGGAGAGAACACTTTAAGGAAATGTTGAACGTAGAGGATGGAAGTAATGCGAGTATAAGTGGCTGGGGAATGGCTGGGAGAAGGAGGGAGGTGAGAAGACAGGAAGAAATCAGTAGGATAGAAGTTGTGGAAGCAATGAAGAAAGTTAAATCGGGGAAAGCCCCAGGAATTGATGGAGTGTGTGGTGAAATGCTGAAGCATGGGGGAGAGATAGTAGTAGAATGGATGTGGAAGATGTGCAGATTGGCCTGGGAGGAAGGTAGAGTCCCGGAGGATTGGAAGTCAGGTATAATTATTCCCTTGTACAAAGGAAAAGGGGAAAAAGAAGTGTGTGGTAATCACAGGGGCATTTGTCTTCTTAGTATAATAGGAAAAGTGTATGGTAAGATACTTATAGACAGAGTTAGAGAAAGAACAGAGAAATTAGTTGGAGAAGAAGAGGGAGGCTTTAGGAAGGGAAGAGGTTGTGTAGATCAGATATTCATTCTTAGATCTTTAGTGGAAAAGTTTCTAGAGAAGGGAAAGAAGTTGTATGCAGCTTTCATGGATTTGGAGAAAGCCTATGACAGGGTGGATAGACAAGGATTGTGGAAAGTGTTAAGAATATATGGAGTAGATGGGAAGTTGTTGAATGCTGTGAAGAGTATGTACGATGGTGCGAAGGCTGCAGTGCGTGTGGATGGTGAACTAAGTGAATTTTTCTCTTTGAAAGTTGGTTTGAAACAGGGATGTGTCATGTCTCCATGGTTGTTCAATCTGTACATGGATGGGGTAATAAAAGAGGTACAAGGTAGGGTAGTGGATGTTGGAGTGGCCCTGGTGAGAGAGGGTAGTGTTTGGAAACTCCCTGTACTGTTGTTTGCAGATGATACTGTGTTGTTGAGTGAAGACGAAGGGGAGCTGCAAGGCTTGGTGGATGAGTTTGATAGAGTGTGTAAGAAACGGAACCTAAAGGTGAATGTAGGGAAGAGTAAAGTGATGGTCTTTGAAAGAGGTGAAGTTAGTGAATGTACAGCGAGGTTAGATGGTGAGGAATTGGAAAATGTGAGTACGTTTAAGTATTTGGGTAGTGTGATGAGTAAGGATGGAGGTTTGGAGGGTGAAGTGCTTGAAAGGGTACAGCAGGGAAGAAAGGTTGCTGGTTCCTTGAAAGCAGTGATAAGAAACAGGGAAGTGAGCATGGAAGTGAAAAAGTTACTACATGACAGTATTGTGATACCAACTCTAACGTACGGAAGCGAAGCTTGGACATTGTTGGAAGGACACAAGTCAAGAGTGAGAGCAGTGGAAATGAGTTATTTAAGAGGAGCCTGTGGAGTCACGTGGAGAGACAGGCTGACGAATGAGGATATAAAGGAGCGTTGTGGTGTGGATGTGGATGTGATAGGAAGTGTTATGAGGAACACACTGAGGTGGTTTGGCCATGTGGAGAGGATGGAGGGTGAAAGACTGACAAAGAGAGTGTATGTGAGTGAGGTGGAGGGGGGAAGAGGGAGGGGGAGGCCGAGGATGAGATGGAGGGATGGGGTGGAGAGGTATATGAGAGAGGGGGGTGTGAGTTGGGAGCAATGCAGTGAAATGGCGGGGGACAGGGCGACTTGGAGGCGATTTGTTTGTGGCCATCCCAAACGGGATTGAGGTGTCTGGCAATAGATAGACAGATAGTATCTATCTATCTATCTATCTGTCTGTTTGTTTATAAAGCCTATGCAATCACCTATGTATGTCTTCAATATCGTTCTATTTCAGTGCCTGCATTTTGCTATCTGTCTATCTCAATCATGTTATCGTTCAGCTCATCAACCACTTCAGTCCCAGAACGTCATTGGTCCTAATCCCTTATGTTACTACACGTACAGCTTCCGGACACAACAGTCACGATGGAGAGGTTACTGAAGGACACTGTGTAGATAATACTAAAGACTCTGATCACACCTACACAGCCACAGCAAAAAACTATGTAATATATAACCCAGGTTTGGACCCAATTAGATCAGGCAGTAATGAGCTGTTTAGTTCCTATCCATCCATCCATCCATCCACCCACCCACCCATCCAAACATCCATCCGTCTACCCACCCACCCACCCATCCATCCATCCATACACAAATACACAGATACGAATATATACATACATACAAATACAAACATATATTAGCGCCACTAATGAAAAAAATGCCATCGTACTGAAAGGGTTATCCCTCTCTCTCTCTCTCTCTCTCTCTCTCTCTCTCTCTCTCTCTCTCTCTTTCTCTGTCATAATTTCACACGCATAAAATCTCTATGAAAACGTCCTCTTTTACGGGAGAATCGCTCTATTTTTTAAAGTAGTCATTTTTCCTTTGCAATTAAAATATTTATCCGTGCAAGTTTTAAAAGTTCCCGTGACGTTTGCTGACTTGCGATTTAATTATCTGACGAGAGAGAGAGAGAGAGAGAGAGAGAGTCCACTATACCATATATAAACCCTTTCCAACCCAGCAATACATATTTTTAAGTGAGTTCCTCCCGAATGAAATAAAAACTGGCAATGAAAGTGTGGGTGTGAATGTAATAATAATAACAATAATATAATAATAATAATAATAATAATAATAATAATATAGTTCTTGTTGGGAATCACACGCTCTCTTAGTTAAGACATTTATAAATAAATCGGTGCATAACAGGATTTAGGGGAATAAATCAGTGAGTCTTGGGAATTAAATCATCAGGTTTGGATGCGAGAAAAATTAAATGAGGTAAAAAAAAATGACTGGTTTGGAAATTAAAGTTCTATTTGGTGTTGACATATCATACATACATACGTACGAACATACATACATACATACATACATACATATACACTAGTAAAGTCGGTATTATTCATCAAAACTGGCCTTCAAACAACCACCTCGAATTTGCATGACTGAGAAAGCAAAAATGAAAATTAGGAAACATTTTTAATTCCCGGAATGAAAAATGGAGAGAACATTTTAACCATCTCTGAGGATCTTTTGCTGTGTGTGTGTGTGTGTGTGTGTGTGTGTGTGTGTGTGTGTGTGTGTGTGTGTGTGTGAACAACACACAGCGCTTTCTAACGCACAGACAACGGGGTATTAATATCAGAGACTGAAATCAGGTGAGGCAGGCAGGCAGGTGGGCAGGTAGGTGAGCAAAGCATATGAGGCTGGTTGATGAGACAGGTAGGTGAGGTAGGCAGGTGAGGAACGAAAGTGAGACAGGCAGGTAGGCGAGGAAAGGGAGGTAGACAGTGTGTGACGGCTTATTGTTAGGTCGTCATGACTACCCGACAGAGAGGAAAAGAGAGAGAGAGAGAGAGAGAGAGAGAGAATCATTACTTCATTCAGCCTGCATCGCATTTTCCTCGGATGTTACAGTATATTTTTTATCTAGTCTTTTCATAGATTACATATATATTTTTTCCTCAGCAATATTCACTGATATCTTACTGAACCTCTCTCTCTCTCTCTCTCTCTCTCTCTCTCTCTCTCTCTCTCTCTCTCTCTCTCCCTGGTTTCTTCCTCCATCTCTTTGGGAAATCCGACACTAAGTCAATACCTTGCCTTCTGAAGTTTAGAGGTGAAAGAGAGAGGGAAAGGGAAGAGAGAAAGGGAGAAGTGAAAAAGGAGAAAGAAGAGAGGCAAAAAGGGGGAGGAAGAAGTACAGGGAGAAGAAGGGAATGGAAGAGAAGAACTGAGGTAAGCGAAGAAAGGATCCGGTAGAAGGAAGGAAGGGGGAAGGGAGGGAAAGACAGAGGCGGACTGAGAGGCTGGGAATAAGAAAGGATGTGAAAGCAAGAGGAAAGGATGCATGGACTGATGGATGGATAATAAGCTTCCAGTTTACTGTAATATAATCGGGATGTGGGATTACATTTTTCACTGCAAAAGTTAGACGGTTTTATTAGCCTCGACGTAGCTCTCAGGCTCCGGTGATGGACTCTACGATGATAAAATTGTGTAGCGTTAGTTGCAATAACATACCAGAGTTAATGAGTCCAGGAAGGCCAAATTTAAGTCATCGAGTTGGGAAAGTCTCTCCTAAACTGAATAATACATGTTGGTCGTGGGAATAAAATATAGACGACAGTGAACTAAGGCTTCTCACCCACACAGCATTGGAATCTATATCTGGCGTGGTGTCCAATAGCCTTTAGGTCGGATCGGCTGATGTATTTCTGATCCTCTTTGCTTACAATCCCCTTTACCACAAGTCAGGAGTCTTTCACGTATTCCTCTGCCCATACCCTATACTATATTCTGAATATTTATGTAACACCGAAACATACAGCTGTGGACTGACAGTAAATATTGGAGGAGGAGGAGGAAGGTATAGGAAAGCAGGAGGATAGGAGATGGAGGGTGTTGGAGATCTGGAAGGTAAGAAAAGAGTAAGATGCTAAGACAGGAAGAAGGAAGAAAGAAGAGAGCAAGAGACAGGGATGATGGATGAAGAAAAGGAAGACAGTACGGAGGAAGGGTGGAGACCAGGGAGAAGAAAAGGATAAGGGCAGAGGAACCGAGAAGCAAATGAGAGAGAGACTCAAGGAGAAGAGGAGGAAGGGTAGGAAAACAGGAGCAAAGAAGACTGGCAGGAGGAGTGTGTCAAGGAATGGAGGTAAGGATGTAGTGGTGAGGGGAAAGTGTACAAGGACTGGAAGGAGAAGGAAGTGTAGAAAAAAGGGAAGACAGCAGGATAATACCTGGGGTTTTAGAGGGAGAAGAATGAGGGTGAAGGAGGCTAGAAGGTCAAGAAAACAGGAGGAAAGAAGGATGGCAGGAAAACAGGACAGGATGTAGGATATAAGGAAAACATGTAGGACTGTAAGAGACAAGGAAAAAAAAATGGAAGAAGAGAAGGCCACACAAAGAGACAAGAGGAGGATGGTAGGAAGACAGAAGAGCGGCTGTACAAGACAAGGAAGACAGGAGTGTGTGAAGGAAAACAGGCTGAGATGCCAAGGCAAATTGTACATCAGGCACAGACGCTACTGCTGGGCTAATGACCTCACACTGAGCACACCCTGAGGAGGAGGAGGAGGAGGAGGAGGAGGAGGAGGAGGGATACTAATCTTACTACTACTGATAAAACAATAATAATTATAATAATAATAGTAACGTGTGGAGGGAGTGGAGGCTGGAGAGGGGAAAAAGGAAGGGATAGGGGATGAGCGGGATGGGTAAGGAGGGAGAGAGAGGAAGGGAGAAAGTGTGGAGGAGGAGAATTAAGTGGGGACGGGAGGGGAGGGGAAGAGGTGGAAGGAAGGAGGAGAGAGGTGGAGGAAGTGGAGGTAAGAGGATTAGCAAGAGAGAAGGAAGATTAATAGGAGAGGTATGCACGAGGAAGCTGCCAAAATATTAGCGCCTCTTCCTTCACTTTCTCTCTTCCTCTCCTTTTTTTCTTAATCTTTTTTATATTCTTCCCTCATTTTTTCTTCTTCCTCCTCTTTCTTCTCTTCTTCCTCCTTTTTACTTATTTTTAAACTTTCTTTTCAATTACTTCTATTTTCTTCCTCTAGTTCCTTCATACACTCTCTTGCCCCTCTTCTTCTTCAATTCGTATTTTCCTTCCCTCTCCTTTAATTTTCCCTCCCTTCTTTCTATACTACCACCCTGCCCACCCACCCACCCTCCCTTCTTTCTATACTACCACCCCGCCCACCCACCCACCCTCCCTTCTTTCTATACTACCACCCCGCCCACCCACCCACCCTCCTTCCTTCCCTCCGTCCTCCTTTTCTTCTTCCCTTTCTTCCCATCTTCCTTTCTCCCTCCCTTTCATTCTTTCTTCTTCCTTCCTTCCTTCCAATAATTTTTCCTTCCGTCCTCCTTCATTTCCTCCCGCCATGCCGCACACGTACACACTTACACGGAATATGACTTACATGACATCCTACTTACACAGCCACTCCTGAACGCAACTCCCATTACCGTAAGTAGGAATGAGCCCTTCAACGTGTACTTACGCCGGCACTTACACGCTGGGTGGTTTACGAGAGAGAGAGAGAGAGAGAGAGAGAGAGAGAGGGAGAAACAAAGGAGGAGGAGGAGGATGGGGAGATGGTGGAGAAGGAAAATTGAGAGGTAGAGAGGAAGGAGGAGAAGGTGATGTGGAAGAAGAAAGGGAAGTAGTAACAGTAACTGTGTGGGAGGGGGAGTAACTGTGTGGGAGGGGGAGTAACTGTGTGGGAGGGGCAGTAACTGTGTGGGAGGGGGAGTAACTGTGTGGGAGGGGGAGTAACTGTGTGGGAGGGGCAGTAACTGTGTGGGAGGGGCAGTAACTGTGTGGGAGGGGGAGTAACTGTGTGGGAGGGGCAGTAACTGTGTGGGAGGGGGAGTAACTGTGTGGGAGGGGAGTAACTGTGTGGGAGGGGCAGTAACTGTGTGGGAGGGGCAGTAACTGTGTGGGAGGGGCAGTAACTGTGTGGGAGGGGCAGTAACTGTGTGGGAGGGGCAGTAACTGTGTGGGAGGGGCAGTAACTGTGTGGGAGGGGCAGTAACTGTGTGGGAGGGGCAGTAACTGTGTGGGAGGGGCAGTAACTGTGTGGGAGGGGCAGTAACTGTGTGGGAGGGGGAGTAACTGTGTGGGAGGGGGAGTAACTGTGTGGGAGGGGCAGTAACTGTGTGGGAGGGGCAGTAACTGTGTGGGAGGGGCAGTAACTGTGTGGGAGGGGCAGTAACTGTGTGGAAGGGGAGTAACTGTGTGGGAGGGGGAGTAACTGTGTGGGAGGGGCAGTAACTGTGTGGGAGGGGCAGTAACTGTGTGGGAGGGGCAGTAACTGTGTGGGAGGGGCAGTAACTGTGTGGGAGGGGCAGTAACTATGTGAGAGGGGCAGTAACTGTGTGGGAGGGGGAGTAACTGTGTGGGAGGGGCAGTAACTATGTGAGAGGGGCAGTAACTGTGTGGGAGGGGCAGTAACTATGTGAGAGGGGGAGTAACTGTGTGGGAGGGGGAGTAACTGTGTGGGAGGGGCAGTAACTATGTGAGAGGGGGAGTAACTGTGTGGGAGGGGGAGTAACTGTGTGGGAGGGGCAGTAACTGTGTGGGAAGGGCAGTAACTATGTGAGAGGGGGAGTAACTGTGTGGGAGGGGGAGTAACTGTGTGGGAGGGGCAGTAACTATGTGAGAGGGGGAGTAACTGTGTGGGAGGGGGAGTAACTGTGTGGGAAGGGCAGTAACTATGTGAGAGGGGCAGTAACTGTGTGGGAGGGGCAGTAACTGTGTGGGAAGGGCAGTAACTATGTGAGAGGGGGAGTAACTGTGTGGGAGGGGCAGTAACTGTGTGGGAGGGGCAGTAACTATGTGAGAGGGGCAGTAAGAGTGTGGGAGGGGGAGTAACTGTGTGGGAAGGGCAGTAACTATGTGAGAGGGGGAGTAACTGTGTGGGAGGGGCAGTAACTGTGTGGGAGGGGCAGTAACTATGTGAGAGGGGGAGTAACTGTGTGGGAGGGGGAGTAACTGTGTGGGAAGGGCAGTAACTATGTGAGAGGGGGAGTAACTGTGTGGGAGGGGGAGTAACTGTGTGGGAAGGGCAGTAACTATGTGAGAGGGGGAGTAACTGTGTGGGAGGGGCAGTAACTGTGTGGGAAGGGCAGTAACTATGTGAGTGGGGGACTAACTGTGTGGGAGGGGGAGTAACTGTGTGGGAGGGGCAGTAACTATGTGAGAGGGGGAGTAACTGTGTGGGAGGGGAGTAACTGTGTGGGAGGGGCAGTAACTATGTGAGAGGGGCAGTAACTGTGTGGGAGGGGCAGTAACTGTGTGGGAAGGGCAGTAACTATGTGAGAGGGGGAGTAACTGTGTGGGAGGGGCAGTAACTGTGTGGGAAGGGCAGTAACTATGTGAGAGGGGAGTAACTGTGTGGGAGGGGAGTAACTGTGTGGGAAGGGCAGTAACTATGTGAGAGGGGGAGTAACTGTGTGGGAGGGGCAGTAACTGTGTGGGAAGGGCAGTAACTATGTGAGAGGGGGAGTAACTGTGTGGGAGGGGAGTAACTGTGTGGGAGGGGCAGTAACTATGTGCGAGGGGGAGTAACTGTGTGGGAGGGAGTAACTGTGTGGGAAGGGCAGTAACTATGTGAGAGGGGGAGTAACTGTGTGGGAGGGGCAGTAACTGTGTGGGAAGGGCAGTAACTATGTGAGAGGGGGAGTAACTGTGTGGGAGGGGGAGTAACTGTGTGGGAGGGGCAGTAACTATGTGAGAGGGGGAGTAACTGTGTGGGAGGGGCAGTAACTGTGTGGGAAGGGCAGTAACTATGTGAGAGGGGGAGTAACTGTGTGGGAGGGGGAGTAACTGTGTGGGAGGGGCAGTAACTATGTGAGAGGGGAGTAACTGTGTGGGTGGGGCAGTAACTGTGTGGGAGGGGCAGTAACTATGTGAGAGGGGAGTAACTGTGTGGGAGGGGGAGTAACTGTGTGGGAGGGGGAGTAACTGTGTGGGAGGGGCAGTAACTGTGTGGGAGGGGCAGTAACTGGGTGGGAGGGGAGTAACTGTGTGGGAGGGGCAGTAACTGTGTGGGAGGGGCAGTAACTGTGTGGGAGGGGGAGTAACTGTGTGGGAGGGGCAGTAACTGTGTGGGAGGGGCAGTAACTGTGTGGGAGGGGCAGTAACTGTGTGGGAGGGGCAGTAACTGTGTGGGAGGGGGAGTAACTGTGTGGGAGGGGCAGTAACTGTGTGGGAGGGGAGTAACTGTGTGGGAGGGGCAGTAACTGTGTGGGAGGGGGCGTAACTGTGTGGGAGTGGCTGTAACTGTGTGGGAGGGGCAGTAACTGTGTGGGAGGGGCAGTAACTGTGTGGGAGGGGCAGTAACTGTGTGGGAGGGGCAGTAACTGTGTGGGAGGGGCAGTAACTGTGTGGGAGGGGCAGTAACTGTGTGGGAGGGGCAGTAACTGTGTGGGAGGGGCAGTAACTGTGTGGGAGGGGCAGTAACTGTGTGGGAGGGGCAGTAACTGTGTGGGAGGGGCAGTAACTGTGTGGGAGGGGCAGTAACTGTGTGGGAGGGGCAGTAACTGTGTGGGAGGGGCAGTAACTGTGTGGGAGGGGCAGTAACTATGTGAGAGGGGCAGTAACTGTGTGGGAGGGGCAGTAACTGTGTGGGAGGGGCAGTAACTATGTGAGAGGGGCAGTAACTGTGTGGGAGGGGCAGTAACTATGTGAGAGGGGCAGTAACTGTGTGGGAGGGGGAGTAACTGTGTGGGAGGGGCAGTAACTATGTGAGAGGGGGAGTAACTGTGTGGGAGGGGGAGTAACTGTGTGGGAGGGGCAGTAACTGTGTGGGAAGGGCAGTAACTATGTGAGAGGGGGAGTAAAAGTGTGGGAGGGGAGTAACTGTGTGGGAGGGGAGTAACTATGTGAGAGGGGAGTAACTGTGTGGGAGGGGCAGTAACTGTGTGGGAAGGGCAGTAACTATGTGAGAGGGGGAGTAACTGTGTGGGAGGGGCAGTAACTGTGTGGGAAGGGCAGTAACTATGTGAGAGGGGGAGTAACTGTGTGGGAGGGGCAGTAACTGTGTGGGAAGGGCAGTAACTATGTGAGAGGGGGAGTAACTGTGTGGGAGGGGCAGTAACTGTGTGGGAGGGGCAGTAACTATGTGAGAGGGGGAGTAACTGTGTGGGAGGGGGAGTAACTGTGTGGGAGGGGCAGTAACTATGTGAGAGGGGGAGTAACTGTGTGGGAGGGGCAGTAACTGTGTGGGAAGGGCAGTAACTATGTGAGAGGGGGAGTAACTGTGTGGGAGGGGCAGTAACTGTGTGGGAAGGGCAGTAACTATGTGAGAGGGGGAGTAACTGTGTGGGAGGGGGAGTAACTGTGTGGGAAGGGCAGTAACTATGTGAGAGGGGGAGTAACTGTGTGGGAGGGGCAGTAACTGTGTGGGAGGGGCAGTAACTATGTGAGAGGGGGAGTAACTGTGTGGGAGGGGGAGTAACTGTGTGGGAGGGGCAGTAACTATGTGAGAGGGGGAGTAACTGTGTGGGAGGGGGAGTAACTGTGTGGGAGGGGCAGTAACTATGTGAGAGGGGGAGTAACTGTGTGGGAGGGGCAGTAACTGTGTGGGAAGGGCAGTAACTATGTGAGAGGGGGAGTAACTGTGTGGGAGGGGCAGTAACTGTGTGGGAAGGGCAGTAACTATGTGAGAGGGGGAGTAACTGTGTGGGAGGGGCAGTAACTGTGTGGGAAGGGCAGTAACTATGTGAGAGGGGAGTAACTGTGTGGGAGGGGCAGTAACTGTGTGGGAAGGGCAGTAACTATGTGAGAGGGGGAGTAACTGTGTGGGAGGGGGAGTAACTGTGTGGGAGGGGCAGTAACTATGTGAGAGGGGGAGTAACTGTGTGGGAGGGGGAGTAACTGTGTGGGAGGGGCAGTAACTATGTGAGAGGGGAGTAACTGTGTGGGCGGGGCAGTAACTGTGTGGGAGGGGCAGTAACTATGTGAGAGGGGGAGTAACTGTGTGGGAGGGGCAGTAACTGTGTGGGAAGGGCAGTAACTATGTGAGAGGGGGAGTAACTGTGTGGGAGGGGGAGTAACTGTGTGGGAGGGGCAGTAACTATGTGAGAGGGGGAGTAACTGTGTGGGAGGGGGAGTAACTGTGTGGGAGGGGCAGTAACTATGTGAGAGGGGCAGTAACTGTGTGAGAGGGGGAGTAACTGTGTGGGAGGGGGAGTAACTATGTGAGAGGGGCAGTAACTGTGTGGGAGGGGGAGTAACTGTGTGGGAGGGGCAGTAACTGTGTGGGAGGGGGAGTAACTGTGTGGGAGGGGCAGTAACTATGTGAGAGGGGCAGTAACTGTGTAGGTTTAAAGGACCAGTTCAGCACGTGGTCGGTCAGAGTACCCGCAAGTTATTACATCATCTTTATCGTACTCATTAACAATTAATACTATACCCTTTTTACTCTAACCTGGCCTAAAATTATCACATCCCCATCGTGGTTGCTGATTTGTAACAGTAGATTAACATTGTAATATGATGCTTGTCATGAAGAAGTGCTATGGAATGGATACTGAGCCGTAGCATTGTCTTTTCCTATCACTGAGCTACGTGAAATAAGCTGCAAAAGGACGAAAATCTAGGCCAAGTTAAAGTAATGCTAATGGAATTTCTGGCGTAATTATTAAATACCAATGAAACGTGTTTTGCCGATAACTATGCTAGAAATATACATGCTGTTAAAGCTGACATGTATACACGTGGCCTAATGAAGTGTATAAGCAAAGCTACATGTATACACGTGACATAATGATGTGTATAAGCAAAGCTGACATGTATACACGTGGCATAATGATGTGTATAAGCAAAGCTGACATGTATACACGTGGCATAATGAAGTGTATAAGCAAAGCTACATGTATACACGTGGCATAATGAAGTGTATAAGCATCCCTGACCCAACCACACATTAACTATTCGCAGCCACAAAATATCCAGTTAAAAATCCCATAATATCCAGCTAAATATCCCATAATATTCAGCTAAAACTCCCAGACTAAATCATCATCACGCTTAGAAAATTACATGTACGACACCGGCAGGTAGGTAGGTAAGCGCTATCACAACTGAACCATTCACTAACTGAACACCGATAATAACTGCCTTACTTCTAACATCGAACTAAGTACCACGTTAAGAAATGAACAAGTTTGACATGGGAAGGAAGTTACAGTAAGTGGTAATCATCAAACACCGTGCGCTCACTAACTGGACCAAGATCAAAATGGCTGACCTTGCCGGTGGCGTCGGGGTGGCCGGCCAGTCCACCTCGCGTCCTCAACGACCTCAGGCTGGCACCATCTCTCCTCCACACCTTGAGACCCACGCCACCACCCGGCCAACGACGGCCAGCCACTCGTGTTCTTGAAGATGACACCAACACGCTCTGAAGACGCAAATCACTCAACAAATAAAATACTCCGTCTGCAGTGGTGCCCGGGGTAAGAGACGATGGTGTGTGGGAGCAGGGCAGGTGTCAGGTGTTGAGCAGGTGTCAGGGCTGACAACCTTTCCGGGTCAAAGCGTCAACATCCCACCAGACCTCACCAATTCCTACGCATATCACACGCAATCACACATGCTACTAATTAATTTCCCAGCGTACGAGTATAGGGCATAAATAATATATTAATCTATGAGTTTTATGGACAACAAAACTTCCGCGTCCATCTGAAATATTGGTACACCTGATGCTTTGGACATGCGCGGTGCAGCAGCGGGTTTCAAGATGCTACCGATCCAATCTAAAAGCACAGCTAACTAGACCATATAAGCCATTTCCCACCTGCAATATACGTATAGATTTTACAAATATATAATTATAACACGAAGAGATTCTTAAAATATATAATGGGTATTGGTATAATACGTATATTTTATCATATTAAGCAACCACGCCTGTCCACACTCTCAACTTACCGAAGAATAGGGGGAAGGGGGAGGAGGAGGGGTGGGGTGGGGGGGTGAGATCCAACTGCATCTGTTACGTTTTGTTTCATTACTCATAGTGACAAAGGCACGCGCTTGCTGGTGTGAGGCGTGAACGATAAAGCAGCCTTAGGGCAAATTTGGTGGAAGACTGAGGACAAAGGACTACCTGCCGAAGACACGAACGATCAGTACCCATTTGTGAACGATGATTACCATGAAGACTGGGTATCTTTCACTTGGTGTTTTATTTTTCGTAAAGATTCGCATTTGGCACAACTGATAGTGGATAAATATTTAAGCGTTACACCAGTCTAACATGATCTTCATATCTTCAAGTGATACTCCAGTTAACATGAAGATCTTAGGTTCAGGGGAGAGAGAGATGGTGTGGAGAAATTTCAGATGGAATGTATGGAAAGGGATAAAGAATTGAGAAAGCGGAGGAAACATGTGATGGAAGTAAGGAGACACACACACACACACACACACACACACATTCACCAACAAACTCGCACACAAACAGAGAAACTTTAAATGAAGTGTCCGTGACTTTTCAAATCCCCATTAATTAGATACGAGTTTGGTGTCCCCTTCCCTCCCCATCTCCCTCCTCTCTAGTTCCTCTTCACTCTTTCACACCTCTCATCTTCTCTCCTTCCCTCCCTTTTTCCTCCCTACAATTCCTTCCCTCCCCTAAACCTCTATCATCTTCTCCTCTTCTCCCTTTTCTCCCCTCCAGCCCCTACCCTCTTCTACTCCCCATTCTCCCCTTCCTCTTCTCTTCCCGCCTCCCTTTCTTTTTCCCCTACTTCTATATTCCTCCCCTCTTGCCCTCCCTTACATCCCTTTCATCTCCTTTGCTGATGAAGACATCAGCAAAATAATCAGCTTAGGACGAGGTGTTAGGGAGCTTCCTTAACCTACGACGATTGGGGTCTTTGCCTTAAGAGTTTATTCACACCATCACAACGACTGTAACAAAGATAACAAAAATAACAATACAACACAAAGACCAAACACGTAAAAAAAATCAGCATAAAAAAGATCCCTAACCTGCTGCCCCAACGACGAAAACGAGAAGGCAAATTGGAAGCCGAGGCTGTAGGAATGTCCTGAGATAATGCCCGGTAGCAAAAAAAAAAAAAAGGAAAATTACATGCAAAAAATCGGTGGTAGGTTTGTAATTACGGAAGATCATTACTTTTTTTTTTTTTTTTCCAGGAACTCGCGACAGAATTGAAAAGGCTGGCAGTGGCAAAGCGAGGGTCGGGTGAATGGGGTTTGGGTGACGAGGCACGGGGTTGCTAAGGAAACCAAAAACACAGCGAAAAAATATAAGCCCTCTTCTCTACCCAAAAATTACGAAAATAAATAAAAACAGACGTGAGAGAATGGGGAGGCCGGTTTCCATGACGACTAAAAACTATAACAAAGAAGTGTTAAAAAATAAACAAGTAAATAAATAAAATGAGAGATGAAGGGTATGCAGGAAGGGGGATGTTTCCATGGCAACTGAAAATAAAGAAAAAGAAGATGGTTATAGAGACTTCCACAGTAATGGGCTGGTACAAATCTAACTAGAACTGGTAACAGCAGTTCTACTGAAAACTCGGTGGAAGAGGAGAATGAAAAAGTGAATGTTACAGAATATGGTGAAGAAAATTATAGAAAGAAAATCTTTGATGCTGCAATAGTACCTAAAACCTTCACAACTAAAAACATTAAAAAAGCAGTAGCCAACATGCCGCTTGATAGTCAGGCTAAAGTGACATGGCCTGTACATATGGTTCACAAATACAGAGATTTCATATCAGAAACCTGTAAAAGCTTCAGTGATGAATTCAATGAACGTTAAGAAAAATATAACAGTGTTAAACTGGAACATCAACAGTCTGAAAAAACGATTCATAGATTTGCAACAGTATGCCCTTGAAAATAATATTGACATTATCTGCTTACAAGAGACATGGACCGACAACTCTTACGACCCAAGATTTGGTGGTTACATAAGGTACACTCTTGAGAGCATCAATGGTGTTAGAGGTCTGGCAATTTATGTAAAGAAAGACATACCCACTACTTTGGAGGTAGCTAACTTTGGGGAGGGATGTGAAAGCCTTAGAATTAAAGTCCATCTAGAAAACTATGCGCTAAACCTTGTAAACCTGTACATTCCCAAAGGTAAACTAGACACAAACTCATTTCCCGATTATCTGTATGAAGAGCCAACACTGGTAGTAGGAGATCTCAATGCCCGTCATAGTGCTCTAGGCTCTGTAGGAGGAAACTGTAATATAAACGGAAAGAGATGGTTTGATTATGTAACTACCTGTGAACACGTTAGGGTTGTCGGAGATAAAAAGCCAACGCACAGTAAAGGAGGCCGATTAGACTATGTTTGCCTATTTCAGGACCCACACAGGGGTTGTTCTGTGGATGTGGTGGATACTCTAGTGTCGGACCATTATGCTCTTAAGGTTACACTGGACGTTAAGCAGAGACAATGTACTGGCTCTAGGAAAAGACTCAACCTTCCACCTAATAAAATGGAGTCATTTATTAATGATATGGGTGATTGGTTTGAAACTTATTGCATAACTGATTTAGATATGTTCACTGCTGATCTTATCAACAAAATAGAAGAATTACTAAACAAAAGAACACAATTCCCAAATAAGACCTCTGGGAAGAAAAAACTAATAAATGCAAATATACCAAAAAATGGTATACTGACGACCCCGAGGTTCAGTACTATAATTCAATAATGAGAAATGTCTCACGAAGGTGGAGACACGACCCGAGTGATGAGAATTATAGAGCGCTACAGTACATGGCAACACAGTGCCGAGAAGCAAAGATGAAAGCAAGGGAAAACTACTGGATAGGGTTTGTGGGTAATATCCATAGGGAAACCTCCACACAAAAGGTCTGGAAACAAATAAACATCGCAAAGGGAGCAAAGAAACAAACTGCAGCTCATCCTAATCCCCAAACTAAAGCTGAGGAACTAATGGATGAATGGTCCACAGCTGCAAGTTATAATAGTTTACCGAACCACATCAAGGACAACCTTAATAAAGAGCATAATGTACGAGAATCCGCTATATTGTCTGCCATATCCCTTCAGGATGATACCTGTGTGGATATTACTGAATGGGAAATTCTTAACTCTATAAAGAAAGGGGAGTCAACTGCCCCGGGGGAGGATGGCATAACATATGATATTCTAAATGCACTTACTAAAGTTAGAGGCAACTTACTGCTCAAGCTTTTTAACCTGAGCTACCGAACTGGCCGTCTAGCTCAACAGTGGAAAAAAGCCATTATTGTGCCCAACCCAAAACCTGGTGAGCAGAACACTTATAGACCTATATCACTCACTTCCTGCATCTGCAAAATGCTAGAAAGAATAGTACTTAATAGAATGCTGTACAAAATGGGTGATAAATTCCATCCTAATCTCAATGGGTTTCTGAAGGGCAGGAATACCACAACCTGTATTATGTCATACTTAGCAAATACCACAGCAAAATTCTCAGTATTCCTGGACCTTAAAAGTGCACTTGATAAAGCTAATAGGCATATTATCCTGTATGAACTAGTCAAGATGGATGTTAAGGGAAAACTATTAGCATGGGCGAAAGATTATCTAACCAACAGGGAGGCATATGTTTACTTTCAGGGTGGGAAATCTGCCTGTAGGACCCTGGCATTAGGTACTCCCCAAGGAGGTGTACTACTCGTAAGTCCAACCCTCTTTAATATAGTAATGAATGTCATTGCCATGATAAAACTGCCAAAAGGGGTAACAACTATAGTATATGCTGATGATATGCTTATTCAAGCAAGCACACACAGGCAATTGCAAAATGCATTAAACATCATAGTAGGAGTATGTAATAATCTGGGCTTTGTCATATCCACTCAGAAAACCAAAGCCATGTATTCTGGTATTTCACCACAAGAAAGTATCATAATGCAAGGGAGGCCATTGGAGTATGTTAGGACACATAAATACCTGGGAGTACATATAGGTGGAAACCATGGTAAAGAAAAAGAACTCCAGACACTGTTAACTACTTGCAAGTCTAGATTACGAGCCCTGAAAGCAATGGCCTGGGGAGGACTTGGTGCTTCTGTTGCAGTTCTTCGAACAATGTACATAGCATATATAAGGTCCCTCATTGACTATGCTGCCCCGGTGCTCGCCTGCATGGGTAAACATAGGCTCACCAAGCTTGAGACCATACAGAATGAAGCACTGCGTATCATTCTCGGCTGCCCACGTACTGCTAAGGTTGCCAATATGAGACGAACTTGGTTTGCCCTCTATAGTAGATTGGGTATTCGAAATTAATACCATTATAGGAATCAAAGCACTCAGAGACGAGAGAGAGATAAAACCAAAGATGGAATTAATTAATCATTTAGGCCTTGAAGAAATCAGAGGTAATAACTGGGCATCACTAACAGCCAGAGATATAATAGCCAATGATGTCGTGGACTACATCCAGACTGACGTTTCCTTGGGTGAGCTTACTCCACCCTGGGAAGAAACAGACATAGACTGCAAAATACTAAGCCTACCCTATCGGAAAGCAGACATGCCAACATGTGTACTAAGATCTCTTTTCTCAGAACTGAGCAATTCTTTGACACAAAACGATGAGACTGACTTAATTTACTGTGACGGATCTCTGGACAGAGAAACTGGAGAAGCTGGAGCAGCCATGACGGTGGTACGAGGTGGACAGTTCTGTCAAGAATGCGACACCAAAGTTAAGCTCCATGACTGGGCCTCCTCGACACAAGCTGAGCTTGTGGCTATCAAGCTGGGGCTAAGGCACATTAGAAGGACGGGAAGCAATGCAGTTATTTTTTCAGACAGTTTATCAGCCCTACAAGCCCTTAAGAATAACTGCTCAACTTATCAAGATCTTGTATACGATATTAGGAATTATGTCAGTCAGATAATCAGAAGAGGTATCTCTGTACAGTTCGTTTGGGTACCTTCACATATTGGGGTGCCAGGGAATGAAAGGGCTGACCAACTAGCAAAGGAGGCCTCTAAAAAGACTCAAACAGACTGCGATCTTGGACTCTCCCTTCGTCAGCTTAGATCAAGAATTAAAAACAGACAAAAAAGCATAATGACATCAAAACGACAGAATGAATATCACATAAGCAGGTCAATATATTACTATAACAATGTTGGCCTAAGAACATCCTACACATATGGAAAGGCAGGCACAAGTAGGTGGCAGGAAGTTGTTCATGCCAGAGTGAGGTTAGGATACGACCACCCTTGGCAGCACGGGGCAGCAGTTAATGAACACAGAAGAAGGTGTAAGGTATGTGGTACTGCGGGTGGGCATACACTACATCATTACATTCTACAGTGTCCGAATCTTGTGAACTTCAGGAACCCTAACTTGAGTACAATTGTGGACCAGGCTACTTATTTTCTGGAGAATGGTATTGTTAAAGAAATACTAAGAAAACATAAAGGTTTCGCCTCCCCAATGTAACTATGTGGAAAGACTCGTGTACATGCATGAGTATGTGTGTATTTGTACATATATGAGTATGTGTGTGTCTACATGTATGTGTGCATAAGTTTCTACAGATACATGTATGCTTGTGTATGTGTATGTATATGCGTGTGCATGTCCTGGTATATACTATTTGCCTACTATTATTCAGCCAACTGGATATTATATTTAAAATTTGGCTTATTATAAGATTACAGTATTTATGCACTTACTTCATCACCAATAATGTAAGGTACTGAGATAAGTTTGGCAACTGCAATAACCTTAAGTTTCCACACTGTACAATGTGTATCAGCTATGCTAGTATGTATCCCACTACCAGGATCCAATATTATGTATATAACATTATCTTGTAACTTATGTACGTCATGGCAGGTGTACATCACTAGGTGGTGTTCTCCTTTTGAATAACTGTAGCAATTTATAACGCTGCGTCCCTCACAGGATGAGGGAGGCTGTCCAATAAACTAGCCCTCTTAAAAGAGGCCACAAATCCAAAAAAAAATCCTTCCATCTCATCTCAGGCCTCCCCTCCCTCTCCTCCCCCCCTCCACCTCACTCACATACACTCTCCTCGCTTGTCTCTCGCTCTCCATCCTCTCCACATGGCCAAACCACCTCAGTGTATTTTCTCCTAACGCTTTCTATCACGTTCACATTAACACCACAACGCTCCTGCACTTCCTCATTTGTCAGTCTGTCTTTCCTTTTAACTACACATGCTCCTCTCAATAATCCTCTCTCCATCCCCCACCCTCAGCGAAACATATTTCTCATTTGCAATGAGCCTGGTAGGTGTGGGTAACAAGACACCCTGGCACCGCGGAGCTGGGCATCACACGTACACACTCCCCACCCGACATTTGGTGACTGAGGGAAAGGAAGGGGGTAAGGTAACCGTTGGTGTGGCAGATGCGATCATGCGAGTGTAGACGTTCGTTCGTTCGTTCGTAGATTTCCTGCACCTATAGTGCAGGCCGGGCCATACATTAGCCCGGTCAGTGAAGATGCTGTATTCTCTCGTGTTCGATCCGGTTCACAATGTAGTTCATTATCGCTGTGTCGTCGGGGTGAGTGTCTATTATTTCTTCCAGGCATCGTTCGTGATGTTCTTGGAATGGCACTGGAGTAGCGAGTCTTAGTAGGGCGTCGAGTGCATCTGAGAAGTTGTTGTCCCAGTAGCTGTCTCTCTGATCGAAGAGTTCGTCATACGATAGTGAGTCGAGACGTTGCTTGATGGTGGGATGGAGGGGTGGCAAAATGTCTCGGATGCGGGCTTTTGCTTGATCCTGAGGGCTGACGTTCGTGGCGGTGGTGGGTGCAGGCAGGTCGAGTGTCGAGTTGATGGAGGGGGCAAGTTGTTCTGCCTTCCTCTTCTTATTCTTCCCCTTCTTCTTCTTCTTAGTGGTCTCACTTGATGGCAGAGGGGATGCAGTGCCTGTCTCCATGGTGGTGTCTTCATCACCGTCGTCAATGGCAGCAGGATCTAGGGTGTCTGGAGGGTCGGAGATGGTCTCCGTGTCCTCCTCAGCTGCCGGTGACGAGGCATGGTCTTCAGTAGTCGGATCGAGGTCCAAGTTCGGTGCCGGGTCGTCGGGAATGGTGGCAGTCCCTCTGTTGAGAGGAGCATCCAACTGCAGCCGTTTTCGCGGTGTTGTGCGAGGTTGGGCAGGCTGCTGAGGACGGGGCTGACGCTTCTGACGAGTGGCGGGACGGACATCGTGGGCGAAACTCTCGGGGATGACAATGCGTGGCAACCCATTCTCCTCGAAAATCTGAGGGAGGAGAATGCGCAGGGCCGCCCTGTCATCACCGCAGAAAGCCTTCGCCGTCGCGATGCACATCGCAACGATGGTGTCCATCTTCCCAGATCTCCCAGGATTCTGAGGCCGGCGTCTCTGGGCCGTGGGGCGTCGCCATGCATGGACAGAGCCCTGCACAGCTACACCCCCCGGCCCAGAGACATCCCTGGCCACAGGACCCTTAGGAGACTGTGAAAGACTGAACTCCACCGTCTCACCTTCGCCAAGAGAGCGTTGGCGGTGCTGTTCGTTTGGTACAACGATCGAACGGCCAGGGACGAAAACATCAGCACCAGTGTCCTGGCACGTGATGAAACCGTACCCAGCCTTCACGTTGAACCAACGAACAGTTCCCCTGATCTTCTGGGCTCCCGGTAGCTCCGATCTGCTGTTGGATGCCCCCCTCAACGGGTCGTAGGCAATAGCAGATGTGCGAGCCATGGTGAAGTCTACGGGATCGGCGCGCCAAGGTTCACTAGCTCGCCTATAGACTTGCTGGCACGGTGGCTGGACCAACTCTGGAGTGTAGACGACTTGGCGCCATGGGCTAACCGTCGAAGATATACACCCTACCCATGCAAGAGCGACACTGAGGCTCACTGACTCTGGGCTGCTGGCATGGGTGTTTTATAGGTAGAGGCAGACTGATGGGCGCCGCATTGGGGGCGGGGCTTGCAACAAGGGAAACTCCCATAAAATAGAGGGGAGCCTTATGTAACTTCGACGAATCTTTATACTGATCATTGTCTTTTCGTTTTTTTCTCTCTCTCTGTCTTGTTCTTGCGTTGCCTCCATGTTAAGCCCCGTACACACTGGGCATCAAGTTGCGCAACGTGTTGAAAATCACCATGTCACTGCATCAGCCTCGCGTGATGGTGACAGGCAAGCAGCGTGGAGTCAACCTTGTATGTGCTGCCCTCGCGCGGCGATGACGACTAACGTTGGCCTTGACAATCCAATGGTGCCACTTGTACAAATGTTGAGGGTAATTCACTGTCAGATTTTGAAAACTGTACAGTACTGAACGTAGGCAAGACCATGGGAGATATTACATACAACTTAGATAACAAAGTAATTAGTAAATCGGAATGCGAGAGAGATCTAGGAGTTATGGTTAATAAGACCTCAACCTAGGCAGAAGTGTATTGATGCTAGAAATAAAGCAAATAGGCTCCTACGATTTCTTTCGAGGAGCAATTTTGCAACTTTATTTAGCATTAATAAGGCCACATTTAGACTACGCCGTGCAATTTTGGTGTCCGTACTATTGAATGGATATAAAGTCGCTTGAAAACGTACAGAGAATAATGACAAAAATGACACATGATGTTCGGAACCTGCCACATGAAGACAGACTAAAAAGACTAAATTTGCACCGACTAGGAAGACGTAGAGTAATGGGAGACTTAATTGAAGTGTTTAAGTGAAGGAAGGGAATAAGTAAAGGAGATATTAGCAAGGTACAGAACTTAAAGTGGGCATACAGGATAGAACTAGAAGTAATGGTTTCAAACTGGAAAAATTCCGTTATAAGAACATAAGAGGAGAGGATAACTGCAGTAGGCCGGTTGGCCCATGCTAGGCAGCTCCTAGAAGAGTAACTGAACTACTAGAATGATATAAGGATAGCAAAGAAGATATGAAGTGCTATGAAAAGGATGCAAAGCCACTGCACTGTATTTTTCTGCCACTGAACTGTGTGATATAAGCTGCAAAAAGACAAAAACCTAGGCCAAGTTAGGGCAACAAAAGTATAGTGTGTAGTTCACACTTTAAATCCATAAAGATCTTTGTTCATTCACAGCATAGTCATAGCTCAGTGGCAGAGGACGACTGTACTAGGGTTCAACATCCCTTCCACAGAACTTCATTATTAGCGCCATGATGATGATCTGTTACAGCTCAACATTCAAGATGGCAAGTCTACGCCTAGATAAAATGACCTGAGTATAGCTGACGCCTAGTGATGTAGTGGGTGAAGGCACTGCGGCAGGATGGGGCCAGTCAGGGCTTAGATCTGAGGCACAGTTGAGGTTTGCTGATTACATTGCCATTCAGGATGCTGGCCAGCCTTCCCCTAACCCCACTGTGGCAGGGAATAAATATACTGTATGCGATGTATCTTATGGACATCCAGCTGATTTCAAGTACTGTGTTTTGGTGGCAAAGCTGGGCTGCAATGCTATAAATATATATATATATATATATATAATATATATAAATATATATATATATATATATATATATATATATATATATATATATATATATATGCCTGTCACCCCTTATAACAATACTTAAGACTGAAAATCACTGAGGATCAGCTAAGTTAAACTACTGCTTTCTCAAAACAAAAGGTGTCAGTCAGAAAGGTAGTCCCACAAGAGGTGAGGAGAGGTGTTAATGAGAGGTATTCCCGGGGATGGGGTGGGGTGGGGTGGGGTGGAGGCAGGTGTGAGGTAAGGTGTGAGGCTGAACCCCATGTGATTATAGTGCTCCAGGCGGTCTATTAATATCTATATTTATTTATCTATCTAGCTATTTTTAAACCTATCTATCTATCTATCTACCTATCCATGTCTACCTATCTGTATATATATCTATCTGTAGTTCTATAACATTTTCTCCTTCTCTCTCTCCCCCACAATCTCTCCCCACTTCCCTTCCCTAGCTTCCTCCCCACCTCTACCTCCCATTTTGTCTTCCACTCCCTCCACTTCACCTCTCTCCCCCCCCTCTCTATCCCTCCTTCCTTCTCAACTACCCCCTTCCAAACACCCCCAGGGCCTCCCCCCACCCAACACCCCAGGGGAGGAAGACCGCCCCTGAGATTTACCTGATAACCCACGTGTACCTTGCCTACCTCACCTGTTTTACCTGTTTGTGTGTGTGTGTGTGTGTGTGTGTGTGTGTGTGTGTGTGTGTGTGTGTGTGTGTGTGTGTGTGTGTGAAGAAAATGTATGTGTAATTCATCATATGTACACTATTACAATATGCCTGTGTGTACGCCTTTGTGTGTATACGTGTGCGTCTACAAATATGTGCGAATATCCTAAGCAATAATAATATTCCCTTGTGAGTTGCCAAAATAATATTACTACAACAATATCAACGTTAATTTACAGTAATGGGATTTATGGAGAAACAAACCCGCTACATAAATACATAAAGCGCTACATACATTTACAAATCTAGCTGAAAGACTTAAACGCATAATTATTATTATTGTTATTATTATTATTAAAGTATTTGTTTAGATTTTACTGCTTAATTCTCTGTCTGTCTGTCAGTCTGTCTGTCTGTCTGTCTGTCTGTCTGTCTCTCTCTCTCTCTCTCTCTCTCTCTCTCTCTCTCTCTCTCTCACTTCCTGATAACCCACGTTCACCTGTGGCTTCGTCAGCAGGTTAAAGTCTTTTGCTTCCCCTCTCTCTCTCTCTCTCTCTCTCTCTCTCTCTCTCTCTCTCTCTCTCTCTCTCACACACACACACACACACACACACACACACACACAGATGAGGCCCCAGATAAGGTCCACCACTTCACACTCATTGTTTGTTTTCACGTCCACACCAATGACCTTCTCTCTCTCATTCCCTCTCTCTCTGTCTGTCTCTGTCTCTGTCGCTCTCTCTCTCTCTCTCTGTTAACCCAGTATTTCTTTTATCTGTTTCTCTGAATTGGTCATGTTCTCTCTCTCTCTCTCTCTCTCTCTCTCTCTCTCTCTCTCTCTCAAAACTTTACAATCTCAACACCTTCAGTCTTTTCACCTCCAAGTAATTTGTCTTCCCTAGGGTCATTTTCGCTTCACCCCCCCTATAAATCTTGCCCTCCTACAGCGTCCCCTTCAGCGTCTCAGGCGGAACAAAGGTCAGGGGAGGCGTAACAAAGGTCAAATGAGGTCTTATCTACGTTTAAACTCCGGGATTAGGACAGTGGGGGTGGTGGTGGTCGGGTCTAAAGTAATAATGAAATAGATCATCTAAAGTAATAATGAAATAGATCATCTAAAGTAATACTGAAACTTTATGTAGCATTAGTAAGGCCACATAGATCATCTAAAGTAATAATGAAACTTTATGTAGCATTAGTAAGGCCACATAGATCATCTAAAGTAATAATGAAACTTTATCTAGCATTAGTAAGGCCACATAGATCATCTAAAGTAATAATGAAACTTTATCTAGCATTAGTAAGGCCACATAGATCATCTAAAGTAATACTGAAACTTTATCTAGCATTAGTAAGGCCACATTTAGACTACGCAGTACAATTTTGGTGTCCTTACTATAGAATGGATATTAATTCTTTAGAAAATGTACAGAGAAGAATGACAAAAATGATACATGACGTCCGGAACCAGTCATGTGAAGACAGACTGAAAAGACTAAGTCTGCATTCGCTAGAGAGGCGCAGAGTAAGGGGAGACTTAATTGAGGTGTTTAAGTGGATGAATGGTATAAATAAGGGAGATATTAGCAAGGTACTTAAAGTGAGCATACAGGATAGAACTAGAAATAATGGTTTCAAACTAGAAAAATTCCGTTTCAGTAAGGAAATAGGTAGCAATTGGTTTGGTAATTGAGTAGTAGACGAATGGAATAAGCTACCTAGTAAAGTAGTTGCTGCCTCTTCCATTGAGAGTTTCAAGCATAGGCTAGATAAGCATATGACAAATAAGGGGTGGATATAGAAAAAAGAAAATCTTATAACCAATACTAATTCATAATTTTTCCTTTTCAGGTTACACTATGATAGTCTCTATTCTCCTTTCACACTTTCCTGTAAAATGTCCACGCCAGTTTTTCTATACGGCGTGGTGTTCTTTCTGACTTTTTCCTGCCGGCTTCGGCTGGAGGGTTTGGAGGGCGGGGGAGAGCCTTCTTCTTTGCTATCCTTATCTCATTCTAGTAGTTCAGTTACTCTTCTAGGAGCTGCCTAGCATGGGCCAACCGGCCTACTGCAGTTATCCTCTCTTCTTATGTTCTAAAAGTCTGGGTCTTGTAATTAACGAGAGTAAGACAAAGTTCCAGTGCCGTGCGTTAGGGGAAAATCATTTAGTAATTAATGGCAAAAACATCGAGAGGGTGAGAATTTACAAGTACCTAGGTATGTATGTCGGCTACACAGCAGACTGTAAAGATGCCGAGATGACCCACATAATAACGCAATGCAAGGCACGATTGCAGCCCTTGAGATCAATGGCCTATAGTGGTGCAGGGGTGGGTGTACCAGTACTAAAAATGATGTACCTCACTACTGTCAGATCGGTATTAGAGTACGCAAGCCCAGTCCTCTCTTGCCTTGGTGAAGGAAGGCTGGAAAAACTTGAAAAAATCCAGAATGCCGCAATGAGAATCATACTTAGCTGCCCAAGGAACACCATGATAGATGTCATGAGACTTGAGCTAAATTTGCAGAGTGTAAAAAATAGAATTCAGGAAGACAATGTGGCGGCTGCAATAAGACACATGCGGTCAGAAAGCGGACTGGGACTCCGTAACAGCATCAAAGATGTTGTTAACGGAACCAGAACCTTCTGGAGGCAAGGCAAGAATGGCTATGTGAAAGACCTTGCGAGGAACGTACTCAAATACGAGGTACAAAACTTCTGTGAGGAGATACCGCAGGCACCTAGGCCTCCACCCTGGGAAGAGGAAGAGGTAAAGGTGAGCATATCTCCACTACAGAAAAAGAAAGAATGTTATGCTGTAGGTGTGTTAAGGACACATGCACAAAACCAAATAAATAAACTCTACAATGAAAACACTGCTCACGTCTACTGCGATGGTTCGGTCAGAGAGGATGGCAGAGCAGGGTGTGGGATCGTAATATTAGATAAAGTAGACAGTGCATGTGTACAGAGCGAAATAAATTTTAGAATAAGCAACAACGTGTCTTCCACTCAGGCAGAGCTATATGCAATATTATACGGCCTCAGGGAGATCACAGGAGGTGAAGGAGACGTGTGCTTCTTCGTAGACAGCCGAGGAGCACTGGAGTCCCTTAAGAGCACAGCACCTGCACTGGCAGACGTAGTCTTCCAGTGTAGAGCTGTCCTGCATCAGCTCAAGCAATCGGGTAGATTCATATCATTCACATGGATACCATCCCATGTTGGAATACCAGCTAACGAAAGAGCTGATGAACTAGCCAAGAGTGCAGCAGAAAAAGAATACACAGATGTAGTATGCCAACTAACCTTGAAACAGATTAAAACTATAATATGAACACAACAAGGTCGAGAGGAAAATCAGAGAATGGAGCAGCAACATTCTAGTAGTGAAACTATGTATCACTATACTAACGTTGCTCTGAGAACCCACTTCACATATGGAAAATATAGAAATAAGTGGAAAGATTCTGTATGCACTAGACTGAGGTTAGGCTATAAATATCTGTGGCAGCTTGGAGTGGATACGCCAGATCATAAAACGTGCTGCAGACTGTGTAATGAACCCAGAGCCCACACCCTGCAACACTATGTACTTCACTGCTCAAAATTAGCGCAGTTTAGAAATCCTGCTGTAGACTCAGTGACCGAACAAGTCGTTTGGATGTTTAATAACGATAAAATAGGAAGTATACTGAATTGTCAAAACATCAAACACATACTTAAGTAGACATTGCTATATTGTGATGTAAGAGTAACTGAACAAAATATCTGAGTAGGGTGAAGAGTACATTATGCTCTTATGTAATATCTCAGAGCAGGGTGAAAAGTACATTATGTTCTTATGTTAGTATGTAATATCTCGGAGTAGGGTGAAGAGTAGCTCAGCGTCCTCATCCTTTTGAGGTGATAATGTAATATATAGATATACCTGTATACGTATATGTATGTATAACTGTTTGTCTCAATAAACTGTCTAAATTCTAAAAATACACCCTCTTAGTCAGTCTTTCATTCTCCATTCTCTCCACATGTCCAAACCACCTCAGTGTATTTCTCCTAATCTTCTCAACCACATCCACATCCACCCCACAACGTTCCTTCACTTCTTCATTCGTCAACCTGTCCCTCCATGTCACTCCACATGCTCCTCTCAAGTAACTCATTTCCACTGCTCTCACTCTTGACTCGTTCCCCTCTTGCAAGGTCCACGCCTCGCTTCCATACATCAGGGTAGGGATCACAATACCATCATGCAGTGCCTTCTTAACTTCCATACTCACCTCCCTATTTCTCATCACTGCTTTCAGTGTGCCAACAACCTTCCTTCCCTGCTGTACCCTTTCACGTACTTCATCCCCCATAGTTCCATCCTTACTCATCACACTACCCAAGTACTTGAATGCACTCACATTCTCCATATCCTTACCATCCAACCTCACTGCACACTCTGTGACTTCATTCCTCTCAAACACCATAACTTTACTTTTGTTTACATTAACTTTCAGCATCCTCCTCCTACACACTGTCCCAAATTCATTCACCAAACCTTGCAACTCCCATTCATCTTCACTCAACAGAACTGTATCATCAGCAAACAGCAACACCGGAATCTTCCAAATCTCTCCCTCATTCATTAGAGCCACCCCCACATCCACTGCCCTACCTTGCACCTCCTTTACAACCCCATCCATGTATATATTAAGCAGCCATGGAGACATCACACACCCCTGTTTCAGTCCCACATTGAGATCAAAGAACTCACTCAGCTCACCATCCACTCGCACCGTAGCCCTAGCTCCCTCGTACATACTCTTCACAGCATTCAACAATTTCCTCTCCACCCCATATATTCTCAATACCTTCCACATACCTTGCCTATCTATTCTGTCATAAGCTTTCTCCAAGTCCATGAAGGCAGCATACACTTTCTTTCCCTTCTCTAGATACTTCTCCACTAAACATCTTAGAACAAATATCTGATCTACACACCCTTTTCCCTTCCTAAATCCCCCTTGTTCTTCTCCAACTAGCTCCTCTGTCATATGCCTAACCCTATCAATGAGTATTCTACCATATATTTTACCAGTCACACTAAGAAGGCAAATACCCCTATGGTTACCACATACTTCTCTCTCCCATTTCCTTTGTATAAAGGAACAATTATACCTGATTTCCAGTCCTCTGGAACCCTTCCCTCTTCCCAAGCCAATCTACACAACTTCCATATCCACTCCACAACAATCTCACCCCCATACCTAGGCATTTCACCACACACTCCATCAATCCTTGGGGCCTTTCCCATCTTGATCTTCTTCATTGCTTCCACTACTTCCGCCCTACTGATCTCTTCTTCCCTCCTCTCATCTCTCCTTCTCCCAGCCATTCCCCAACCACTTATACTCGCACTGCTCTCATTCTCTACATTCAACAAATCCTCAAAGTGCTCCTTCCATCTCCTCAATTTCTCTCTCTTCTCCACCAACAATCTATTATTCCTATCTTTCACTCCCCTACTATTTCCCCTTTCACACTGCCTTACTTTCTTTACCTCCTTCCAAAACAATTTCTTACTCTCCCTCCATTTCGCACTCAGATTCCTCCCAAACTCTTCATCCACTTTCTTCTTACTCTCCTTCACCAGTCTCTTAACCTCCCTTCTCCTGCTCACATATACCTCTCTCTTCTCTCTCTCATCTTCTTCCCTACCTCTACTCGCCAACCATTCACCATATGCCTTCTTCTTTTGTTCCACAGCTCGTTTCACCTCATCATTCCACCATGCTGTCCCTTGCACACCCTTGCATCTCCTCCTCACTCCACAAACCACCTCACACGCTGCGCCTATCTCTTCCGTGAATATCTTACATACGTCTTCCACCCCTTCCATCTGCTCTAGCTCATACCTTCCCAATCTTTCTTCCACTATGCTCTTATACTCTGCCATTTTCTCACTATCTTGCAATTTCTCCACTCTTCTCACCGGAGTTGCTTCCTCCTGTCTTCCCCTTCGTCTCCTCAACCACTTTCTTTGCAGCTCTACCTTGGCCATCACTAAGTGATGGTCCGAGACTCCATTCCCCCACCCTCTCCACACCCTTGCATCCAACACTTGTCTTCTCATTCGCTCATCCACACACACGTAGTCTATCATTGCCTTTCGTTCAACAAGTTCACCATCCATCCTCCTCATTACTCTCCATGCATACCGGTGGATCATCTTATGACGAAAGTAGGTGTTGGCTATTGCCAACCCCTTACAATAATAATAATAATAATAATAATAATAAAAGACAATAGATTCAAACAGAAAAGACTGGAATAGAACCATCATCATCATCAACATCATAAGAACAACAGAAAGTAAATCTCTCTCTCTCTCTCTCTCTCTCACTAGCCTTGCTAAAATGCTTCAAAGAGTGGTAGAAGCACAACACCAAAGAAGACACACTGAAATGAAGGTTTGCATATTTAACTCCCTCTTACATCTCTCTCTGTCTTTCTATCTATCCCTTTCTCTCTCTATCTATCTACCAATCTGTCTACCTCACCTCAAGCTCCGGCAGAACCTTCCCTAGTGCTTCAAAGAGAGGCAGGAGCACAAAACCAATGAAGGAGCACTGAAATGAATGTCTGTATATTCTCTCTCTCTCTTAGGTCTCTCTCTGTCTATCTCTCTCTCTCTCACACTCTATCTATCTATCAATCTATTTACCTCACCTCAAGCTCCGGGAGAACCTTCCCTAGTGCTTCAAAGAGAGGCAGGAGCACAAAACCAATGAAGGAGCACTGAGATATGGTTTTGTTACTTTGTCCCTATCCATAAACGGAGAGACAGGCAGCCCTTCCGACTTCTCGAGGTCACTTTGGTTGAAGAATTCCTGTTGAAAGAATGGCAATATAAGTATCAGTGTTTTTAGAAGCTATTACAAGTTTCTGTTTATCTATCTATCTATAGCCAGACGCCTTAATCCTGTAAGGGGTCGCCACAAAAAATTGCTTCCATGTTGCCCTGTCCTCTTCCATTTTATTGCCCTCCCCCAAACTTACACTCCCCCCTCTCATATACCCCTCTACTCCATCCCACCATCTCATCCTCAGTCTCCCCCTTCCTCTTCCCCCCTCAACTTCACTCACATACACTCTCCTTGTTAGTCTCTTAGTCTCCATCCCCCAACTTACACTGCCCCCTCTCATATACCCCTCTACTACATCCCTCCATCTCATCCTCGGTCTCCCCTTCCTTTCCCCCCCTCAACCTCACTCACATACTCTCCTAGTTAGTCTCTTACTTAGTAAAAGGATCTTGAGATGGTCTGGCCAAGAGGTGTGAATGGGGAATGAATGACAAAGAAAGTGTATGTGAGAGTGGTGCAGGGGAGAGAGGGAGACCAAGGATGAGATGGAGGTTTGGTATAGTCCTCATTACCAACACAACATAGTACAGTACAGAGTATCTAGTACCAGTATATGGAATGAGGTCACACAGTGTTACCTCAGGGATAATAGACTGAATAGGGAGGCTGCCAGAGACTGAGCAGCATGGATAGCCACTAAGAGGTGACCAAGGCCGATGCATGTAAGCACGCTGAGGCAGGCTGCCAGAGATCAAGCAGCATGGAAAGCTGCCATTAGGTGACCAAGGCTGACGAATGCATGTTGGAGCCTTTATAAATGATATGATACAGTAGGTTCCTTGGACAACAGGAAATAATTTGGCTTGTCACTCAGTGCAGAGTCACCTGAGGGCTGCATTACATTGAGTGAATGGATGATAGGCACTTCCACCTCGAAGGAAAATTAAAAAAAATAAAAAAAAGGAATAAACAGAACACTACCTGCATAAGCCATCACCTACAAAGACAAAGAAATAACTTACAAACCATTACCTGCATGAGACACTCCAGCCAGGGCTGGGCAATGTCCAGCGGCCGCGCTTCATTGCTGATGTCTGCTACCTTGATCAGCACCATGGACAGCTGGGCAGGATATTAAAACCAGTATTTACACTCTCAGGCTTCTATAATCCCTCTTAGGGTAATAAAATATCTGGGATTAGCTAAAATAAAATGCTAGAGTTGTCCTGAGCATACATAATCAATCAGTCAATCCATCTATCTATCTATCTATACCCTGATGCCATAATCCAGTAAGGGGTGGCCACAAATAAATCGCCTCCATGTTGCCCTGTCCCTTGCCATTTCACTGCCCTCCCCCCAGCTTACATCCCCCTCTCTCACTGCCATCCATCTACCACCTCACCATAAGAGCCTCTGTGATACCAGTATTCACCTACTGTACTTAGCCTCTGAACACTCACCTCTGGCACGTAAACCCTATTGGGCCACATCTGGATGGGGCACAGTAATCCACTAAACCACCAGGGATTCATCTGGTTGTATGATATCTGATAATCACCCCTTTACAGTCAAGCATTTTTCTTTTCACATGGTGCTGTGTCACCTTAAGGCAGCACTACATTGGGTGAGTGGATAGTAGTTGCCCCTACCTACCACTATTCCTATGACTAACTCTCAGACCATTTTGCACTAGCTGGAATTAAATACTTGAGGCTGCCAGAGATCAGGCAGCATGGAGAGCTGCTGCCATTAGGTGACCAAGGTCGTTTCGTTTTTCTTTTCGTTCTTGAAGGTTCCAACATGCTTGCATGCATCAGCCTCGGTCACCCGATGGCAGCTCTCCACACTACTGGATCTCTGGCATCTTTCCTATTCAGTCCCTTATCCCTGAGGTCACACTCAATGACCTCATCCAAGGTCTTTTTCAGTACACCTCTCGCAACCCTATCCCTAACATTAACACTTCTCACTTTCTGCACCCAGTTATCATCCCCCATCCTCTCCACATGCCCAAACCATCTCAATCTACCTTTCCTTATCACAACACCAATACACTCCAGTCTCATCCTACCTCTCAACTCTTCCATCGTAAACCTAGGCCCCCCAAGCCTCGCACTAAAGGACACATTGCACATCCACCTAATCATTGTCATTTCTGTACGTCTGAGCCTGCGAATATCCTCTTCCTTTACTGCCCAAGTCTCACTGCCGTACAGAATTACGCTCCTAACACATGCCCATCACAGGGCAACGTAGGATTGGATGATGGATGGATGGATGAACACATGCCGCATACAAAGATCCCTTAGCACAGAGAGAGAGCCCTTTCAATGTCAGGAGAGGCAACAGCTCTCTGAACTTCCAACCACTTCTCACTCTAGCCACAGAGCTAGCTCCAGCCCCACCTCCAGTATATAACATGTCTCCTGAATAAAAACTTCTTCCACACACTCAAGAGACTCACCAGCAAGCTCAATCCTTTCATGCCTGACAATCTCCACCTGCTCTCTGCAACACACTGTACACATGAAATCAGCATTATCTCGCAGTCTACCTCTAATACCACTACATCTCTTATGCACCCACTTATCACAAACACTGCACAAGACGGAAATACTTCCCACCCCCTTGTGGCAAATTGCACATGGCCACCCTCCCTCTACTCTGACAGTACTGCCACCAGCCCTAGATACCATTACCTTTGTTTTATCTGCATTTACTCTTAATCCCTTGTGCTCCATACCATCTCTCCACATCCTAAATCTTTCCTCTGTCTCCCTTTCATTTTCTGCAGTCAACACCAAATCAAATCATTAGCACACATCTACAGGAGTCCCTTTCAGAAGTAACGAGAGAGGGCTTCAAGTACCATAATAAACAAGGGGATCAAAACTGACCCCTGATGCACACTAATATTCACGGAAAACTCATTACTCAAATCTCTATTCACCCTTACCTGGGTGCGAGCACCCACATACTCAGCCATAACCACCCTAACCAGCCACAACTCGATCCCAAGCTTTCTCACTGTCCACTTCACCACCTGTCAAGGGACTCTGTCAAAGGCCTTCTCCATATCAACAAAAACAAAGTACAGATCCCTTTTCTTTCCTAAACATATTTCCTGAAGCTGTCAAACAATGAATATGGCATCTGTGGTCCCCCTGCCTGGCATAAACACAAACTGCATCTCATCAATATTCACTCTTTCTCTAATCATACCTTCTAGAACTTTCTCCATTACCTTCATCATCTGATCTAAAAGCTTCGTGCCTCTATAATTTCCTCCTTCCAAGGCATTACCCTTCCCCTTGTACACATTTACAATTACACTCTGAGGACAACATACTCACACATAATCGTATTTATCAAGAAAGCAACTAACCCCACTCCTATATCTCCTGAGGCTTTCAACATTTTAGCAGTTAACCCAGCCACTCCCGCTGCCTTCCCCACCGGCATCCTGCCTATTGCCCTGCTCACAGTTGCAGCGTCCAAGGCGAATGGCCACACACACACAAGTACATTGTTGGCTTCATAAATGATATGACAAATGATACAACAAGTTATACCTACCATGAGGGGGCAAAAAAAGTCAAATTCAACTACAGTCTATACGTACAAGGTTAACATGGGCCCGGTTCTTGAAATCAAACTCCTCAATGATCTCTTTAAAGTCGGACAGAATCTCATTGTGCCGCGCCATGTCCGTCGCCAGGATGCAGCGGATCATCCCTTCACGAATTTTCTTGTAGTCCTCGGCCGACACGTTTCTGTGGATTAAAATGGTTTTGTGTGAGCTGGAATGGGGTAAGGGAGTTGTCCTTACCATAAGAGGGTTTGTAGTATCTGTAATTACTAAAAACTTGGACTAGAATACTCATCCGTGGTCTCCCCTTCCCTCCCCTCCCCCTCCACCTCACTCAGATACACTCTCCTAGTCAGTCTCTCATTCTCTATCCTGTCGACATGGCCAGACCAACTCAAAATATTTCTCCCAATATTTTCAAACACATACTTCCCCACGTCATTCCTCCATCTCATCTTCGGTCTCCCCCTCCCCATCTCCCTCCCTCCTCTCCATCTCACTCACTCTCCTAGTCAGTCTCTCATTCTCCGTCCTCTCAATACACCCACCTGAATATGTTGCATTGGTGTTGCTCCAAAACAGTGAATGCAACGGAGCCATGAGGGCAAATTCTGTTTTCGCGTTGATCTGTGGGCAAAATGAATCTATTAAGTGGTGCTGTGAATCTATCTGTGTATCTATCTATCTATCTGTCCATCTATCTATCCATCTGACTGTCTATCCATCTATCTATTTTTCTAACAGTACAGTATATCTATCTATCTATATTTAACACTACAATATATCAATCTATCTACTACACACCTCTTTTTATATATCCCTTAAGGTGCATTGTCTATACTGTAATTTAAAACTCAGGCCAAATATAAATAAACAATACAATGCTTCCCTTACCTGGTAGATGTTGTTAAATCCAGGATGGTCAAGGTCGTGGCATAGGCAGGATGTAAGGAGAATTAACACATCTAAATCGCCTAGTCTTTCCTGCAATCCACAACGCCACACCATACCATACATCTGTCAAGAAATCATCATCATCAACATCATTGTCATCACCATCATTATCACTATCATCATCATTTTCATCACCACTATCATCATCATCATCATCATCTTAGGACAGGATGAGGTATGACAAAGAGAAAAACAACAATAATAAGAATCATCATCATCATCATCTAATATTGTGTTGCCCCACAAGGAGCGTAGGAGCCCAGGGCTAGGCAAGTTGGTCATGACATTTAAGATGAGAGTGAAAAGCCTCGCTCATCCCTGAGTGGCATTACGTGAGCAACAAACCCCCAACCACCCCTTGGATATAAACCTGCGAAGGCTCAATCCGATTGGGGAGCCTTAATTACCCACTAAACCACCAGGCACCATAATTTGGTTATATGGTTACCACCCAGCATAGTAAATGGTTTCCTGGTGTACACGAAACTATTTGGTTTGTCACTCAGTGTAGAGTCACCCACAGGCAGAAGGAAGAGGAAAGAACGAAGGAAAAAAGAAAGAAGAGGATGGGAGGAAAGAAGGAAGAGAGGAAAGGGAAGTCACCTGAGAGCAGCACTGCATCGAGTAAGTGGATGATGAGTGACGCCACCTACCACTATATAATAATAATAACAATAATGAAAATCTACGACAAAGATAGGACCCACTTACCATCTGAGTGACACAGAAGGCATGTTCGAAGTTGTGAAAGGGGACTTGGTTGTAACAGTGGTTGACGCGGCACAGAAAATAACGCAGCATCTCAATCTCTGTGCCGAACTTGGATAGCAGGCCTAGATCTGTATACCTGTGGAGGGGAGAAATTGGTAGAGTACTTATCTATCTATCTGTCTATCTATCTTTGTCTGTCTATCACCTAACTATAGCCAGACGTCTTAATTCCGTAAGGGGTGGCCACAAACAAAATGTCTCCATGTCACCCTGTCCCATTTCCCTGCCCTTCCCCCAACTTACATCCCTCTCTCTCATATACCTCTCTACTCCATCCCTCATCTCATCCCCAGTCTCCCCCTCCCTCTTCCCCCCCTCCAACTCTCTCACACACACTCTTACTAGTTAGTCTCTCACTCTCCATCCCCCCAACTTACACCCCCCTCTCTCATATACCTCTCTACTTCATCCCTTCATTGCACCCACAATCTTCCCCTCCCTCTCTCCTCCCCCCTCAACCTCATTCACATACTCTCCTAGTTAGTCTGTCACTCACTAAGTTCGGTTTAATAAGGATCAACAGCATTTAAGAGGACCTTATCTTATATACAGTATATATATTTACACAGTAGAATGCATGTATACTCTCTCTCTCTCTTGTTCCTTCCAATTCAACTTTGGTCTCATAAACTCACATTTTCTCTCTTCCCTTCCCATCCTCTCTGTCTCTCTCATTCCTGCCAGTTCATTTTCTCTCTTCCCTTCCCATCCTCTTAATTCCTCTCTCCTTCCCACCTCTCTCTCTCACATGTGTTGCAGCAGCAGTAATATTTGCGACTCTTGCCACAGCCAACTGTTGACAGAAGGTAGTCGTAGTAGCTCTTGTGTTTCCGCCTCCACCACACCATCACTGCCCAGAGAGAGAGAAAATTAGAGACAGCAACAATAATAAAGTAAATCATCATCATCATCATTATCTTCATCTTCTCATCATCGTTATCTTCATTGTCACTGTCATCATCATCATTGTTATCTTCATCATTTTCATCATTATCATTGTCTTTGTCATCATCATCGTTATCTTCGTCATCGTTATCTTCATCATCATCATCTCATTATTATTTCTTCACAATACATTGATGACCAATGCAAATACCACACATTCCACTATCTATCTATCTATCTATTGCCAGACACCTTAATACTGTAAGGGGTGGCCACAAATAAATCGACTCCACGTCACCTTATCCCGCCAACTGACATCCTCATCTCTCATATATACCCACTCCAGCCCTCATCTCATCCTTGGTCTCTCTCTCTCTCCTCTCCCTTCCACAGACAGACAGATAGATAGATAGTTGGAGTCTTCATAAACAATACAAATATGGCACTAGTCACGAAGAAGTGCTTGTCAAGAAACCATACTGACTTTTTCTGCCACTGAGCTACAAAAGTATGAAACTCTGGGCCAAGTTAAGGCAGAAGGAATATAGTAAGGTGTGTGGTTTATGAGGCTAGCGAACTGACATGAGATCCAAGCTGGCTGGATGAATGTTGTGAGAAGAGCATGATCAAGGATTTGACACCCCTTTTAATGTCACAGTATCCGTATTAACTCTATCGGATATGTTTATGTGAAGCTACAGAATATGGTGAATGTTTTTGGTGTATCAGATAGAGCCAGGATTCCAGGGGCTTGAATGATGAGTGAATGGAAGTGTGGCCCATTGGACTGGGTAAACTTGGGCTGTCTGGACGTTGCTACTCCTCACCCTGCCCTAGGGTGGGAAAGTTGGTCCGGATGATGATACTGCAGCAGTGAAGTAATTAATGAAGGCTATACCTAACCCCTGTAATAAGTCTCTCCTATGCCAAACAAGATCATTTGAAGATGGCAAGAAAAAATACAAGAACAGGTCACCACACTGAGGGAGTTGAAAACCATACAGCGTGTGACCTTGGGTTGTGTGGGTGACATGGCCCAGAGGTATAGGCTGACTCTCCATCACCTGTGCATCCCACCACTGGCTTGAACTACAGCTGTCACGGATAAAGACAGTAACACAGGCCATCACCATTACCATCACCATTATTACAATCATCGTCATCATTTCCCGAGTAACTGGCAGTAGAATATTAAGCTACTATGAAGCAATTATGGAAGGAGTGGTAGGCAGCCTACACAGCTTTTGATAAAACAAGCTTGGAACTGACCTGGACACATGCCTGGCAACAAAGGTGTGATGCCCACAGATGTGCCGTTCTTCTTCCAGTTACTCCTCGGCAGGAAAAGAAGAATTAAGATTTATCTTTTCCTGGAAACTGGTCAGATCATAATTAAACTTCCTGGAAATGCATACTGACTTATCTGTTGTGCAAAATGGTTTTGTTGTCTTTACCTAATGCAATAAAATGTGGAAAATATTCTCACAGAAAATGGCATGTAGATAAAAACAAGAGTAGGCCTATGTGATAATTTACATTTCAGGGAGCAAAGGTATTGAAAGTTGGAAAAAAATGATTATAGGAGTAGATGCAAAATAGAAGCTTGAAATAGTATGTTTTGAGAAAATAGGCATCAAGGTCGACTTAATTGTATAGGTTTGTAATTAATATAAAGTGCTGTATGATGGATGAATGAAGTTTTGTGCATGCTGTGTTGCACAGACTGCGTCTTTACCGATTTGTAAACCTCTGCTGGAGCTTTTTGGATGGTGTATCACTGACGGGGTTTTGTCTGTGCCAGCGATGGACCTCTTCTCGTCTCTCAACAACTATCTCTAGCCAATAACATACCAGGTACAGTCCGGTAGCTTTTTGGAATGTGGATGTATGGTTCTTGCCTTGAAAACAATGCTAATGACCAACACAACTCCCGTATGCACGACAGTGTTTTGGTTGACGACTGACAGTAGGCGAAATCGTAGCAAATTCCGCCAGCTGCGGGTTATCACTCTCGCTGCTTATACAGAATGATGCCAAACACCACCAAACAGGAAGAGAATACAATAGTATTAGAAAATCACGCTGGCGCATCAATCACCTGATCTTTGTTGACATTTGGCGGGACAGGCCTTGGAGAATTCGCAACATCCCTTCCTCGGCGACTTATTTGGCCTGCTACACCTTAATATCCCCTAATATGGTGCTAATAGGAACTACGACTATAATAAAAATACCAATAACGTCAGGGAGGACAAGAAGGTGTAATATACCAAATAAATTGCTCAGGAAAAGGTGCTAAAAATCATTCCATTTCAACGAGATAACGGCTTAATTTTCAACCCTGACTTGGGGGACTTGGTAAGACCTCTTCTTCAGCGATTTATTGTTCACATCTTAATATTCTATTGCATGTAACTGATGCAACTGTAACGATATTTAAATTAAGCCGTAATCTCCCATGTAATAGATTTCGTAACATTTCTTTCTCGGCGAATTATTTTGCACACTTGACCTTAATATCCTCTTGTGTGTTTTTTATGCAAACTACGGCGGTATTAGCAAAGTATGAATATCATACAAGACGACAGAAAGGCCAATGGAATCTACGTCGATATTAAAAGTCACAGATTACTTGAATAATAACATTAATGTGTAATATGCAAAATAAATTGCCGATGATGAGGTACATATTACGGATGATATTAATTTATTTGTATTTACTTAATCAGTACAGTAGTTTGGAATGCAAATCGTTAAGAGGGGGTGTTAGGGAGCGTCCTTCAGGTGATCCCTGATCTGATCTGGCGCCTTGCTGTCTCCCTCGACCCACGACACAACAATGCCACTGCCCACATCCACGGACCACGGCCAGTGTTGCCAACGTAGCGGAAAATCCGCTAGATTTGGCGGATTTTCCACCTATCTAGCGAATTTTTTGGACATAGCGTATAGCGGATTTTTTAGCGAATTTTCGGCACATTTGGCGGAAATTCTAGCGGATATTATTTTTTTCCATTAATATATGTTTAGGTTGCTTGTTTACAAAAGATTTTTTTCATTGTTACAAAGTACTACTTAGGATCAGTAATTGTGGAACAAAATTAGTGTATGAACAGTTATGTGGCACGATTGCACACGTCCCATTCACGTGCGTTCGGTTCAGGTTCGTCCCCACCCTGTACAAAGGTGGGAGCGCCTGGGGCCTTCGGCCCTTCAGTCAGTCCACATTCATCCTTTACTTGGAGAGGAAGTGTTATACTTAAATTTCAAGAATGGCCCAAGTTTACTCTCAATTATACAGAAAGACCTGGGAAACGTATGCAGATTTAAAGGACTGGTTAAAGCCAGTTGAAAATGATAAGACCAAGGCATATTTTTTATACTGCAAGTGCCAGTTAATTGCGAAACTCAGTGATTTACGCAAGCATACGAAGGCAGTGAAACACACGAAAGCAGCAGAACCATTTTCCAGTGAAATACAGTCTAAGATAACTTTTCCAAAACAAAGTGAAGTACATAATATAAATGAAGCTGAAAGACATCTATAACTGTTTGTTACAGAACACACACCATTTCTTACAACTGATCATTTGACTGAAACCTGTAAGATCTTTGGTGATAGTAAAGCAGCGCAAAATTTGAAACTACACAACATAGTGTAAAAACATAATTGTGCATGTACTAGGTCCCCATTTCACTGAAATTCTACGGGAAGATGTGGGTGAAGCAAAATACAGTATTTTAATTGATGAGACAACGGACATATCTGTTTCAAAGCTGCTTGGTGTAACTATAAGGTACTTTAGCACAGATCTACAGAAAATAGTTTCAACATTCCTTGGATTAGTTGAGATTGATTCTGGGACTGCATCATCTCTCGTCAGTGCTATTCTGAAACTTTTGAAGGCAGTAAAACTAGATCCCCAAAAGTTACTTGGAGTAGGTTTGGACAACGCGAGTGTAAACACTGGCATAAATAATGGTGTTTTTGAGCTGCTAAAGAGAGAACTTGATTTGCCAAATCTTATAATGGTGCGCTGTGTGTGCCATTCCCTGCAGTTGGCACTATCCCATTCAGTGGCTGAAACTCTTCCAAGAAATATTGATTATATGGTTCGTGAGACCTATAATTGGTTTGGACACTCTTCTAAGAGGCAAATACTTTACAAACAGTTGTATGAAACTCTGAATAACGGTAGAGACCCCCTTCAGATCCCTAGGGTCTGTGACACTCGATGGATATCTATGGAACCAGCAGTGACCCGAATTCTAGGACAGTGGGATGAACTTAAGTTACATTTCGAAATAGCTAGATCGACTGAAAAGTGCTACGCTGTTGAAACACTCTTCAGCATGTATAGTGATCCAATCAATAGATTGTATTTGCTTTTTCTACGTCCAGTACTAAATGACATACAGAGAACAGTGAAGGCTTTCCAAGGAGAGAATGTTGATCCAACAAAGCTTCTCATGGACTTAACCAATCTTATTCTAGCAACAAGCAAGAGAGTATTACTTCCTACTTCAAGAATTGATCCTCTAACATCTGACATAGCCCCTCACGCTGATGCAAGTGCATATTTAGGCTATGAATTTGAGAAGTACTGTAAAGATTTAAATATGTTGTCAAGGGAGGCAGAAGGTAATGTCAGAAAACGTTGTCAGGTGTTTTTTGTTAAGCTTTGTTCAGAACTGAAGCGTAGACTGCCAGATAACTTTCAAGTTCTCAAGAAAATGTCACTCTTCTCAGTGTCTGAGTGTTTGAGAGTTGTAAAAGAACCTATAACAGCAATTGCTGAAATGCTGTGCAACAATCCAGTACAGATTGACAGAGTTGAAAACCAGTGGAGGAATTTAACAATAGTCAAGTGGAGGGAAACAGACTCTACAGTTAAGTTTTGGATGGAAGTTAATAATTACAGAGATGCATCTGGGATTAATTCGTTCCATGACCTCTCAGACCTAGCTATCAGTGTACTTTCCCCCATTCAAATGCTGAAGTGGAAAGGTTATTTAGTCAGCTTAATAATGTCAAATGCAAACTAAGAAACCGATTGAATGTAGAATCTGTCAGCGCCATAATTACCATCAAAAGTGGACTCAGAAGACTTGAGAAAAACTGCCATTCATATGAAATACCAAGAAATGTAACAAATGTGATTGGAACACTGGCTGCTTATAATACACCATCAACAGCAGGAGAGGCCTGTTCAAGTGCTGCAGAACCAGATGACGAGGATGATGGTATATTTTCGATGGCTAATTAAGAAGTAAGTAGTGTATGATATTTCAGCACATTGTCAAAATCCTGTTCTAATAGTTTTAGAGGCTTTCTTATGTAAAGCTGTCTAAGAAATTTCTAGCGGATTTTCACCGAATCTAGCGGATTTTGAGGGTGCCACTGGCGGATTCTTACTAGTCACAGTTGGCAACACTGACCACGGCAACCACTTTCAGTTACCCCATGATGCGCGGAGGGATAGATGTTGGTCATTCAGCTCCGCGGCGCCCCTCTACTTCAATCCAATCCTCTTTTCTCTCTCTCTCTCCCTGCAATACTAAACTGACACAAGTAGCTAATAAGCCTACACGAAGCACTGCTACCTCTGCAACTCTTCTTGATATAATTACAACTAACATTCCTGAGAAAGTAACTCATAGCGATGTTGTGCCGCGTATCATAGGTGAGGCACCACCTTGTAACTGTAACTGCAAATATAAGTAAACCTAAACGTCCACCTACTATTATAACCTTCCTATCTATATATTGCCTGCCGCCTTAATTCCGTAAGGGGTGGCCACAAACAAATCGCCTCCATGTCGCCCTGTATCCCCGCCATTTTACTGCCCTGCTCCCAGCTCATACCCCCTCTCTCATATACTTCTCCACTCCATCCCTCCATCTCATCCTTGGCCTCCCCCTCCCTCTCCCTCCTACCTCACTCACACTTCTCGTCAGTCTCTCTCTCCATCCTCTCTACATGGGCAAACCTTCCATGGCCTGAAAACCTTTAGCAATGATGTACTGTGTTGCCACCTACTAAAGGAAACCAGTCAGTACTATTCTGGCCACTGACGACTCTGGAACTCTCCCTCTGTCTGTATTTCCTGCTTCCTATGATCTCCAGTCTTTCAAACGCAGTGTGTCCAGGCATCTCGAAATGAATGGATCTTGAATTTGGCTCTATTTTGTATTGTTTTTGCTTTTTCTTGGAAGGGACGTTTTGCGGGCTCAGCCTTTGGTTCCTTCTTCCTCGGATAAAAAGAAAAAACGAACAGGTTGATATGTTAACCTTAGTCCTCACCACAAGTATGTACAAATGTGCCGCCCTTGTTACCAGAGAAATACCACGTCCTGTCCCTTGCATTACCCATGACATGTCCTGCCCCTTGCATTACCCATGACATGTCCTGCCCCTTGTATTACCCATGACATGTCCTGCCCCTTGTATTACCCATGACATGTCCTGCCCCCTTGCATTACCCATGACATGTCCTGCCCCTTGCATTACCCATGACATGTCCTGCCCCTTGTATTACCCATGACATGTCCTGCCCCTTGCATTACCCATGACATGTCCTGCCCCTTGCATTACCCATGACATGTCCTGCCCCTTGCATTACCCATGACATGTCCTGCCCCTTGTATTACCCATGACATGTCCTCCCCCTTGTATTACCCATGACATGTCCTGCCCCTTGCATTACTCATGACATGTCCTGCCCCTTGTATTACCCATGACATGTCCTGCCCCTTGCATTACCCATGACATGTCCTGCCCCTTGCATTACCCATGACATGTCCTGCCCCTTGCATTACCCATGACATGTCCTGCCCCTTGCATTACCCATGACATGTCCTGCCCCTTGTATTACCCATGACATGTCCTCCCCCTTGTATTACCCATGACATGTCCTGCCCCTTGCATTACTCATGACATTCGGTAAATAACACAAACACGGCATCACACACGCAGTCAATTAACACTAAACAGGCTCAACATGTCATTACAGGAAAGTTACAAGGATTTAAAGAAAAGAGTCAAATTACTTATTAATGCAGCTAAACACCAATATTATCACAATGAACTCTCAAACTCCAGAGGTAATACTTGTGCAACATGGAAAATACTCCAAGACATAATACCTAACAACAACAACTCCAACTATGGCATTTTTGATGATCCACAAAGTACAGCTGAAGAATTTATTAAGTTTTTCGTAAACGTAGGTAACAGAACTTTTGAAAATACCCAGGTGTCCTTGTAAACAAATAACACCATAAATCCTGCATCTGCCAGACCTGCCACTGGTAATGGCACAGGCAGCATGACACAGTTCCCACCAGACACTGTTGATATTAACACTGCCTCTCTATCTATCTATTGCCAGACGCCTTAATCCCGTAAGGGGTGGCCACAAACACATCGTCTCCATGTCACCCTGTCCCCCGCCATTTCATTGCCCTGCTCCCAGCACACTCCCCCCCCCCCTCTCTCATATACCTCTCCACTCCATCCCTCCATCTCACCCTTTGCCTCCCCCTCCCTATCCCCTCCCTTCCACCTCACTCACATACTCTCCTCGTCAGTCTCTCACTCTCCATCCTCTCCACATGGCCAAACCACCTTAATGTGCTTCTCCTAACGCTTCCTATCACATCTACATCCACACCACAACACTCCTTCACTGTAATATTAACAATTAAACATTTACAAAATACTAAATCCTATGGCTCACACAATATTTCACGTCGTTTTATTAAGGCTTCCCTCTTCATACTCGCATTTTATTTAACCCACATAATAAATTCTTCAGTTGTTACGGGCGTCTTCCCTACTGCTTGGCAGAATGCTATAGTCACGCCTTTATATAAAAATGGACACACTGAGGTCGTGGGCAATTACACACCAATTTCACTGATACCTGTTTTTTCTACAATTATCGAAAAAATCGTCTCAACCCAACTAATAACAGTTCTTGAGTCAAACCAACTTCTCTCAAAAACCCATCATAGTTTCCGTGCTAAGCTATCCACAAATACAGCACTCACAGTTATCACTGATAATATCACCATAACTTGGATAATACACACATATCACTTTTAACCCTCTGTGATCTGTCAAAAGCTTTCGATAGTGTCAGCCATTCCATTCTTCTCAATAAACTCAGTAAAGTCAATGCTGATCACTTCTGGTTTGACAGCTGCCTTAATAATAACAGTCTACATCCAAAAGACCATATCCTCCAAATCAAATGTCATTTATGGAGCACCCCAAGGCTCAATTCTTGGTCCAATACTATTCAATATATATGTGAACGATCTCTCAGCAAATCTTAACGAGTGTGTGTTAGTGCAATATGCTGATGACACTCAGTTTCTTCACAGTGGCAAACCAGATTCTCTCCAGGATATATTGCACAAAGCAAAGGAAACCTTAAATATAGCCAGGGAATATTTTCTTAACAACGGTCTTCTTCTAAGTACCAGTAAAACGCAATGTGTCTTCTTAGGTACAGGCCAATGATCTCACTAATACCACCTAACACTACTGGTCGATTTGGAGACACAGCAGTTCAACCCAGCACAATTAAAAAAAAAAAAAAACTTAGGTATATATGGATTGCTTCATGACCTTTGATAAGCATGTAAATGAACGTAGCAAAAGTGTAATGTGCATATTAATGAATATTAACGGCAGTGTAATATGTGGCACTGCAGGCACTGGCCCTGAGTATCCTAAACAACGGCAGTGTAATATGTGGCACTGCAGGCACTGGCCCTGAGTATTCTAAACTACGGCAGTGTAATATGTGGCACTGCAGGCACTGGCCCTGAGTATCCTAAACTACGGCAGTGTAATATGTGGCACTGCAGGCACTGGCCCTGAGTATCCTAAACTACGGCAGTGTAATACGTGGCACTGCAGGCACTGGCCCTGAGTATCCTAAACTACGGCAGTGTAATATGTGGCACTGCAGGCACTGGCCCTGAGTATCCTAAACTACGGCAGTGTAATATGTGGCACTGCAGGCACTGGCCCTGAGTATCCTAAACTACGGCAGTGTAATATGTGGCACTGCAGGCACTGGCCCTGAGTATCCTAAACTACGGCAGTGTAATATGTGGCACTGCAGGCACTGGCCCTGAGTATCCTAAACTACGGCAGTGTAATATGTGGCACTGCAGGCACTGGCCCTGAGTATCCTAAACTACGGCAGTGTAATATGTGGCACTGCAGGCACTGGCACTAAGTATGTGGCACTGCAGGCACTGGCCCTGAGTATCCTAAACTACGGCAGTGTAATATGTGGCACTGCAGGCACTGGCCCTAAGTATCCTAAACTACGGCAGTGTAATATGTGGCACTGCAGGCACTGGCCCTAAGTATCCTAAACTACGGCAGTGTAATATGTGGCACTGCAGGCACTGGCCCTAAGTATCCTAAACTACGGCAGTGTAATATGTGGCACTGCAGGCACTGGCCCTAAGTATCCTAAACTACGGTAGTGTAATATGTGGCACTGCAGGCACTGGCCCTAAGTATCCTAAACTACGGCAGTGTAATATGTGGCACTGCAGGCACTGGCCCTAAGTATCCTGAACTACGGCAGTGTAATATGTGGCACTGCAGGCACTGGCCCTAAGTATCCTAAACTACGGCAGTGTAATATGTGGCACTGCAGGCACTGGCCCTAAGTATCCTAAACTACGGCAGTGTAATATGTGGCACTGCAGGCACTGGCACTAAGTATCCTAAACTACGGCAGTGTAATATGTGGCACTGCAGCCACTGGCACTAAGTATCCTAAACTACGGCAGTGTAATATGTGACACTGCAGCCACTGGCACTAAGTATCCTAAACTACGGCAGTGTAATATGTGGCACTGCAGGCACTGGCACTAAGTATCCTAAACTACGGCAGTGTAATATGTGGCACTGCAGGCACTGGCACTAAGTATCCTAAACTACGGCAGTGTAATATGTGGCACTGCAGGCACTGGCACTAAGTATACTACGGCAGTGTAATATGTGGCACTGCAGGCACTGGCACTAAGTATACTACGGCAGTGTAATATGTGGCACTGCAGGCACTGGCACTAAGTATACTACGGCAGTGTAATATGTGGCACTGCAGGCACTGGCACTAAGTATACTACGGCAGTGTAATATGTGGCACTGCAGGCACTGGCACTAAGTATACTACGGCAGTGTAATATGTGGCACTGCAGGCACTGGCACTAAGTATACTACGGCAGTGTAATATGTGGCACTGCAGGCACTGGCACTAAGTATACTACGGCAGTGTAATATGTGGCACTGCAGGCACTGGCACTAAGTATACTACGGCAGTGTAATATGTGGCACTGCAGGCACTGGCACTAAGTATACTACGGCAGTGTAATATGTGGCACTGCAGGCACTGGCACTAAGTATACTACGGCAGTGTAATATGTGGCACTGCAGGCACTGGCATTAAGTATACTACGGCAGTGTAATATGTGGCACTGCAGGCACTGGCACTAAGTATACTACGGCAGTGTAATATGTGGCACTGCAGGCACTGGCACTAAGTATACTACGGCAGTGTAATATGTGGCACTGCAGGCACTGGCACTAAGTATACTACGGCAGTGTAATATGTGGCACTGCAGGCACTGGCACTAAGTATACTACGGCAGTGTAATATGTGGCACTGCAGGCACTGGCACTAAGTATACTACGGCAGTGTAATATGTGGCACTGCAGGCACTGGCACTAAGTATACTACGGCAGTGTAATATGTGGCACTGCAGGCACTGGCACTAAGTATACTACGGCAGTGTAATATGTGGCACTGCAGGCACTGGCACTAAGTATACTACGGCAGTGTAATATGTGGCACTGCAGGCACTGGCACTAAGTATACTACGGCAGTGTAATATGTGGCACTGCAGGCACTGGCACTAAGTATACTACGGCAGTGTAATATGTGGCACTGCAGGCACTGGCACTAAGTATACTACGGCAGTGTAATATGTGGCACTGCAGGCACTGGCACTAAGTATACTACGGCAGTGTAATATGTGGCACTGCAGGCACTGGCACTAAGTATACTACGGCAGTGTAATATGTGGCACTGCAGGCACTGGCACTAAGTATACTACGGCAGTGTAATATGTGGCACTGCAGGCACTGGCACTAAGTATACTACGGCAGTGTAATATGTGGCACTGCAGGCACTGGCACTAAGTATGTGGCACTGCAGGCACTGGCACTAAGTATACTACGGCAGTGTAATATGTGGCACTGCAGGAAATACCAACTTTCACGTGTGCAGAAACTACACAATTTTGCTGCTAAAGTTGTCGATGGAAAAGCCAGGAAGTGTGAACATGTAACGTACCCTGTCACTGCAATGTTAACAGAACTGAAATGTACTGTACCATGTACTGTACCCTGTCACTGCAATGTTAACAGAACTGAAATGTACTGTACCATGTACTGTACCCTGTCACTGCAATGTTAACAGAACTGAAATGTACTGTACCATGTACTGTACTGTACCATGTACTGTACCATGTCACTGCAATGTTAACACAACTGTAATGGCTAAACACACCAAACAAGATAAAGTTTGACACAGCCGTCACAGTCTTCCAATATCCAGCTAATCTTTAACCTGACTGTCTCCTGTCTTTTCCATCGCTGTCACAGTCTTCCAATATCCAGCTAATCTTTAACCTGACTGTCTCCTGTCTTTTCCATCGCTGTCACAGTCTTCCAATATCCAGCTAATCTTTACCCTGACTGTCTCCTGTCTTTTCCATCGCTGTCACTGTCTCCTGTCTTTTCCATCGCTGTCACAGTCTTCCAATATCCAGCTAATCTCTACCCTGACTGTCTCCTGTCTTTTCCATCGCTGTCACAGTCTTCCAATATCCAGCTAATCTCTACCCTGACTGTCTCCTGTCTTTTCCATCGCTGTCACAGTCTTCCAATATCCAGCTAATCTCTACCCTGACTGTCTCCTGTCTTTTCCATCGCTGTCACAGTCTTCCAATATCCAGCTAATCTCTACCCTGACTGTCTCCTGTCTTTTCCATCGCTGTCACAGTCTTCCAATATCCAGCTAATCTCTACCCTGACTGTCTCCTGTCTTTTCCATCGCTGTCACTGTCTCCTGTCTTTTCCATCGCTGTCACAGTCTTCCAATATCCAGCTAATCTCTACCCTGACTGTCTCCTGTCTTTTCCATCGCTGTCACAGTCTTCCAATATCCAGCTAATCTCTACCCTGACTGTCTCCTGTCTTTTCCATCGCTGTCACTGTCTCCTGTCTTTTCCATCGCTGTCACAGTCTTCCAATATCCAGCTAATCTCTACCCTGACTGTCTCCTGTCTTTTCCATCGCTGTCACAGTCTTCCAATATCCAGCTAATCTCTACCCTGACTGTCTCCTGTCTTTTCCATCGCTGTCACTGTCTCCTGTCTTTTCCATCGCTGTCACAGTCTTCCAATATCCAGCTAATCTCTACCCTGACTGTCTCCTGTCTTTTCCATCGCTGTCACAGTCTTCCAATATCCAGCTAATCTCTACCCTGACTGTCTCCTGTCTTTTCCATCGCTGTCACTGTCTCCTGTCTTTTCCATCGCTGTCACAGTCTTCCAATATCCAGCTAATCTCTACCCTGACTGTCTCCTGTCTTTTCCATCGCTGTCACAGTCTTCCAATAGCCAGCTGATCTCTACCCTGACTGTCTCCTGTCTTTTCCATCGCTGTCACAGTCTTCCAATATCCAGCTAAGCTCTGCCCTGACTGTCTCCTGTCTTTTCCATCGCTGTCACAGTCTTCCAATATCCAGCTAATCTCTACCCTGACTGTCTCCTGTCTTTTCCATCGCTGTCACTGTCTCCTGTCTTTTCCATCGCTGTCACAGTCTTCCAATATCCAGCTAATCTCTACCCTGACTGTCTCCTGTCTTTTCCATTGGTACACAACATGACACAAAGTATTACTAGACAAACAATAATCTGTTCGTTGCTAAGGTTAATAGCGACTCAGGTGCAAGATCCTTAGCAGTAACACGGCCAAAGATATGCAACCACCTGCCAGAAAATGTTAAGGAATTACACAGTTTATACACTTTCACAATTACACTTAACAGTCACTAATCACCATCAATAACCTTACTCTATACTGCTACACAATAATAAACTTATAATATATGAGGCAAAAATATGATGTAGTAATTCGCAAACACTGCAATTTATAATAGGAAATTTAACGACATTTAGTATATTGATAATTGTACAGTTATATACCTTTGTATTATACTGCCAAACACTTATACATCTACAGTGTATAATCTTCACGTCTATACTTTGTACTGTTATTGTATACATAACTTATATTGCTATGTGAATAACCACTGTTTGTGGAAATGAACATTATTATTATTATTATTATTATTATTACTGTATTATTATTATTTTATTATTGTAATATTATTATTAATCTCATTCTTATTCTCATTGTTGTTGTTGTACTCCCCTCCCTCCCTCTTCCCTCCCTGCCTCCTGCCTGGCCTCACAGCTGCCAGCCAATCAGAGGGCGGCTGGTGCTAAGGGCAGAGGGAGGCGGACGCTGATTGGCTGAGCGAATGTAAACACAGCCGCGGCAGCCATATTGCTCCGCCTACTGCCTCTTTACTATTTTCTCTTTTCTCACTCTTTATCACCTCTTCTATCTACTCGCTTGTGTCTATTTATCTATTTGGTCTATTTTGAGTGTCTAGTGGTGGGCTGAGGAGTTTGGGGAAGGGATAGATGGGATAATGGTTGAAATATGTGGGGATTCTTGCAGCCCAGCGTTTGGCAACACTGAGAGAGAGAGAGAGAGAGAGAGAGAGAGAGAGAGAACAGCTGATTAGAGTGAGAGTAGAAAAAGTTAGAGGTGAGACGGAAACGCGAGACTGAGGGGAGAGAATGAGTGGCGTGAAAAACTGAGAAAATGTGCCAAAATATTAACTGTTTCTACCCTATGACGCCTCTCTCTCTCTCTCTCTCTCTCTCTCTCTAATATCAGCTGAGTGGGGAAAATGATAGGCAAAGCGAAAAAAAAAATAGAAACCCAATACAGAGAGAGAGAGAGAGAGATTAAAAGACAGAAATGGAAAAACAGGTACATACATGAGAGAGAGAGAGAGAGAGAGAGAGAGAGAGAGAGAGAGAGAGATTAAGAAAGAAATGGAGAAACAGGTACATACATGAGAGAGAGAGAGAGAGAGAGAGAGAGAGAGAGATTAAGACAGAAATGGAGAAACAGGTACATACATGAGAAAGAGAGAGAGAGAGAGAGAGAGAGAGAGGAAGATTAAGACAAATGAAGAAACAGGTACATACATGAGAGAGAGAGAGAGAGAGAGAGAGAGAGAGAGAGAGAGAGAGAGAGAGATTAAGACAAATGGAGAAACAGGTACATACATGAGAGAGAGAGAGAGAGATTAAGACAGAAATGGAGAAACAGGTACATACATGAGAGAGAGAGAAAGAGAGAGAGAGATTAAGACAAATGGAGAAACAGGTACATACATGAGAGAGAGAGAGAGAGAGAGAGAGAGAGAGAGAGAGAGATTAAGACAAATGGAGAAACAGGTACACCCGCGAACCAAAGTTTCGGTACCCCCCTCGATGGAAGGAAGTGGAAGTCAGGGTTAGAGAGAGGGCAGGTGAACGGACAACCGTGCGTGGTACTTTGGAACTGAGCTACGAGGCGAATAGTGAGAAACCTAATGACACTGGATTCGAAACATTTCCATGCTATTCACCTGCAAAACATTATGCGTTCGTAACATACATACTGTAACATATAACATAGACTACTGTGTTATCATGGTGTCCTGTGATACTGACCCATCTGTTTCGGATCCTCATCACACAAATAAAGCACCGAGCCAGTTGTATATAAGTTTCAACTTGTCATTATAACTGCAGTCATAATTTTTGTGAATGTTATCCCTGGATTGTCTATAGCTATAATATAGAATGATTGTGAATTTAATGTTGATTCTCACAGCAGTTGTGCGGATTGTTATAAATGTGGCAATTATTTTATGTGGACGACTAAACCACATTGTGATGGACAGCGGAGAGCATTCGCCAATAATTTACTATAACCAGATGAAATTAGATGCAAACAACACAAAATATTATGAGACAACGAAGACGCAGCTGTGGTATCCTGCTCCACCTTGTTATCAAGGCCTTAACTGTGGCATCACCTCATACGTGCAGTCTCTGCCTCTTATTACTCTTACTTCCCGGTATCCTCTTACTGCGAGTCGTCATATTCCTTGGAGGGTTTCTTGTCGTCCGGTCCTATAACCCTTACTGCATTACATTATTCCTCGCATCACCACTCCCAAACAAACAACGTTAGCCCAACACTGCTGAATCTGTTAATACCATTATTGCCACTGCCACTACTATTCCCCTTTCCCCATTGTGTCTACTGCAATTCCCCTCACAGTACTACTACTGCTACTCCTATTACTACTCCACTATAAATCTGTATAACAATATATATGATTGTCCTTATGTCTGTGCATCTGTTAATCATATTGTCCCTGTCCCACCGTCGACAACTCGTCACTGACCTGGCACCGCTACTCCAGTTCCCACCCACCATGGATTCTACTCCTCCCCCACTCCGACACCACATTACCCTTCACCTCATCCTTGGGCCATAAGGCCTGTTGTTCACCCTTTACCGGTGAATACACGTGACATGCATTAATAATAAAAAATAAGGCATTTGAGAGCTAAACGGTAATCGCCCTCTAAAATATTCTGTTTGCCAAGTCCAAACTTTAGGCCATATTTTGATACCATGAAGGTTTTATGTTGATAGCTCAAGCCATCATGAGATTTAATGGTGATAAAGGCAGGCAATAAAAACTAGTTGACCTTTAGCAGTTAGTTTGGTGACCTTGACTCTGACCCCGAGTTGCCATTTTCGAACTCCTCCAAGATTTTGGCCATATCTTGATACGCTGAAGGCTTCATGTTGATAGCTCAAGCCGTTCATGAGATATAATAGGAACACACACACACACACACACACACACACACACAGATGCAGTTAAAAACATGATCGCTCCGCCTTCTAAAGGTATGCGATAATAATATAATAATAACAACAACATCGTAGATGTGTACTGTAGTGTTCCTAACATTACACTTAATAACTGCAGACCCAAACGTGCTTATATTACGGAGCACTGATATATTTACCACAAAACCGACCACAGACCGTTCTTATCATTACCACTGCACCTTCCCTATAGCACTTCACCATGGTAATACAACCCACTGTAGTCCTCTGTGAGATCGCTACACGTGTTTGGGAAAAATAACAGTGCACAACATGCCTACAAAGCACTAAAATAAGCATATGATGTTTCACTGACATCCATCAAATAGCCTAGGAGAAGTTAGTGGACAAACAAACAAACGACTGGACACAGACAGACAGAAGCAGAATGTCTCGCATCGGTATGTAACGACCTGCCAAAACTCTTGTGATCCTGCATTGCAGGTGTCATCACAGTAATAATAATAATAATAATAATAATAGTAATAATAATAATAATAATAATTAATCACATGTTATTAGGCACGATACTGAGGACACACTGGAATCGCACGTGTCGACGCAATGCAGAATCTGTTTGCCATGACAGAAGGTTGGGTTGCGGTCAAACATTAATTTAGTATTACTATAACCCTACCATTACAGCATATTATGGCACTGGTTGGTTTTATATGTCACAGCTGTTTTCACTTGTTTTATCAGGGAGATTATGGTGTTTGTCCTCCTCTGTATCATGGATAGTAACATGTGATTACTACTACTACTACTACAACTACTATTACTACTACTACTACTACTACTACTACTACTGGTACTACTACTACTACGATTATTATTATCATTATTATTATTATTATTTTTATTATTGTAACTATGATGACACCTACAAAACAGGATCGTAATAGTTTTGTCAGGTTGTCATATACCGATGCGAGACATTCGGCCTCAGTCTATGTCCAGCCGTGTGTTTGTTTGTCCGCTAACTTCTAGGCAATTTAATGGATGTCATGAAACGTCACAGGTGTATTTTAATGGATTGTAGGCATGTTGTGCGCTGTTATTTTTCCCAAACATGTGTATTGATCCCACAAAGGACTTCAGTGGGTTGTATTACTATGGTGAAGTGCTACAGGTAAGGTCCAGTGGCACCGCCGGATTAAGGGGGGGCCCCAAGGGGCCCGGGCCCTGGGCCACCCACCAAGAGGGGGCCTCCCACCAGAGCAACTTGTGTTCATTTCATTTCGTGTTTATGCATTACATATTACAGCATTGGATGAATAGTCCCCGTTCAGTATTTCCTAACTAAAAGTGTCCTATTTATATATTAGGATTTAGTTTACCAGTCTGTGGTGTATGCCACTGGGGGAGTTGGAAAGGGGGCCTCCCTTCCAAGCGGGCCCCGGGCCTCCCACATGCTTAATCCAGCCGTGTCCAGTGGCAATGATAGGAACGGTCTGTGGTCGGTTCTGTGGTTAATATATCAGAGCTCCGTAATATAGGCACGTTTGGGTCTGCGACTTTTATAATTATGTAATGTTCGGAATACTGCAGATGTATGTTGTTGCTGTCAATTTTATAATTATTCTTATTAATGCATGCCACGTATATTCACCGGTAAAAGGTGAACAACAGGTCTGGTGGCCCAAGAAGGAGGTGAGGGGTGATATGATTCGGAGTGGGGGAGGAATAGAGCTTATGGCGGGTGGAAGAGAGGGGGGTGGGGTACAACTGGGGTAGCGTTGCGGGGAAGGCGACGAGTTGTCGACGGTGGGACAGGGACAATATGATTAACAGATGCACAGACATAAGGACAATCATATATATTGTTATACAGATTTATAGTGGAGTAGTAATAGGAGTAGCAGTAGTAGTACTGTGAGGGGAATTGCAGTAGACACAATGGGGAAAGGGGAATAGTAGTGGCAGTGGCAATAATGGTATTAACAGATTCAGCAGTGTTGGGCTAACGTTGTTTGTTTGGGAGTGGTGATGCGAGGAATAATGTAATGCAGTAAGGGTTATAGGACCGGACGACAAGAAACCCTCCAAGGAATATGACGACTCGCAGTAAGAGGATACCGGGAAGTAAGAGTAATAAGAGGCAGAGACTGCACGTATGAGGTGATGCCACAGTTAAGGCCTTGATAACAAGGTGGAGCAGGATACCACAGCTGCGTCTTCGTTGTCTCATAATATTTTGTGTTGTTTGCATCTAATTTCATCTGGTTATAGTAAATTATTGGCGAATGCTCTCCGCTGTCCATCACAATGTGGTTTAGTCGTCCACATAAAATAATTGCCACATTTATAACAATCCGCACAACTGCTGTGAGAATCAACATTAAATTCACAATCATTCTATATTATAGCTATAGACAATCCAGGGATAACATTCACAAAAATTATGACTGCAGTTATAATGACAAGTTGAAACTTATATACAACTGGCTCGGTGCTTTATTTGTGTGATGAGGATCCGAAACAGATGGGTCAGTATCACAGGACACCATGATAACACAGTAGTCTATGTTATATGTTACAGTATGTATGTTACGAACGCATAATGTTTTGCAGGTGAATAGCATGGAAATGTTTCGAATCCAGTGTCATTAGGTTTCTCACTATTCGCCTCGTAGCTCAGTTCCAAAGTACCACTCACGGTTGTCCGTTCACCTGCCCTCTCTCTAACCCTGACTTCCACTTCCTTCCATCGAGGGGGGGTACCGAAACTTTGGTTCGCGGGTGTACATACATGAGAGAGAGAGAGAGAGAGAGAGAGATTAAGACAGAAATGGAGAAGCAGGTACACCCGAAAGCACTAATCTCTCCCCCCTGTTAGCCGGAGTCACGGCCAGTGAGCGACCAGGCGCTCGAACACCCCACATCCACCGTCCCTACCCCAACCCCAAACCGTTGTTGGATATATGTGGGACGGCTATAGCTGGTGATGTTACAATGTGTCAGGACTGTTTTTATATACAATCAGAACCAGTGTAGGTAAGTATATAAAGGCAATTAATGTGTAATACTATGCTGGTATCCACAACATACGAGAAAGGCACGAAAATGAAAGAAGACATACAACGTATTATGTGTTAGTGACTATATACTTACATAGTATATTATAATGTAACTACAGATAATATAGTATAGCATCTGATGAAAGATGTGATGTCGTTTCTTATACATTCTCACTCCCACCTCCGTCACCCTTCTCTCTGATTTGCTGTCTCCACCAAACGCCTCTCATACCCTGTCATCCCCCACCCCCATCCATTGTTAACCAACATAAAGATAATGATAAAATGATCTGTAAAGTATTAATCATATTGTATTATCACACGCTTCTGCATTATCACCAACAAATAAAAAACATACAATACTCCGGTATACCTGCCAACCATTTCATCCTGTTGTAAGATGTTACATGACATACACACTGCAAGTTGGACCTTGTGTTACAATGACATACGGTTGTTTATCGTTAACACAGGTTGTGTGGTTTGGACGTCCATTAATCCATATGAGCGTGATAATTTAAGCCTTACATTATAAACTCGTAAGGATTATGTTCCTGTCATTATTGGATGAACGAAACGAATCAGGGATCGGCTCTGACGAACCACGAACTCTGTTTTAACGAAAATATTCCGACCACTTGTCACAATAGTGACACAGTGTCATTATGTATATGACTGAATGTGGGTCAATCGTATACATAACGACATTGTGTCACTGTTGTGTTAAAGCAGAGTTCGTGGTTCGTCAGAGCCGATCCCTGATTCGTTTCGTTCATCCAATAATGACAGGAACATAATCCTTACGAGTTTATAATGTAAGGCTTAAATTACCACGCTCATATGGATTAATGGACGTCCAAACCACACAACCTGTGTTAACGATAAACAACCGTATGTCATTGTAACACAAGGTCCAACTTGCAGTGTGTATGTCATGTAACATCTTACAACAGGATGAAATGGTTGGCAGATATACCGGAGTATTGTATGTTTTTTATTTGTTGGTGATAATGCAGAAGCGTGTGATAATACAATATGATTAATACTTTACAGATCATTTTATCATTATCTTTATGTTGGTTAACAATGGATGGGGGTGGGGGATGACAGGGTATGAGAGGCGTTTGGTGGAGACAGCAAATCAGAGAGAAGGGTGACGGAGGTGGGAGTGAGAATGTATAAGAAACGACATCACATCTTTCATCAGATGCTATACTATATTATCTGTAGTTACATTATAATATACTATGTAAGTATATAGTCACTAACACATAATACGTTGTATGTCTTCTTTCATTTTCGTGCCTTTCTCGTATGTTGTGGATACCAGCATAGTATTACACATTAATTGCCTTTATATACTTACCTACACTGGTTCTGATTGTATATAAAAACAGTCCTGACACATTGTAACATCACCAGCTATAGCCGTCCCACATATATCCAACAACGGTTTGGGGTTGGGGTAGGGATGGTGGATGTGGGGTGTTCGATCGCCTGGTCGCTCACTGGCCGTGACTCCGGCTAACAGGGGGGAGAGATTAGTGCTTTCGGGTGTACATACATGAGAGAGAGAGAGAGAGAGAGAGAGAGAGAGATATTAAGACAGAAATGGAGAAACAGGTACATACATGAGAGAGAGAGAGAGAGAGAGAGAGAGAGAGAGAGAGAGAGAGAGAGAGAGAGAGAGAGAGATTAAGACAGAAATTGAGAAACAGATACATACATGAGAGAGAGAGAGAGAGAGATTAAGACAAATGGAGAAACAGGTACATACTTGAGAGAGAGAGAGAGAGATTAAGACAAATGGAGAAACAGATACATACATGAGAGAGAGAGAGAGAGAGAGAGAGAGAGAGAGAGAGAGAGATTAAGACAAATGGAGAAACAGGTACATACATGAGAGAGAGAGAGAGAGAGAGAGAGAGAGATTAAGACAGAAATGGAGAAACAGGTACATACATGAGAGAGAGAGAGAGAGAGAGAGAGAGAGAGAGACATGACTAAGACTTTCCATAGTTTTCACAGCACTTCTTCGTGACTAGCATCATTTAGTGTTAATTTGGTATAGTTCTTTCATCTTAACTTGGCTCAGATTTTCTTTTTTCAGTTTATTTCACGTAACTCACAAGAAAATGCTATTCTTCTCTATCCTTTCCATGGCACTTCTTCGTGACTAGCATCATCATCTAGTGTTAATGGATCCTTACAACTCAGCATTCAAGAGGAAGAAGATGAAAAAGAAGACGAAGAGGAGGAGGAGGAAGAAGAAGAAAAAAAGAGGAAGAAGAAAAGAAGAGGAAGAAGAAAAGAAGAGGAAGAAGAAAAGAAGAAGATGATGATGATGAAGAGGAAGAAAAGGGAGGAGCAAAAGAGGAAGAAGAAAAAGAAGAGAGAAGAAGACGAAGAAGAGGAGGAGGAGGAAGAAGAAGAAAAAGAAGAGGAAGAGGAAGAAAGAGGAAGAAGAAGAAGAGGAAAAGAAGAAGACGACGAAAAAGAAGAGGAAGAAGAGGCAGGGCAAGAGGCCAAAGAAGACCCGAGTGGTCATCTCGGGTCATATATTTCCTTACGTTCAAAAACTCTCTCTTAAGGAAAATAAAATCGTCAGAAGCAACAAATACTAAATAAAATAAATACAACTACACGACCCGAAAAGAAAGCATTACCATATATACAAAAAGGATTGGTAAAAATAAATAATCCACAGGTATGAAAATAAAACAGAAAAAAGGCAGGTAATAATGGCAGGTGAATTTGCCACACCAGGTGACACCCACCCACCCACAGACAGACAGACAGACACACCCACACCCACACACACACACACACACACACACACATCATCGCTCCTGCACTACTCATATATGTGGTTAATCACGCAGCCGAAACTCTAAACAAACAAAATTATACGAATAATATTTACAATAACATCAAATATTCACATCATCATCATCATCCAATCCTGTGTTGCCCCATGAGGAGCGTAGAAGCCCGGGGCTAGGCAAGTTGGTCCTGACATTTAAGATGAGAGTGACCAGCCTCACTCATCCCTGAGTGGCATTACATGAACAATAAACCCCAACCATCCCTTGGATATAAACCTTCACCGGTTCAATCCGATTGGAGCTCAATAATTGCCCACTAAACCACCAGGTGTCCTAATTTGGTTATATGGTTACCACCCAGCGTAGTAAATGGTTTCCTGGTGTACAGGAAACCATTTGGCTTGTCACTCAGTGTAGTCACATAATAAAAAACAAAAAAATCACCAACTCGAAATTCCACCGTTATCTCGGACGCTTCTTGGAGGCTTCGTAATATCCCTTCCTCGGCGATTTATTTTTCCTGCTACACCTTAATATCCTCTAATATGGTGTTAATACAAACTACGACCTGTATTAAAAAATATAAATAACGTCACAGAGGACAGCAAGGTGTAATATGCAAAATAAATGGTTCAGGAAAAGATGCTAAGAATCCTTCCATTTCAACGAGATAACGGCTTAATTTTCAACCCCGACTTGGGAGGCTTCGTAACACCTCTTCCTCAGCGATTTATTGTGCACATTACACCTTAATATTCTATTGTGTGTTACTGAGGCAACTGTGCCGAGATTTAAATTTAAGCCGTACTCTCTCATATAGGAGATTTCGTAACATTTCTTTCTCTGCGAACTATTTTCCACACTCAACCTTAACATCCACGTGTGTGCGATTGATGCAAACTATGGCGGTATTAGCAAAGTATAAATATCATACAAGCCAACAGAAAGGCCTAATTGGAAAATGAATCGCTAAGGAAAAAGTGCTGCCAAGCCCACCATTCCAGCGATATTACGGATTAATTTTCAACTAACTTTGATCGTTCCGTAACACTTCTTCTTCAGCGATTTATTTTGCACCATACACCTTAATATTCTCTTCTATGTTCCTCTGACTTGCAATTGTGCCGACATCAAAACTTCAGCCGTAATATCTCGTATAGGAATTGGAGGTTCCGTATCGTGTCTTCCTCGGCGATTACTTGCCGCATATACCATAAAATCCTCCAGTATGTTATAAATGGAATCTACGTCGATTTTAAAAGTGACAGATTACATGAAAAATCAATATTAATGGGTAATATGCCAAATAAACTGCCGAGGAAGAGGCACTACGAAATCTCCATATTAAGGATATTTTTAAAACTTGGCGCCAAGCCTGAAGCGACAGCCTCTTGCTTTTGTATTAATTTTATGGCTGGTGTGTGTGCTGCATCGCTTATCTCTGGGATATGAGCCTTATTACCAGCATCATAGAGCTGCCTTACACTGGCAGCCACCAGCAGGCTTCGTAGCACCTTTACCTAAGTGATTTATCCCGTACATTACTCATTAACATTCTCCTGTAGGCCATTTGTAGCGTTTTAATACCGACATGGTTTTTGTTGGTAACAAGCAAAATAATATTGAGGTGTAATGTGCAAAATAAATCGCTAAGGAAGAGGAGTTATGAAATATCCAGCCTCGCAGAATATCACCCTTAACCCTCTCAATCCAGTGACAATTTTATTTATTTTTTTTCTGCATACGTCTTGCCCTCCCTCCTCTCTCTCTCTCTCTCTCTCTCTCTCTCTCTCTCTCTCTCTCCAGAACCACCAGCCCTCCTCCTCTCCACACTACTCACATTTTTTGAACTTATACTCTCCCTCGTCTCCTCCTTCTCTTCCATTTTCTCTTTCTTTTCCTCTTCCTATCTCTACTCATTTTTGTTCCTCCTCCTCCTCCTCCTCCTCCTTAGTCTTTCTCTTCTCTTCCGCCTCCTCTTTCTTTCTTACCACTCCTCTTCTTTAACTCTCGTATCTCCTCTCTCTTCCATATTCTCTTTCTTCTCCTACACCCTACACTTCACTCACTTTTCCTCCTATTCTTCCTCCTCCTCCTCCTCCTCCCTTCCACTCTCTCTCCATCCCAACGCAATCTCTCTCCAGTTCATCTCGTACGAAAGGAAAAGAAATGGTTCGCTGGGTGATGATGATGATGATGATGATGATGATGGTGATGATGTTATGATGATGATGATGATGATAGTGATGATGATGATGGTGATGATGATGATGATGATGATGATGATGATGATGGTGATATACAGTCATATAGGCAGCATAAACACTACACACACACACACACACACACACACACACTCATATATATAGTCATTTAGGCAGCATAAACACTACACACACACACACACACACACACATATATACAGTCATATAGGCAGCATAAACACTACACACACACACACACACACTCATATATACAGTCACATAGGCAGCATAAACTCTACACACACACACACACACACACACTCATATATACAGTCTTATAGGCAGCATAAACACTACACACACACACACACACACTCATATATACAGTCACATAGGCAGCATAAACACTACACACACACACACACACACACACACACACACACACACACTCATATATACAGTCATATAGGCAGCATAAATACACACACACACACACACACACACATATATACTGTCATATAGGAAGCATAAACACCACACACACACACACACACACACACACACACGGCATCGTCGGAGGAAGACGTCCATTACCGGCGCTCCATACCAGCTCAACACGGCCAGAGGCATTACCTAAATAAGTATCTTTGAATGAGTCAAGCTCTGTACCAGGTTAGACTAAATGATTTTTCATTATTAAAAGGAAAAGAAATAAGTTTAAATAAGACTGATTCAAACAACAAAGAACCACGATGCGTTGAGTCAGCTGGGTTTGTTTATACTACAACAACATGCGGAAAGTGTAAGTACATACTCTTCATTTAGTATTACAAAATGGATACATACTTCAGTAAAACAAATTTGGAAAAGAAAAGGGATAAAAGTAAAAAGCAAAATGATGATTTCTACCAAGAACTGGTTGAAGTGGAGACTCACAATAGACTGGTTGAACGTGTACACAAACTAGAAATGGCTTTCAAAAATGAAATTGATGAAATAAAGAAGCAAATGCACTTGCAAAAGGAAGAGATAGAAAAACTGGGAAGGGAGGCCAATAAGAAAGACACAACCATCAGTGAACTAACAGTGGAATTGAATACCCTTAGGAAGAAAGTGAGTGAAATGGGAAGTACAGTAGTTAATCACGAGAGTGTTATGGAAGAGTTAAAAAATGACACAGAGACAATTAGACAAGCAAGCAGTCTTATGGACCAGAGCAGTGATATTGAGGAGAAGATAACACAGGTGAATGAAGCTGTGCAAAGCTACAAAAATGATGTAGAAACCACGTATGCTGAAATGGTGAAAGTAAAGAAAGACTTAGAAACAAGGGTGGAGGAAAAAAAGCATTAAAAAGGAAGTGAAAAGAATAATCAAAAACAATCCAAAGTTAGTCAGAGATCCAGTAGAAATAAATAAATCAATAGTAATCACTGGTATAGAAGAGGAAGAAATTAAAAACAAAATCACTAGAGACAAAAAGGAGATGGCAAATGTAATGAGCTTACTGAAAGAAGTATCAGAGGAAATCTGTAGTAAAGACAGAGGAACACAAAAGGTTAGGGAAATACGAGAAAAGCAAGACAAGACCTCTAAAGGTGACTTTCCAGAGTGTAAACACTGTGGAAGAGATATTAAAAAATGCAAAGAATCTTATGGAAAAAGAGGAGTTCAAAAATGTATGGATAAAAAGATGCCTAACACAAGAGGAACTGGAATTACTGAAAGAGAAAAGGGAGGAAGCAAAAACAAAAAATGAGGGAAGATCAGAAGAGGACAAGAAGAAATTTTTTTTACAAAGTAATAGGATTGCAGGTACGAAAGTGGTACACAAACAGGATGGAAGAAAAAGGAGGAAGTTAGTAGAACCATGTCATGACAAGTATATAAACAAGATGATAAAGTTGATGTACTCAAATGTGGATGGAATGGTATCTAAATTACTAGAGATGAATGATTATGTCAGAGAAAATGAACCACAAATAATATGCCTAACTGAGACAAAATTAACACCAAGGATATCCAATGACATACTAAACTTAGAGGAATACAATATATGGAGAAGAGGCAGAAATTTTAAAAAAGGAGGAGGAATTATAATATTAACTAAGAAAAATCTAAAAGTCAAGGAAATAAACCTAGATATACCATCACAAGTAGAACTGATTGCAGTAGAGATCGACACATCTGAAGGTAAAGTAATTGTAGCCAATTTGTATATGCCACCCAGATCAAACACATGGGAAAGAGACGAATATGAGGACCTGGCAGAGAGTACAATTCAGAGTATAAGATCCTTGCTACATAAAATGGAAGAGAAATCGGAAAGAATTATACTAACTGGGGATTTCAATACAAATATAAATTGGAATACTCTAGATATAAATAGCCAAGAAAGCTGTTGGGACCAAAAGCTCCTGGATCTCGTACAAGAGTTTTTCTTAACGCAACATGTGAGGGAAACCACTACAAAAAGAGGACTTGATGTACCTTCAGTGCTAGATCTAATATTTACTAGGCAAGAAAATGACATTGACAGTTTAATATATCACCCTCCACTTGGCAAAAGCGATCATGCAGTACTAAATTATAACTTCAGGATAGCATATGACATAGTAAACAGCAATGACAGTCACAAAAAGAGACTAAACTATAAAAAGGGAAATTATCAAGCCCTAAAGAAGTATTTCTTAGAAGTTGATTGGGAAAATGAGCTTAGAGGACAAGATTTAAATTCTCTATATAAAAAATTTTGTGAATTTTATGAAATAAGAGTCCAGAAGTACATCCCACAGCACAAAGAAGCAGATATGAAAATAAAGAAATGGTTCAATACAGAATGTAAAAAATCAAAAGAAAGAAGAGATTTGTTGTGGAATAGATACAGAAGACACAATAGTGAAAGGGCGTATAATAATTACAAACAGGCAAGAAACGACTATACAAGAATAAGGAGGGAAGCCCAAAAACAGTTTGAGGAGGATATAATAAATAAAAGTAGTGATCAACCAAAGCTGTTTTACAGCTATATCAGAAGCAAAACCAAAGTAAAAGATATAATACAATCCATTACGGACGAGGGAATCACTTATACACATGAGAAAGATATTTGTGAAGCACTAAATAAGAATTTCCAATTAGTTTTTACAGAAGAAAAAATCTTTGAGAGGGAATATGTGGAACACGCATGTCCACACATACTACCAGATATACAAATAGCAGAAAAAGTAATACAGGAGGAGTTAAGTAGATTAGACAGAGGAAAAGCAAGTGGTCCTGATGAAATTTCATGTTGGGTGTTACGAGAATGTGCAAAGGAGTTAAGTAAACCATTATTTTAAATTTTCAAGAAATCCTTGAGTCAAGGGAAACTACCTGATATTTGGAAAAAAGCAAATATAGTCCCCTTATTCAAGAAAGGAAATAGACAAAATCCTCTCAACTACCGACCAGTATCACTGACCAGTGTTGTAAGCAAGGTATTAGAAAAACTTATAAGAAAAGCTTGGGTTAATCATCTAGAAGAACACAGTATGATAACAGAACGACAGTTTGGTTTCAGAAAAGGAAAATCATGTGTTACTAATCTGTTGAGCTACTATGACAGAGTAACAAACACAATACAGGAAAGGGAAGGATGGGTGGACAGTATCTATTTAGATTTCAAGAAAGCTTTTGACACAGTACCACACCAAAGACTTTTATGGAAGCTGTACCATCAAGGCGGAATTCGAGGCAAACTGTTTTGTTGGATGCAAGACTTTCTCATAAAAAGAGAAATGAGGACAGTACTAAGAGGAAACTACTCATCATGGAAAGAAGTGACTAGTGGAGTACCACAGGGTTCGGTGCTGGCACCAATCATGTTTCTAGTGTACATAAATGATATAAACAGTAACACTGGAAATGAGAGCTATCTGAATATGTTTGCAGATGATGCAAAAAATACAAAGGAGAATTACTAGCACAGACTCTTGTAGGGAGCTACAAGAAGAATTAAATAAACTTCATGAATGGAGTAGTACATGGCAAATGGAATTCAATGTGGACAAGTGTCATGTAATCAAGTTTGGTAAAAGTGGAAAAAGACCTGATTGGGATTATAAGTTAGGAAATAAAACCCTATACACATCAGAAAGAGAGAAAGACCTAGGTGTGATTATCAATAACAGACTATCTCCGGCTGACCACATCAGCGAGAAGGTACGGAACATGTATACACTGCTTGCAAATATGAGAATAGCATTCACATACATAAATGAAGACATGCTAAGAAGGATAATAACATCATTCATTAGACCAACCCTGGAATATGCATCAATAGTCTGGAGTCCTCATCTCAAAAAGCATATAGACAAGATTGAAAAAGTTCAAAGGGCCGCTACAAGATGGATACCAAGCTTAAGGGACCTAAGCTACGAAGAAAGACTAAATAAACTGAATCTACCAACACTACAGGAGAGAAGGAAAAGAGGTGACATGATAATGCTATATAAATGCACATCAGGAAAGGAGAAAATAGACATAAATGATTACTTAACAAATGGAGAAGCATCAGCAAGAGGACACTGCAAAAAACTGCATAAGCAGAGAGGTGATAAAGACGTAAGGAAATTCAGTTTCCCAAACAGAGCAATTGATCAATGGAATGCACTACCGAATGAAATAGTGTGTGCCAAAACAATTCACAAATTTAAGGATATGTATGATAAATATGGTCTAAAACACGGGACAATACGAGCTTGACTCATTCCTGTAGATACAATTAGGTAAGAACAATTAGGTAAGAACACACACACACACTCATATATACAGTCATATAGGCAGCATAAACACTACACACACACACACACACACACTCATATATACAGTCACATAGGCAGCATAAACACTACACACACACACACACACACACACACACACACACACTCATATATACAGTCACACAGGCAGCATAAACACGTCAAAAACCTTCCAACAATACCGTCAATAACGTCACATATTTACACTGAACATAAAACAACAAAATCTATCGTTCTATCTATCTATAGCCCCACGCCCTAATCACGCAAAGGGTGGCCGCAGACAAAACGCCTCCAAGTCGCTCTGTCAGCCACCATTTGCCTGCCCTCCCCCCAGCTCACTCCCCCTCCCTCATATACAACAAAATCACCAACTCGAAATTCAACCCTTAGCCCAGACACTTCTTGGAGGCTTCGTAATATCCCTCTCGGCGATTTATTTTTCCTGCTACACCTTAATATCCTCTAATATGGTGTTAATACAAACTACGACCTGTATTAAAAAATATAAATAACGTCACAGAGGACAGCAAGGTGTACTATGCAAAATAAATGACTCCGGAAAAGATGCTAAGAATCCTTCCATTTCAACGAGATAACGGCTTAATTTTCAACCCCGACTTGGCAGGCTTCGTAACACCTCTTCCTCAGCGATTTATTGTGCACATTACACCTTAATATTCTATTATAGGTTACTGAGGCAACTGTGCCGAGATTTAAATTTAAGCCGTACTCTCTCATATAGGAGATTTCGTAACATTTCCTTCTCGGCGAACTATTTTGCACACTCAACCTTAATATCCTCTTGTGTGCGATTGATGCAAACTATGGCGGTTTTAGCAAAGTATAGATATTATACAAGCCAACAGAAAGGCCTAATTGGAAAATGAATCGCTAAGGAAAAAGTGCTGCCAAGCCCACTATTCCAGCGATATTACGGATTAATTTTAAACTGACTTTGATCGTTCCGTAACACTTCTTCTTCAGCGATTTATTTTGCACCATACACCTTAATATTCTCTTCTATGTTCCTCTGACTTGCAATTGTGCCGACATTAAAACTTCAGCCGTAATATCTCGTATAGGAATTGGAGGTTCCGTATCGTGTCTTCCTCGGCGATTACTTGCCGCATATACCATAAAATCCTCCAGTATGTTATAAATGGAATCTACGTCGATTTTAAAAGTGACAGATTACATGAAAAATCAATATTAATGTGTAATATGCCAAATAAACTGCCGAGGAAGAGGCACTACGAAATCTCCATATTAAGGATATTTTTAAAACTTGGCGCCAAGCCTGAAGCGACAGCCTCTTGCTTTTGTATTAATTTTATGGCTGGTGTGTGTGCTGCATCGCTTATCTCTGGGATATGAGCCTTATTACCAGCATCATAGAGCTGCCTTACACTGGCAGCCACCAGCAGGCTTCGTAGCACCTTTACCTAAGTGATTTATCCCGTACATTACTCATTAACATTCTCCTGTAGGCCATTTGTAGCGTTTTAATACCGACATGGTTTTTGTTGGTAACAAGCAAAATAATATTGAGGTGTAATGTGCAAAATAAATCGCTAAGGAAGAGGAGTTATGAAATATCCAGCGTCTCAGAATTTGACCCTTAACCGTCTCGATCAGGTGACATAATTTATTCTTTTGAGTGGAAAATAAATCGGCGGGATGAAAGGGTTAAGGGATTATAGTAGCGCGTACTGTACAAGGCATTTTCCTCACGTTTTAATTTCAAATCCCGCGCGTGTTTTCTGCTTGGCTTTGGAGATTTCGTTTAATCTTCGTCAATTTATCGTGCACGTTGGACCTTAATATCCTCCTTTACATTATCAACGGCAGCTATGTTGATAATGGAAAGATATGAATAACGTACAAGAGACTATTAAGGTGTGATAGGCTAAACAAACCGCCAAAGAAGACATGCTACGAAGTCTCCAATGCCGGCGAGAATACGACTCCTCTTGTTGCGTATCAGCGTACCGTATCATCGTTGCGAATTTGCGTAGCGTATCATCGTTGCGTATTTGCCTACCGTACTATTGTTGCGTATTTGCGTACCGTATCATCGTTGCGTATTTGCGTAGCGTATCATCGTTGCGTATTTGCGAACCGTATCACCGTTGCGTATTTGCGTACCGTATCATCGTTCCGTATTTGCGTACCGTATCATCGTTGCGTATTTGCGTACCGTATCATCGTTCCGTATTTGCGTACCGTATCATCGTTGGGTATTTGCGTACCGTATCATCGTTGCGTATTTGCGTACCGTATCATCGTTGCGTATCAGCCAGCGGTACAATACGGTACAACAGTGTCCTCAATCGGGTCATCACTGCCCCGTATCATCACTGCAGATCCGTATCACAACACAGCACACGGCATTACCACTGAACCCCAGTGTTTTGTCTGAGTGCAGCAGTGAATGGAGACTGCACGAGAGCAGTGGCGTATATAGGTTCGTGGAAAGGGGGGGGCCACAGGGGTGAATCCAGAATTTTAAGGGGGGCGCGAGCGAAGCGAGCCTCTACAGCTGGTGGGTCTGGGGGGCGGTGTAAGCCGCCTCAGGAAATTTTTTGGAAATCAAGCCCTGTTAGGGGCATTCTGAGGCCTCAGGAGGGATACATTGCACTTATTTGATATTCACTGGCAAAACAATATAAAGAAGTTTAAGTATCTTGGCTGAAACAAAAATGAGCTGTTTGAAAAATATTTAAATAGGGAATTCTACAGTACTCGGTATGTATAAAAAAAAAAAAAAACTGGTAGATCATATGCAATTGTTGATTCCTACATTCCTGGAAGCTGCAATGTTCATTTGTATATGAAACATTTAAAAAATTAAACTAAAACTCGCATTAATGACTTAGAGAGAGAGTACTGTATATGAAACATTGAGCAAATTAAACTATAACTCGCATGAATGAAGTTGAGAGAGAGAGAGAGAGAGAGAGAGAGAGAGAGAGAGAGAGAGAGAGAGAGAGCTTACTAAAGTCGTGTGAAAGTTAATCATTTGAAATCCAGCAGGCTATTTTTACGGCTGAATTGACTGATTACTTGTATATGTATTTACATCTGCAGATATGTAGGCCTACTGGGACAAAAGGGGGGGGGCATGGCCGAGTGCCCCCCCCCCTATATACGCCACTGCAGCAGAGAATGGAGAAGGAAAGACTGACTACGAGGGTGTGTGTAGGTGAAGTGGAGGCAGGGAGAGGGAGGGGCAGACCGAGGATGAGGTGGAGGGATGGAGATGGGAGGTATATGAGGGAGGGGGGAGTGAGTTGGGGGGAGGGCAGTCAAAGGATGGATGACAGAGCGATTTGGAGGCGTTTTGTCTGTTTCCACCTTTTGCGGGATTAGGGCGTCGGGCAATAGATAGATAGATAGAATAGATATCACTGAGTTCATATGTGCAGTCAGCAGCGGCCTCGTCCATTGGTATTATCATAGAGTCAAAGGCAAGGATAGGCACCACGTTGGCGGGTTTAGGGCGTCGGGCAATAGATAGATAGATAAATAGAATAGATAGATAGATAGATAGCAACGAGTTCATGTCAAAGGCAAGGATAGGCACCACGTTGGCGGGTTTACGGCGTCGGGCAATAGATAGATAGATAGAATAGATAGATAGATAGATAGCAACGACTTCATGTCAAAGGCAAGGATAGGCAGCACGTTGGCGGGTCACAACTGTACACAAGTAGGCAGGGGTAGGGTGCATCGTGTGTTGGCTGACGTACATTGCCAGCATGGGAGTGCATTGTACAAAAACAGTGAACACAAAAGATAAGGAACAAAATCACACTCACACTTAATAATCTGGGCAGCCTTAGCAGCGTGTGTTGGCTGACGTACATTGCCAGCATGGGAGTGCAATGTACAAAAACAGTGAACACAAAAGATAAGGAACAAAATCACACTCACACTTAATAATCTGGGCAGCCTTAGCAGCGTGTGTTGGCTGACGTACATTGCCAAGCATGGGAGTGCAATGTACAAAAACAGTGAACACAAAAGATAAGGAACAAAATCACACTCACACTTAATAATCTGGGCAGCCTTAGCAGCGTGTGTTGGCTGACGTACATTGCCAGCATGGGAGTGCAATGTACAAAAACAGTGAACACAAAAGATAAGGAACAAAATCACACTCACACTTAATAATCTGGGCAGCCTTAGCAGCGTGTGTTGGCTGACGTACATTGCCAGCATGGGAGTGCAATGTACAAAAACAGTGAACACAAAAGATAAGGAACAAAATCACACTCACACTTAATAATCTGGGCAGCCTTAGCATTGACCGCTGGCAAGGTGGTCATGTTAGCGCTTTGGATATTTCCTGCACTGGATGACCCCTGACCCCTGACCTGGCGGTGTAGGTCATGCGGGTACGAGGCACACTTTCCTTCTCTCTCTCTCTCTCTCTCTCTCTCTCTCTCTCTCTCTCTCTCTCTCCCATGATTATAAGGGAACGAGATGGAGAAAAAGTGTGAAGGAAAAAGAGAGGGAGGGGCAGGAGGGAGAAGAAGAAAGGTAGAGTGGTAGGAAAAAAGGGAGAGGAGGGGAAGGCAGTGGTGGAGGGAAAACAGGAGGGGAACAGTGAGAGTGAGAGAGAGAGACAGACAGACAGAGACAGACAGACAGACAGACAAACAGAAACTCCTCTCTCATATACCTTTCCACTCCATCCCTCCATCTCAACCTCGGCCTCCCCCTCCCTCTCCACCCTCCACCTCACTCACATACTCTCCTCGTTAGTCTCTCGCTCTCCATAGACGAAAAGAAAAATACAAGGAAACGGCGAAAAAGAAAGAAATCAGACGAAAATACTGCCTTTGTTGTGTCACTATTAATACCGAATTTTTGTTTGTTTTATGTAAGAAAGAAGGAACCCAAGGCCTAGAGCCCGCAAACTGTTCCCTCCAAGAAAAAAACAAAAACAATACAAATGAGAGCCAAATTCAAGATCCGTTCATTTCGAGATGTCTGGACACACTGCGTTGGAAAGACTGGAGATCATAGGAAGTAGGAAATGCACACAAAGGGAGACAGTTCCAGAGTTGACCTGTCACCACGAGGGTGACGATATCACGTGAACAAAGAAAAGTATGAAAATAAAAGGAAAATAAGACAGGAAAAGGAAAATTTGAAAGACTGAGAGAAGAAAGGGAGGAGGAGGAGCAGGAGCAGAAGCAGGAGGAGCAGCAGGAGCAGGAGCAGGAGCAGCGGGAGCAGGAGGAGGAGGAGGAGCAGGAGCAGCAAGAGCAGGAGCAGGAGAAGGAGCAGGAGCAGGAGAAGGAGCAGCAGGAGCAGGAGCAGCAGCAGCAGCAGCAGGAGCAGGAGGAAGGGAAGTACAGTAGTAAGCAGAAGAAGCAGTAGACGTTAAAGAAGTAAAAGTAGAAGGCATAAAAGAAGCAGAAGTAGACACAGATGCAGTAGAAGTAGATGTAGGAGTAGTAGAAGTAGAAAGAGAAGCAGTAGAAGTAGATGTAGGAGTAGTAGAAGTAGAAGCAGTAGAAGTAGATGTAGGAGTAGTAGAAGTAGAAAGAGAAGCAGTAGAAGTAGATGTAGGAGTAGTAGAAGCAGTAGAAGTAGATGCAGGAGTAGTAGAAGTAGAAAGAGAAGCAGTAGAAGTAGATGTAGGAGTAGTAGAAGTAGAAAGAGAAGCAGTAGAAGTAGATGTAGGAGTAGTAGAAGTAGAAGCAGAAGTAGATGCAGGAGTAGTAGAAGTAGAAAGAAGCAGTAGAAGTAGATGTAGAAGTATAAGGAGAAGCAGTAAAAGTAGATGTAGAAGTAGAAGATGAAGTAGATGTAGAAAGAGAAGTAGAAGTAGATGAAGTAAAAGCAGAAGGCACAGAAGTAGAAACAGAAGCAGTAGAAGTAGAGGTAGAAGTAGAAAGAGAAGCAGTAGAAGTAGAAGTAGGAGCAGTAGCAGTAGAAGCAGTAGAAGTAGATGTAGAAGTGGAGGAAGTAAAGTAGCAAGAGAAAGTCAAGAGAAAGGCAGCAGAATTAGACCAAGAAGCCAATGCCATACAAGTGTAATGTCAAGAAGCAAAACATTACAAGTAACAAGAAAAGTACAAGTAGAAAAAGTACAAGTGAAAGCAGGAGAAAAATAGACAAAGAAAAAGTAGTAGAAGCAGAAGTAGAAGTACATAATGTAGAAGCAGAAGTAGAAGCAGTAGAAGTAGAAGTAGCAGATAATGTAGAAGCAGAAGTAGTGGAAGTAGCAGATAATGTAGAAGCAGAAGTAGAAGCAGTAGATGATGTAGAAGCAGAAGCAGTAGAAGTAGAAGCAGATAATGTAGAAGCAGAGGCAGAAGTTGAAGAAGCAGAAGTAGATGATGTAGAAGCAGAAGCAGAAGTGGAAGAAGCAGAAGTAGATGATGTAGAAGCAGTAGAAGCAGATAATGTAGAAGTAGTAGATAATGTAGAAGCAGAAGCAGTGGAAGTAGTAGATAATGTAGAAGCAGAAGTAGAAGCAGAAGCAGAAGTAGATAATGTAGCAGCAGTAGAAGTAGATAATGTAGAAGCAGAAGTACAAGCAGTAGAAGTAGATAATGTAGAAGCAGAAGTACAAGCAGTAGAAGCAGAAGTAGATAATGTAGAAGCAGAAGCAGAAGTAGAAGTAGATAATGTAGAAGCAGAAGTACAAGCAGTAGAAGCAGAAGTAGATAATGTAGATGCAGAAGCAGTAGAAGTAGATAATGTAGAAGCAGAAGCAGTAGAAGTAGATAATGTGGAAGCAGAAGCAGTAGAAGCAGAAGAAGATAATGTAGAAGCAGAAGCAGTAGAAGCAGAAGAAGATAATGTAGAAGCAGAAGCAGTAGATGTAGAAGTAGATAATGTAGAAGCAGAAGCAGTAGAAGTAGATAATGTGGAAGCAGAAGCAGTAGAAGTAGATAATGTGGAAGCAGAAGCAGTAGAAGTAGATAATGTGGAAGCAGAAGCAGTAAAAGTAGAAGTAGATAATGTGGAAGCAGAAGCAGTAGAAGTAGATAATGTGGAAGCAGAAGCAGTAGAAGTAGATAATGTGGAAGCAGAAGCAGTAGAAGTAGATAATGTGGAAGCAGAAGCAGTAGAAGCAGAAGTAGATAATGTGGAAGCAGAAGCAGTAGAAGCAGAAGTAGATAATGTGGAAGCAGAAGCAGTAGAAGCAGAAGTAGATAATGTGGAAGCAGAAGCAGTAGATAATGTGGAAGCAGAAGCAGTAGAAGTAGAAGTAGATAATGTAGAAGCAGAAGCAGTAGAAGTAGATAATGTGGAAGCAGAAGCAGTAGAAGCAGAAGAAGATAATGTAGAAGCAGAAGCAGTAGAAGCAGAAGTAGATAATGTAGAAGCAGAAGCAGTAGATGTAGAAGTAGATAATGTAGAAGCAGAAGCAGTAGAAGCAGAAGTAGATAATGTAGAAGCAGAAGCAGTAGAAGCAGAAGTAGATAATGTAGAAGCAGAAGCAGAAGTTGAAGAAGCAGAAGCAGAAGAAGCAGAAATAAAAGCTAAGGTTGAAGCAGGAGTAGATATTGACGTAGACGTAATAGATGTTAAAGAAGCAGAGGCAGACAAATTAGTAGTGCAATAATAAGTACAAGATCTATCTATCTATCTATCTATTGCCAGACCCCTTAATCCCGTAAGGGGTGGCCACAAACAAATCGCCTCCATGTCACCCTGTCCCCCACCATTTCACTGCCCTGCTCCCAGCTCACACCCCCTCTCTCATATACCACTCCACCCCATCCCTCCATCTCATCCTTGGCCTCCCCCTCCCTCTCCCCCCCTCCACCTCACTCACACTCTCCTCGTCAGTCTCTCACTCTCCATCCTCTCCACATGGCCAAACCACCTCAGTGTGTTTCTCCTAACGCTTCCTATCACATCCACATCCACACCACAACGCTCCTTCACACTCTCCTCGTCAGTCTCTCACTCTCCATCCTCTCCACATGGCCAAACCACCTCAGTGTGTTTCTCCTAACGCTTCCTATCACATCCACATCCACACCACAACGCTCCTTCAGTATAACAAGAGTGTAGACGTTGGAGTAAGGAGGAGGAGGAGGAGGAGGAAAGATACGAAAAGAAAGATGAAGGGAGAAAGAAGGAGGAGGAGGAGGAGGAAAGAAACGAAAAGAAAGATGAAGGGAGAAAGAAGGAGGAGGAGGAAAGAAACGAAAAGAAGAGGAAGGGAGAGAGAAATAATCAGAACTAAAAAAGAAGAAAGGAGAAAAAAAAAGAAGAAAAAGAAAGGAGAAGAGTGAAGTGAGAAAGTAGACAGACGAAGAAAAGAAAGAAGAAAGAAAGTAAGAAAGAAGAAAGTAAGAAAGAAGAAAGTAAGAAAGAAGAAAGTAAGAAAGAAGAAAGTAAGAAGAAAGTAAGAAAGAAGAAAGTAAGAAAGAAGAAAGTAAGAAAGTAAGAAAGAAGAAAGTAAAAAAGAAGTAAGAAAGTAAGAAAGAAGAAAGTAAGAAAGAAGAAAGTAAGAAAGAAAAAGTAAGAAAGAAGAAAGTAAGAAAGAAGAAAGTAAGAAAGTAAGAAAGAAGAAAGTAAGAAAGAAGAAAGAAAGAAAAAGTAAGAAAGAAGAAAGTAAGAAAGAAGAAAGTAAGAAAGAAAAAGTAAGAAAGAAGAAAGAAAGAAAGAAAAAGTAAGAAAGAAGAAAGTAAGAAAGAAAAAGTAAGAAAGAAGAAAGAAAGAAAGAAAAAGTAAGAAAGAAGAAAGTAAGAAAGAAGAAAGTAAGAAAGAAGAAAGAAAGAAAGAAGAAAGTAAGAAAGTAAGAAAGAAGAAAGTAAGAAAGAAAGAAAGAAGAAAGTAAGAAAGAAAAAGTAAGAAAGAAGAAAGTAAGAAAGAAGAAAGTAAGAAAGAAGAAAGTAAGAAAGAAGAAAGAAAGTAAGAAAGAAGAACGTAAGAAAGTAAGAAAGAAGAAAGTAAGAAGAAAGTAAGAAAGAAGAAAGTAAGAAAGAAGAAAGTAAGAAAGAAGAAGAAAGGAGAAAAAAGAAGAGGAACAAGGAGGAGGAAGAAGAGGAAAGAGGCAGGAGGAAGAACAACAAGAGGAAGAAGAGGAATGAGGGAGAGGAGGAAGAGGAATAGGAAGAAATAGAAGAGGAAGAGGAAGATGGGGAAGAGGAAAAGGAATAGGAAGATGGGGAAGAGGAAGAGGAAGAAGGGAAAAGGAATAAGAAAGGGAAGAGGAAGAGGAGGAAAAAAAGAGGAAGGGGGAAAGAAGAAGAGGAAGAGGGGGAAGAAAAAGAGGAAGAGACTGGGGGAAGAAGAGGAACTAGAGAAAGGAGAAGAGGAAAAGGAGGAAGAGGAAGAACAAGAGATGAGGAAGAGGAAGAGGAAAAGAGAAAAAGAGGTAGAGGAAGAGGAAGAAGATGAAGAGGAAAATGGAAGAAGGGGAAGAAAAGGAAGAGGAAGAAAAGAAGGGAAGAAAGGGAAGATGAAGAAAAGATATAAGGAAGAGGAGGAAGAGGAAGAATATAGAGAAAAAAGAGAAGAAGAGAAGGAAGACGAGGAAGAGAGGAGGAGGAAGAAGTGGAAGAAGAAGTAGAGGAAGAAGAAAAGGAAGAGGTAGAGGAGGAAGAGAAGAAGTAGAGGAAGAAGAAAAGGAAGAGGTAGAGGAGGAAGAGAAGAAGTAGAGGAAGAAGAAAAGGAAGAGGTAGAGGAGGAAGAGGGATGAGGAAGATGAGGATGGAGAGGAAGATGAGGATGGAGAGGAAGAGGAGAAGGAAAAAGGGAGAAGGAGGAGGATGGAGAGGAAGAAGAGAAAAAAGAGGAGGAGGAAGACGAGGGAGAAGAGGAGGAGGAGGAGGAGGAGGAAGAGAGGGAGGGAGAGGGGGAGAAGGCTATGAAGGAGGAAGAGGAGGATGGAGGGAGGAAACTGAAAGGAAGAAGGGGGTAGAGGAGAAAGAGAAAGAAACAGATAAGTAGAGGATCTGGAAGAGAGAGAGGAAGAGATAATGCCGATGGAGAAGGAGGAGGAGGAAGAGGAATACCATGGAGGGAAGAGGAGGGTGTGTGAGCCGCGTGCCTGGCCTGCCATCACATCACCAGCCTACCCACACACTGACTACACAACATAATATCCACCTGATTATCTCTAAGTCATCAGGTTTAGAATGTGACCTGCACGACACAAGCCAGCTGGTAGGTAAGCGTTAACTACTGTAACTGAAGCTGTAATTAACTATACAACAATAACAACACCTTCCCTACTCCATATAACATCCAAATAAACACATCTAGAAAGCAATCAGTTTAAATCGGAAAGAAAATAACTGTAAGAGGTAATTATCAAAATGCATGCTCCCACAAACTGGAGGACGAAGATCCAAATGGCTGACCTTGCCGGTGGCGTCAGTGTGGCCGGGCAGTGCACCTCGCGTCTTGTAGCACCTCAGCCTGGCCTCCTGTCTCCCCCACACCTTGACACCCACACCAGCGCCATACCACCAGCGTCCACAGCCACTCGTGTCCTCGAAGATCACGCTGAGACCAAATCACACGCAAAAATAAAGACGACTTCCTTATACGATGCTTCTTTGGGAAAAGAGACGGTGGCAAGTGTGTGGCAGCAGGGCAGGTGGCAGCTGCTGGGCAGGGCAGGTGTGCCAACCGTGCTGTATCAACGCGTCACTAACCCACCTGCCACACACCACTTGCTACGTAATCCATCAGCATCAAACACAACCACACAGGGTACTAGCTAATCTGTCAGCATCTCGGGCTTGATATAAAGTGCTTCTAAGAGTTTCGCATGCCTAGACAACTAATCGTAGGAAATAAAATGAGATAATATTACCTCTGGATCTGTGAGTGCATCTGAAGTATTGGTACACCTGATGCTGCACACATGCACGACGCACCACCTCACCTGAAGTTGCCACCGACCCGATTTAAAGCACCACTAATTACAATATATGAGCCACTTTGCACCGCTCAGTTATGTATAGTTTTTAGTTATATTTAATTATGACAAAATAAGTTTGTTACGAAAAAGTGATAAGGATTACTAAAATGCAATATATGATCACACTAAGCAACCGCACTTGTTCACACACGGCTTATGGAAGAATAGGGGGGAGGGGGGCATTGGTTGGGGGGAGAGGAACGGGAGGGGGGGGCTGTTGTAGGGGAGAGAGGAGGGGAATGTCATCGTCTGTTTCAAAATTCATAACAAAAGACGTGCACAGTTTGTGTTGTGAGGAGTGATAACAACAGCCTCAGGGCAATGTGATGGAAAATATGAACCAAGAGGAAGGCCAGCTGCAGAGATGAACGATAAGTATCCAGAGGTGAACGTTGGGTACGATGAAGAACGTGTATTTTTCATCCAGTGTTTTATTTCATTTTGATTCGCGCTTGATAAACCTAATATTGGAAATAATGTTAAAGCCTTACACCAGTTTAACAAGATGCTAATGCGTTTGTGATACACCGATTAATATGAAAGAGAGAGAGAGAGAAGGAAGGAGGGATGTCGGAGAGATGGTGCCTTTCTGACATCGCAGCAGTACACCCACATTTCATCTCCTGTTATGATATTTTTCACAAAGTTTTCACCTGCATTCGAACAATCAAGCAGCTCCTGACTGTCCGTGACGCAGTTCTCGTTTTGCTCATCTGTCAGCAGACAAGGCACAAATTTTGCACCAACATTACGCATCTTCAGGTTTTTCTTTTTATTTTTATTAAAATCATATGGCACCAACTTTTACAGGTGTCTACTTCTTCGGAAACTTCACACACGCACTTTTACAGGTGTCTACTTCTTCGGAAACATCACAGACAGTCAGGTGACGGATCACAGCACGCACATTCTCTAGGCGATTGTCGTCTCTTGATGTGGAGTGTCGTCCAGATTAGGGATCGTATGTGGTGGATGTTCCTGATTTGCATCGCTAGAGTCACTTGTGACATTGCATATGGCTCAAACAATTCTCCCCATAAGTCTGCTGCAACATCTGAAAAGTCTCTAAAAGTTTTGCCCATATCGGAAACAGATTTCACACCAACACGTTGTTCTTCAAGGCCCTTCGGTGTTCACCTTGCAACAAATGGCCAATTGCACTAAACACACATTCACTCAGGTACGTCCATCTCGATAAGTGATATGGTGTGGTGCGGCAAGTGTTAGACTAAAGTTCAAAGTTGCCGCCACATTGCACTCCCATTACAGTCACGCTACGCCGGCTGGGTGATGCACTATTTAAAAAGTTTGATCTCTTTTTGGACACGCCTTGTATTCAAGCACTTCACTACAATTTTCTCCCACTTTCTATCTATTGCTAGACGCCTCAGTCCCGTTAGAGGTGGCCACAAACAAGTCGCCTCCATGTCGTCCTGTCCCCCGCCATTTCACTGCCTTACTCCCAGCACACACTCTCATTCTCATATACCTCTGCACTCCATCCCTCCACCTCATCCTTGGCCTCCCTCTCCCTTTCCCCCCTCCACCTCACTCACACACACTCTCCTCGTTAGTCTCTCGCTAATAATTGATGGTTTAAATGTCATATTCTGGTCCAGTCCCATACGATGACAACCTGTTTTTTTTTTTTTTCTATAATGTCTTCATAATTAAATTTCTTGCCCACTCCCATCCGGTGAAACCAATAAATATATGACTAGTAACCAAGGAGACTCATTTTCACCCAGTTTTGTCAAATAATAACCCTTTCTTTGTATGATACACCTATTAATTCTACTTCTTGCCCAGTTCCGTCACATGAAAACAATATATGCAAATAGTAACCAAGGAGACTTATTATAATCCAGCTCCATCAGACAAAAACAGTAGATATTTGAATAGTAACCAAGGAGACTCATGATACAGGGGATAACACTGCTTTTTTCATATTATTCTTCAGTAATTTAACTTTTTGTGGTAGGTGGTGGCGATCATCATCCACTCACTTGATGTAGTGCTGCCTACTTCTTCCTTAGCCTTTATCATTCTTTTTCTGTGCCTGCCATCCTCTCTTCCTATTTCTCCCATCTTTCCTGTCACTTCTTATTGCTTTTCTTTCCTTTACAGGTGGCTTTACATTGAGTGACAAGCCAAATGGTTTCCTGTAAGCCAAGAAACCATTTACAACGCTGGGTGGTAACTATATAACCAAACCACATGTGGTCCCTACGTGTCAACAAGTGGGTTGGTGGAGGGTTAGTGCCCCTCCCCGTAAAACAACTAACTCAGAGTCAAGTGGCCACCCCTTACGGGATTATGGCGTCTGGCAATAGATAGATAGATAGATAGAATTTAACTTTTCCCAGTTCTATTGGTTAAAAACAATAGATATGGGAATAGTAACCAAGGAGACTCATAATCATGCAGTTCTATCAGATTATCACAGCAGATATTTGAATAGTAACCAAGGAGACTCATTATTCCAGTAAGTGAAGACAGTATGAGCTTGTGGCCCTCTCAATGGAGCAAAACTGGGGCGGCTGAACCCACTAAACCACCAATAATGTGAAAAACTAGTCACGAAGAAGTGCAGGGGAGTATGACAGTCCCATACCACCGCTCAGAACCCTAACTGGGCCTAAATTAACAGCCTAAACCCACTGCACCACCTGATGTATGCAGAAAAATAGTCACGAAGAAGTGCAGGAAGTATAGGTATAATTGGCAGCCTAAACCCACTAAACCACCAGCCATAAGCAGAAAAATACTAGTCATGAAGAAGTGCAGGGGAATATTAAGTGAACTATTCTCAATAGTTGACAGCCTAAACCCACTAAACCACCTGCCATAGGTAGGAAAATGCTAGTCATGAAGAAGTGCTTGGAGTATAGCCAAAATTGACAGCCTAAATCCACTAGACTACGAGGATTAAGTAGATAAATGCTAGTCATGAAGAAGTGCAGGGAGTATGAAATTGACTGTCTAAACCCACTTAACCACCACCCACAGGTAGATAAATGCTAGTCATGAAGAAGTGCAGGGAGTATGTAATTGACAGCCTAAACCCATTAAACCACCAGCCATAGGTAGATAAATGCTAGTCACGAAGAAGTGCAGGAAGTATAGCCAAAATTGACAGCCTAAACCCACTAGGCCACCAAATATACCTTAAAACTAAATTAATGTTTGATGTATATTTTTCAATTCAAAGGCTAAGTTGTGAGGCAGGCAGGAGTCTCCTTGGTTACTAGTCAAATCTACCCTCCAATCTGACTACACCTGGCCATCAACTAAGCTGGAAGGGGTTACGGTTCTTTGTCTAGTAACCAAGGAGACGCATTCCTACCTCAACTATTTCAGCTCTAGATCCTTTCCATAGCACTTCTTCATGACTAGCAAGGACTGGTGTTCATCTCCTATTAAAAAAAAAAAAAAAAAAAAAAAAGGGCTCTATGTCTCTTCCATAGCACTTCGTGATGTGTTAGGTGGTGACGACTATCATCCACTCGCTTGATGTAGTGCTGCCTGCTTCCTTCACCTTTATCACCCTTTTTCTGTGTGTGCCTTCCTCTCTTCTTATTTTTCACCATCATCCACACACTTGATGTAGTGCTGCCTGCTTCCTTCACCTTTATTATTCTTTTTCTGTGTCTGCCCTCCTCTCTTCTTATTTTTCACCATCATCCACACACTTGATGTAGTGCTGCCTACTTCTTTCGCCTTTATCATGCTTTTTCTGTGTCTGCCCTCCTCTCTTCCTATTTCTTATGCATCCACTCACTTGATGTAGTGCTCCCTACTTCTTCCTTCACCTTTATCATTCATATTCTGTCTTCCCTCGTCTCTTCCTGTTTCTCCCATCTTTCCTGTCACTTTTTATTACTCTTCTTTCCTTTTCAGGTGGCTTTACATTGAGTGACAAGCCTAATGGTTTCCTGTAAGTCAAGTGACCAATTACAACGCTGGGTGGTAACCATATAACCAACCCATACTTGTTCCCTACGTGTCAGCAAGTGGGTTGGCGGAGGGTTAATGCCCCTCACCATAAAACAACTAACTCAAAAACAAACGGCCACCCCGTACAGGATTATGGCAGCTGACTATAGATATATAGATAATGGTAATAGCAGTAGTTGTAGTAGTATAGCCTGTCACACATATGTACTTTCCTCTTTATGGAACAATTCTTTACAAGGAAATCAGTGATGGGTTTACATGTTCTATGCTGATGTAATGCACGAGCGTCATTACCTTCCGATTATTTTTAGATGCCAAGAGGTGGTTAGGTTTACTGCTCATGGAACACTGCTAAGGGATGAGTAATTGGTCAGAGAGAGAGAGAGAGAGAGAGATTTATCAAGACTGTCTTGTCCAGTACGGGACAGTTATGGTACATAACTATAGCCTATACAGTGTATATAGTGACAGAGAGAGAGAGAGAGAGAGAGAGGATTTTAAATCTCGCGGGTCAACTCTTCTATTCTCAACCTCTGTGTTTTATTTAAGTTCTCTTATATCGATTAGTTTTTTAACATTTCCGTATAGATATTGATGTATAGAAACGTACTCTTGAAAAAATTAGGCAAGAAATAAGTATGAGAACTATATTACCAAAATGTAATGAAAAACAATACCTGTATAGTTATGACTGAAAAACATTTTTTTTGTTAAATTTATGAAACAGACACGTGTGATTTCAATACAGTGATAATTGTGGTATGTCAAAAGTCATATTTGAATGTAATTTTTAGTGAAAAATCGGTAAAATTACGAGTTTGTCCCGAAGGCAAGATTCCCGAGTCAGCCGGTATTTTGCTGCTGTGGGTTTGATGGCAATGTTGAAGTGTAAAGTGTATTTTGATTGTGTATTGTGGTATTTAAGATTAAATGACGATATATTATGTGTGTATTGGCCACCCAGCCTGGCCTGGCATCTTCTCTGCCAACCAAAACGCTGCAGGTGAGTGTATAACGACAGAGCTGACAGTAACTGAAGATGTGGGTGACCGTGTGGGATATGTCTTGGGTTGACACATTTGGGTCACCCCTGGTACAGGAATTATGTTGTTGTTGTTGGCGCCTACTCACATCCGGGAGTTCTTGTCTTTAAACAAGATGGCTTATTTATTTATTTATTTTTTCTCAGTCTCTATTGTTCATTTCTATGTTGCTCCTTATATTCATAAATACTTCTCTTCGTTTCATTATTCTGCCCACTGTATTTGCTACAACCTGTAATTCATTTTGTTTTAGTATTTCTGTTATTGATTCTTTTCCTTTAATTTCTCTTGTTAAATCTTCGTATGCTTCACATATGAATAAATGATGCTGATTTTCATTCTCTTCTTGGCACATGTCACATATAAGGTTAGGCTCATACTTTTTCTTATAATTTTCCTTCACTTCTAGCATTCTGGTTCGCATCAAATATATAATCTTTGCGCTTTCAATCAAACTCTATTTCCTCTAGGTATCTCTGTAGGTCTATTTCTTGTTCCACTGATTCCTTTGTCTTACTCCCTTTTCTCATGTCTTCACAAATTTCTTCTTTATTTTTTGTCATTATTTTTTCTTTTATTACCCTTTTTGCCACTCTCTCTTCTACTGTTTCTAAGTCTTCAGGTATGCTGTACTTTTCTTTAATGTCTTTTATTTCTCTCACGTACTCTTTCAAAATCTTCACACTGTTTTCTCATCTTTACTTCAACAGCGTCTTCTTCCCTATTCTTGAGTTCAATGTAATATTCAAGTTTTCTTTGATTAATTTTGTGTTCTATTTTTACTTCCTGTGTTTCATATAATAAAGCACATTTCGGTGTTGTCCTTGGTACCTTGATTAATATTGTTAAGTACTGAGTCTCAACATTATTTACAGCTTTCTTTTCTTTTTCTCTTAATGTTTTCCCACTTTCCCCTCCAAACAACATTATCGGTAATACACAAGTAGTAAATAATTTTAGTCCAATTTTAATTCTACTTTTTTTCAGTTCTTTTCTATTTATGATGTTAATACATTCATTTGCCGCTACCCTTGCTTTATTTATCATATTTTCCACTTTAATATTCTGTTTCCCTTTTTCTTGTATCATTTTTCCCAGGTACTTATGACTTTGTGTTCTTACAATTTCTTTACCATTTATTTTTACTGTTTTTCCCTTGCCTACTAATGCTGGTTGCTTTGTTTTATGTTCATTAATTTCTGGTCGTTTTAATTTTAGAAATACTTCAATTGTGTTTATTGTATCCTGTATTTTGTAATTTTCCTCTATTGCCATGATATCATCTTGAAATATTAATGGGTTTATCCTTACATTTCCTATTTTCCAATTACTTTCTTTTTCTCTCATCATTCTGCTTAGTGAATCCATAGTTATTGAACTTATTTTGGCCCCTAGCACTGATCCCTGTCTTATCATCTCCTGTACATACACTCCTTTACATTCCCCAATTTCTGTCATAGGTATCAATTCATTTTTCATATTAATTTCATATATCATTCTCCAGTTTTTACCCTTTATTCCCTTTAGCCATAACTCCTTCATTACTTCCTTTAATACCATTTTGTCAAAGCACTTTGATACATCAAAATATACTGCTGTTATTTCTTTCTTTTTCTGTTGTGCTTCTTCAATAATATTTCTTATAAAAAAATGATGTTCCCTTACTGATTTTCCTTTCCTTGCCCCACACTGGTAATCACTCATATTCTCCAGCTTTTCTGTCTCCTTCATTTCTATTATTTTCTCCATCATTTTCATCAGGTGTGAGTTCAGTATCAGTCCTCTATAATTGTTTAAATCTTTCTTGTTACCTTTTCCCTTATATATATTTTTTATGTATGCCTTGTGCCATTCATTTGGTATTATTTCTCTATCATATATTTTCATCATCATTCTTATTATTGAATCCTTCATACTTTTCCCACATCTTTTAATCATTTCATTGCTAATTTTATCTGGGCCAGTTGCTTTACCAGTCTTTAACTTTGTTATTACCATTTTCACCTCTTCCTCACTTAATTTTTCCTCTTCCTTGTTTTCATACATCCAACATTCTCTGATCATACTCTCTAAGCAGTCTGTGTATTCCTCATATCCTTTTGTTAAGTCATTTGTTTTGTATATCTCTTTATAGTATTCTGTAACTCTTTCTTTTATCTTTTCTGGGTTTCTTATATCACTTCCATCTTTATCTCTTACTACATACTGCCACTGGGGTTTCTTGTTAAGTCTTCTCCTTAACTTCCACAGCGTATCACTATTATTTCTTTTATCATTAAGCTGATTACTAATTTCTTCTATTCTTCTTTCCTCATTTTCATTTATATATTTTGCTCAATCTCTTTTCTTTCTGTTATAAAGTTTGCTTTTCTGGTTTTATCATTCTCTTTTCTTATTTGTTTCCTTATCTTCCTTTTTCTTTCCATTAATATCTTCACCCTTTTATCTATTCCTGGTTTAACCCTTTTTGACATTCTTATTTTCCCAAATGCTTTATCCAGTATATTATACACTACTTCCTTCCACTTATTCCACTCAGTTTCAATACTTTGTTCTTGGTAGTTTACTTTTTTCCACATCCTCTCAAAAATTTCATTTTTCTCTGTCATTTTTTTAAACTTTTCCCATCCTCCTTCTTTTTTAAAGTACCACTTTTTTACATAGTCATTCCTTACTTCTTTCATTTTATCATCCATTGCTATTAATATTGTGTTATGATCTGTTTCTTTAACTTCTTTGTTTTTGTATTTCGTTAGCTTGTACATTCCTTCTTCATCTATATTCACATTCTTTCTTCCTGCAAGTTTTTCATTTCCTTCCATATGTCTTCCACTCTCAATATCAATTTTTCTAATACTATTTTTCTGCTTTCCCAAAAATTTTCTTCCTTCAATATTTCTCTTATGTTCCTCATTTTTGTTTCACTATTTTCATTTACTATTTTGTCTTTTGTTTCTTCATGCACATAGCTGCAGTATTTACCCTTTTTACAATACCCTCTTTCAAAGAATCTACACCTTTCATTTCTTATATGATAAAACCTACATCCATTCCCTTTCATACATTTTCCTTTCTTATAGTACTTGCATTCAATGTTCCTTCTTTCTATGACTGTCTCATTTATTCTCATTATATGTTTGTATCTACACTCTTTTCCAGACTTACAGTTTCCTCTAGTAAAATACCAACATTTCTTTATTTCCTTGCCCTCTTCCAGATTTCTCTGTCTTTTTTGTTGTTAATCCCTACGTCTCAAGTGGGGTTGGTGGAGGATTAGTGCCCCTCCCTGTAAATCAGTTAACTCTGAGCCCTTGGCCACCCCGTTTGGGATACATGGCGTCTGGCAATGAATGATGAATGAAAACTTTTCTGTACTTTCTTTCTGTTGTTCTTTTTCTCCTTCTGCCATTTCTTTTTTACCATTTTCTTTTCTGTCAGTAGCTTTTTCTTGTTCCTTATGCTTCTCTCTATCAGTTACTGTTACTTCACTATCTATTACATTAGCCTCACTGGTTTTCACTGCTTGGCTGGTTTGCCCTTCTATTTCATATATTTCACTTTGTTTTTTATTTTCATTTTCTATTTCTATCTCTTTTTGTTTGCTTTCTCCATTTTTTTCTATATTTTGTCTGTGATCTGCTCTTTTTCTTTTCCTGGTTTCTTCTTCCATCTTGTCATACTGTTCTTTAAGTTTTGGTTGACTCTCAATATCTAATCTTCTTTTCAATGCAGTGTTTTCTTCCTTTACTACAGTTAGGATTTCTCTTAGTTTTTCCTCATTTATTTTTGCTTCTTCTTTTTCAATACTTTCATACATGACCCTTTCTTCCAAAGTTTTAATTATTTTCCTCAGATTTTTACATTCTTTGTCTTTTTCACCATAAGAATTTTTCTTTCTGTTTTCTTCATATTCTTTTTCTACTTTCTTTTGCATTTCCTCTGCTTTTTCTTTCTCTTTAAACAATATTTCCTTCTCCTTTTCACTTTGTTCATATCTTTCCTTTGATTTCTCCAAATTTTCTTCCATTTTCTTATATCTTTCTGCCATAATTTCCAATTCCCTATGAGCAAGTTTTAATCCCTTCTTTTCCTTGCCTGCTCCATTTTCTCTCTCACCTTTAAGACACTGATTGCATTTATACCTTATATTTACACACTCTCCATTGTCCTTTCTAACTGCCTCATATAATTCACTTGTCATTTTGTGTTCAGTGCAATGTCTTCTTGTCCCCATCTGTATGTGAATCCATTCTTCACATCCATCACACCACATTGCTTTGTCTTGTTTCCCCACATATTTTCTGCACCTAGCACACTTTCTTTTTGTATCTGGAGACTTTTGTGTAGAAGTAATGATTTCCAAACTGTTAAAAGTAATGTTTACTGAGTCATTCTTGTCGTCTGTCACCAGTTCATTTTTTCGTCCTCGCTTCCCAATTTTCCGTTCTTGTTTTTCAACATTTTTCCGTGCTTCTGTGTCTTTCATTCTAGGCTTCCGTTTCTTCCCATTTTCTTGTTGTTTATCCTTCTCCTCCTCACTGTCATCGTTGCTGCCTGGTGCCTCTGCTGCACCACTATCATTCTTATTGTCTGATCCTTCTGTGGCCCTTCCTTCTCCATTCACCATGTTGTTGCTCTGATATTCTCTGCCAGAATAGTCCTCGGAAGAATCTTGTCCTTCCATCTTCTTGTGGGGTATTTGACTGGTTGCTTGAATCCAAACACTCGTCTTCTTGGTCACTTGAATCCAAACACTCGTCTTCTTGGTCACTTGAATTCAAACCCCCGTCTTCTTGGTCACTTGAATTCAAACCCCCATCTCCTAGGTTGCTTGAATCCAAACACCGGTCTTCTTGGTCAGTTGAATTCAAACACGTCTTCTTGGTCGCTTGAATTCAAACACCCGTCTTCTTGGTCAGTTGAATTCAGACACTCGTCTTCTTGGTCACTTGAACTCAAACACTCGTCTTCTTGGGCACTTGAATTCACACCTCCGTCTTCTTGGTCACTTGAATTGACTCACATGATTTGTTTATTTCTTTAAAATTGTACTTTTGTTTCTGATTTTTCCACTCTTTACCTAACTCATGTTCAAACTTTTCAATATTTTCTGCTCTGATTAATTTCTCTGGGAAATTATTCCAATTTTCCACCACTCTATTAAAAACGAGTACAGTAAAATATTTCCTAACATTCAGTCTTGCCAGCTTTCTGAAAATTTCTTACTGTGCCCTCTTATATGCAGGTCATCTTGAAAATGTTAACACATGGGCAATGGTTTCCTCTTGTCCACACCAGACACTTGCCGGATGTACCATACATCAAGTTCAGCCTCCTTCAGAGTGAGGCAAGGATGATGTGCTCAGTGCCAAGGCAAGTCAGTGCAACATCAACACGCCATAAACACCAGGCTACCAGGCGAACGCTGTCATTTCTTACCTTCGTTTTTTAAGAAAATCCAGAAGATACTTGATGTTCTTTGGGCTACTTATTATCCCTGTGATGCCGAGAAGATATCCTGATACTCGTCACATGTATTCTGGGTCACTTACAAGCTTGATTCTGTACGGTGGATTTGTTTGTTTGGGTTGACATTCGGAACTATACAATCTTCCCTACCGTACCCCGTTTATGTAGCTCATACAGGTTAAATATTAACGCCTGATTGTTGAATATGATCAGCCTTAGTTTGGATATACGGCTGAATCTCCTTGCAAATCAGCCCTTCAGTTTAACTAAGGCCATTGGTATATACATTGCGTTTAACTAGGGTAGCCCAAGCTGGAAAGGGTTTAGGGATTTTTGTCAAGTTAATATAGACTTAATGGAGAGTGTAAGTGAGAGTTGGAAGGGGAGAGGAGGAGGAGGAGGGGGAGACAAAGGAGTACCGTATATATATATATATATATATATATATATATATATATATATATATATATATATATTATTATATACATTATATATATATATATTATTATTATATACATTATATATATATATATATATATATATTATTATATACATTATATATATATATATATATATATATATATATATATATATATATATTATTATATACATTATATATATATATTATTATATACATTATATATATATATATATATATATATATATATATATATATTATTATTATTATTATATACATTATATATATATATATACACATTTTATATATATATATATATATATATATATATATATGTATGTATATATATATATATATATATATATATATATATATATATATATATATATATATATATATATATATATATATATATATATATATCTACTGCCAGACGCCTCAATCCCGTTTGGGGTGGCCACAAACAAATCGCCTCCAAGTCGCCTTGTTCCCCGCCATTTCACTGCCCTGCTCCCAACTCACACCCCTCTCTCTCATATACCTCTCCACCCCATCCCTCCATCTCATCCTCGGCCTCCCCCTCCCTCTTCCCCCCTCCACCTCACTCACATACACTCTCTTCATCAGTCTTTCACCCTCCATCCTCTCCACATGGCCAAACCACCTCAGTGTGTTCCTCATAACGCTTCCTATCACATCCACATCCACACCACAACGCTCCTTTATATCCTCATTCGTCAGCCTGTCTCTCCATGTGACTCCACAGGCTCCTCTTAAATAACTCATTTCCACTGCTCTCACTCTTGACTTGTGTCCTTCCAACAACGTCCAAGCTTCACTTCCATACGTTAGAGTTGTTATCCACTCACTCGATGTAGTGCTGCTGTCGGGTGTCTGCCCTTTCCTCTCCTCCATCCTTCTTTCCTTCCATCCTCTTCTGTCTTCCTTTACTTCATTCTTTCCTTGTCCTTCTGCCTATGGGTAACTATACACTTCCTCTTCTGTCTTTCTTTCCTCTTCCTTCTGCCTGTGGGTGACTGTACACTGAGTGATAAGCCAAATGGTTTCCTGTACACCAGGAAACCATTTACTACGCTGGGTGGTAACCATATAACCAAATTTTGGCGCCTGGTGGTTTAATGAGTAATTATTGCGCTCCAATCGGATTGAACCGGTGAAGGTTTATATCCAAGGAATGGTTGGGGTTGATTGCTCATGTAATGCCACTCAGGGATGAGTGAGGCTGGTCACTCTCATCTTAAATGTTGGGACCAACTGCTTAGCCCCGGGCTCCTACGCTCCTCATGGGGCAATGTAGGATTGGATGATAGATGGATATATATATATATATATATATATATATATATATATATATATATATATATATATATATATATATATATATATATATATATATATATTGTAATTTGGTTGGTATAGTTTCTGCCAAAAACTGAATTACGAGATTTTGATCCTTTTTTTTTTCAGTATTTTAGGTAATTTAAAGACACTTTTCTATGGCATTTTCATCACAAATGTTTATTGTACTCCGGAAGCTTTGTGTTGGTTAGGTTATATTCTAGAGTAAAACATAAATAATTTGTGACAAAAATACCATTAAAGAAACATGTCTTAGATTTGTCTAAAATACCAAAAAAATGGTTCAGAATCTCACAATTGTGTTTTTGGTTGAAATGATTTTACTTTTTTTTTTTTTTTTTTTTTTTTTTTAACCTCCTTCCTTTACACATAGTTTGACTTTTTTCTGATGGTTTTACATGTAATTTGAGTTTGTTTTGAGGCCCATCTTTATCAAAACTGCCATATTTTGCCAGTGTCTCCTCCATCACCACCACGGCTGAGGACGTTAACAACAAAAGCAGGGATGGTAGTTAATGAGGCACGCCACCACTTTATTTTGCCAGCTTTTCCTGTTTTTTCCTAGCAGTCCCTTCTAGAATTTTTTACCGATATTTTTTTGTGTATGTATTATAAAGTTTTGATGTGTGTTACTGTATTTCATTTATAATTATAGAATCTTTTGGTCATGTGGTGAGGATGGAGAACAAGAGACTAATGAGGAGAGTGTATGTGAGTGAGGAGGGGAGAGGGAGGATGAGGCTGAGGATGAGATGGAGGGATGGAGTGGAGAGGTATATGAGGGAGGATGGTGTGAGCCGGGGGGAGGGCAGTGAAATGGTGGGGGACAGGGTGACATGGAGGTGATTTGTTTGTGGGCACCCCTTTCGGGATTCAAGCATCTGGCAATAGATGGAATTAGAATCGTATTTAAAAAGCAGCCTTTGTTTATAATCACAACTCTGCCAATTGACACCAAAAGCAGGTCAGCATTTTGTAACACCGGCTGGACAATCATCTAACCTCTTTTGTGATAATTGATCCTGTCTATCTTATCTATCTATTGCCAGACGCCTTAATCCCGTAAGGGGTGGCCACAAACAAATTGCATCCATGTCACCCTGTCCCCTGCCATTTCATTGCCCTGGTCCCAGCTCACACCCCCCTCTCTCATATACCTCTCCACTCCATCCCTCCATCTCATCCTAACCCAGCTTAATTTAATCTAACCTAACTTATCCTAACCTAACCTACTTCACCTTTACCTAACCTACTTCACCTTTACCTAACCTTATCATGGCTATCTTGAAACACCATTTCATCACATACTTCATCTCAGCTTCCTTTATCTTAATGTAATTTAATCTCATTTATTGTAACTTAACCTAACCTCATTTATAGCCTAATCTAACCTCTTTACACAGACTAACGTAACCTCTCGTAAACTAACCGAACCCAGTTGTAACCTAAACTGACCAAACCTAACCTCATCCCAGTTCTAATCAGACTTGACCTAACCTCACTTCACCTAACCTAACCCACTCAGAGTTATTCACTGTGTAGGAATCAAGAAAAGTGATTAAAAACAAGAGAATCATAATATACAGTAGTTTCCAATGCCATCAAGTAAGAGTATCCAGTCATACGAGCCTACCCCATTTGAATCATAATGTACAGTGGTTTACAAATGCCATAAAGTAAGAGTATCCAGTCATACGAGACTACCCCATTTGGAATCATAATGTACAGTGGTTTACAAATGCCATAAAGTAAGAGTATCCAGTCATACGAGACTACCCCATTTGGAATCATAATGTACAGTGGTTTACAAATGCCATAAAGTAAGAGTATCCAGTCATACGAGACTACCCCATTTGGAATCATAATGTACAGTAGTTTCCAATGCCATAAAGTAAGAGTATCCAGTCATACGAGACTACCCCATTTGGAATCATAATGTAGTTTCAGATGCTGGCCATTAGAGCAGCATAGCCTACATGTGGGTTCTGTTATAGCAGCATCTGCTATACAGCAAACCCATGATATGAGAATGGACAATTGAGACCCAAGTTTGCTGATGCCAGCAGAGTCAGTTAACCTAACCCTATTTTTCCCATAAGTTCTATCTATCTATCTATTGCCAGAAGCTGTTATCCCATAAGGAGTGGCCACAAACAAATCACCTCCATGTCACCCGGTCCCCCACCATTTCACTGCCCAGCTCCCACCTCACCCCCCCCCCATCTCTCATACACATACTCCATCATACAGTACATACTACCCCCCCCCCCCTCCATTATATGAGCATCATATCCGTTATCAAAGCAGTCGTCCATTAACACACCAGTCATATAACAGGACCCGCCTGTATCCAGTCTTATGAGAGTGACTGGGTTCAGGAAATCCCTAACTCTGACGTCATCACAACATTGGTAAGGGTGGGACACAGGCATCTCTGGTGGTGCCTGGCATTTAAAGCATATTTTGTGTGTTTAGGGACAGACAGCCTCCATTATAAAAGCACACTTTTTTATGCATTTGTAAAGCATCTGAATCAGTCAAGAGATAAGTGATTTTTATTATTATTATTATTATTATTATTATTATTATTATTATTAGCATCATCATCATCATCATTTTTATTATTATTATTATTATTATTATTATTACAGTATTGTTATAAGAGATGGTAATTTCTCTAGGGAGAGGGCAGTGAAGTGGCAGGGGACAAGGCAACATGGAGGCGATATGTTTGTGGCCACCCCTTATAGGATTAAACCATCTGTTAGTAGATAGATAACCAATGGCTTTATTTTACCTGCACAGATGGAGCTGACCTGACCTGCCTGCTATTACCCCAACCTTCCTACCATCAAAATGCAGCAGAGTCAGCAGGAAATCAGCAAGGAGTCAGCAGGAAAGCAACAAGGAGTCAGCAGGAAATCAGCAAGGAGTCAAAGAAAATCAGCAAGGAGTCAAAGAAGGTCAGGAGGAAGTCAGCAGTGTCAGCAGGGCAGGGAGTCAGCAGAGACATGCAGTATAGTTCTTTCACCTGAACTTGGCAAAGATTTTAGTTCATATGCAGTTTATTTCCCTTAGCTCAGTGGCAGAAAAAGGCAGTACTAGTGCTCTACATCTTTTCCATAGCACTTCTTTGTGACTAGCATTGTATCCATTCATTACTCTTTTACAAAGCAGAATTCTAGTTGGATAGGTGGTAGTTTTGGCCATAGGGATGGTAGTTTTGGCCATAGGGATGGTAGTTTTGGTCAGAGGGATGGTAGTTTTGGCCAGAGGGATGGTAGTTTTGGCCAGAGGGATGGTAGTTTTGGCCAGAGGGATGGTAATTTTGGCCAGAGGGATGGTAGTTTTGGCCAGAGGGATGGTAATTTTGGCCAGAGGGATGGTAATTTTGGCCAGAGGGATGGTAATTTTGGCCAGAGGGATGGTAATTTTGGGCCAGGTTAGAGTAAAAGGGGTTTAGTGTGTCTGACTATTCTTGTCAGTTAACTCATAAACAGTGACTCTCTCTCTCTCTCTCTCTCTCTCTCTCTTTTAATGTCAGGTAATTTTGTGGTTACAGGTGGACGTCACCAGACCTGGCTGGTTTTACTTGAAGGAATCCTAATCTTCCTGTCATCCTGAAGCCAAGTAATGAGGAAGTCAAGAATGATTCAGCAGGAAGTCAAGAGTCATGAGGGAGAGCAGGAGGTGGTCTAGAGAGTCAGGAGGAGGTCAGCAGAGTCAGCAGAGAGTCATCAAGGAGACAGCAGAGTCGGCAAGCCAGGGAGTCAGCAGAGTTATCAGGGAGTATATACTGTGGTGACTCATTCCTGCCTCTCACCAAGTACAACAAGTGTGTGTGTGCATGTGTTTATCAGTGTTGTTGGGGTATGAATGCATTGGCATTGTTAGGCCAGCGTAGGGAAGGTTAGGCCAGGCTTTGGGCAGCTTTTGGGGTGGCTCTGGGTTGGCTGCTGCTGCTATTATTTTGTCCCCATTGGCTCTGTGTCTTCTATAGCACTTTTGTTGTTGCTTTACCCTGGTTTGTGTGGCTGAGCAGACCCATCAGCCACAAGCAAGCAGCTGCATTTGTGTGTCAGATGCACTTTGCTAGGGTTGGAACATGGCAAGGTGGAGGGAAAGTGGAAGAGGCTTACAGCCATAGTCTTAAACTGTGAGCAGGCGTTCACCTTGCCCTCTCCGTAGCTTTTGGTAATCTTAACGCACGAAAGGGAGAGCGTTCCCCGGCGAACAGGAGAGGATTACCACAGCGTAGTACTGACATCCACGGAGAGTGTCATAGCACCCCTTCACATGCCCCTTCGTCATGTTATATACAGCAGCTTTGTGCAGTGAAAACTATGTAGAATTTGAAGGACCCAATGGTGTGTGTGATAAGAACTTTAATTTAAGGATAAAAACATTGTGTACAGAAAGTAAATAAGCTTTTAATAGTTTTATCATTAAAAATCTTCACTGCTTCTCCAGAGATGGTTAATTTATGGCAAGATGAAGACAAAGATGAATTACTGTATCCACTTGCATTTTATTTTTCACTGTTTCTGCCAAGTTGTTTATCAGATATGGTGCATGATCTTTTTATAATTAGTTTGATTAGTTCATGAAATAATTCCTACAGTAAAGAATGGCTGAGTACTACCTAAACAGACTAATCATGCACAGCCAGTTAGTTTGAGATACTAAGTCTCATGTTTGTGTTTGGTAAACTTTGACAAGTCTTCACTATTTTGTTTGGCTTGGCAGTATAGTTTTCTGGTGTATATTGGTGTGGTTTGAACGAATTTGACCTTTATTCATGATGCTCCTGGTTGGTTTTCAAATTAACCCCCATCCCCTTAGGTGTTTGGGGGACTGGTGGGATTTGGGGGTTATGGGTGAGAAAAATGGCAAAAACGAGCATGTGGGGCAGAAATGTCACAATCTGCATGACCAGCCAAGGTGTATTTGTAGGGTTATTACTGACCCCTTGAACCCCTTTGAAGCTATGTCTGACACCAGATTTTTCCTATGGTACAGGCTCTCCAAACCTGTATGCATACTCTTGCACAGACTATTCCAGAACAAATGCCAGGCTTTAATGATAAAAGAAGTAAGAATTGCTAACATTAAGAGAGTTTATTGTGGATCAATCTTGGATTATTATTATTATTATTTTTTTTTTTTTTTTTTTTTTTTTTTCCAGTGTTACCAACTGTTTGCCACACCTACCCACACGAAGGGGTGCACTCTCACGCTCTCAAGATTACCACTTACACTGAAGGAGTGAGCATCCACTTGGAGTGGGGTGTGAACAGGGTAACTCTGCCCTCAGTTTCAGGACTATGGGCTATAGTCCCCAAGAGGATGGTCTGTGTATGGGAGATATGTTGGAGTAGTGGTCTCAGCCTGGACTTTGACTACCGGTACTTGATCTACACCATTTTTTATTTTTGGAATTGCACTGTATTTTGAACTTCATAAATTACACAAGAGAAGTGGAGGAGCAATTGGGTAAATATGATTTGGAGCAGATGGGGGATGTGGAAGATGAAAGGGGGTGCAAGGAACAGCATGGTGAAATGAAGAGATGAGACAGGCTGTGGCACAAAAGCACATACAGTAGTGAGTGGATGAGAAGCGGGTGTGGAGGATGTTGCAAGACAGAAGAGTTATAAGCGGAGAGGGAGAGAGAGGTGAAAAGATTAGTAAGAGAGAGTAAGAAGAGAGTGGATGAGGAATTTGGAAGGAATTTGAGTGTAAGGTGGAGGGAATATAAGAAATGTTCTGGAAAGAAGTAAAGAGAGTTGGACAGGGTGCGAAAAAAATTAGTCGGGGAGTGAAAGATAAAAATGATAGAGAAAAAGAGGTGTTTGGTAATCATAGGGGCATTTGTCTTCTTAGTGTAGTAGGAAAAGTGTATGGTAGGATTCTTATTGACAGAGTTAGGGAAAGAACAGAGAAATTAGTTGGAGAAGAACAGGGAGGCTTGAGGAAGGGAAGAGGTTGTGTAGATCAGATATTCATTCTTAGATCTTTAGTGGAAAAGTTTCTAGAGAAGGGAAAGAAGTTGTATGCGGCCTTCATGGATTTGGAGAAAGCATATGACAGGGTGGATAGACAAGGATTGTGGAAAGTGTTAAGAATATATGGAGTAGATGGGAAGTTGTTGAATGCTGTGAAGAGTATGTACGATGGTGTGAAGGCTGCAGTGCGTGTGGATGGTGAACTGAGTGAATTTTTCTCTTTGAAGGTTGGATTGAAACAGAGATGTGTCATGTCTCCATGGTTGTTCAATCTGTACATGGATGGGGTAATAAAAGAGGTACAAGGTAGGGTAGTGGATGTTGGAGTGGCCCTGGTGAGAGAGGATAGTGTTTGGAAACTCCCTGTACTGTTGTTTGCAGATGATACTGTGTTGTTGCGTGAAGACGAAGGGGAGCTGCAAGGCTTGGTGGATGAGTTTGAGAGAGTGTGTAAGAAACGGAATCTAAAGGTGAATGTAGGGAAGAGTAAAGTGATGGTCTTTGAGAGAGGTGACGTTAGTGAATGTACAGCGAGGTTGGATGGTGAGGAATTGGAAAATGTGAGTACGTTTAAGTACTTGGGTAGTGTGATGAGTAAGGATGGAGGTTTGGAGGGTGAAGTGCTTGAAAGGGTACAGCAGGGAAGAAAGGTTGCTTGTTCCCTGAAGGCAGTGATAAGAAACAGGGAAGTGAGCATGGAAGTGAAAAAGTTACTACATGACAGTATTGTGATACCAACTCTAACGTATGGAAGTGAAGCTTGGACCTTGTTGAAGGGACACGAGAGAGAGCAGAGGAAATGAGTTAATTTGAGAGGAGCCTGTGGAGTCACATGGAGAGACAGACTGACAAATGAGGAGGTGGAGGAGCGTTGTGGTGTGGATGTGGATGTGATAGGAAGTGTTAGGAGAAACACACTGAGGTGGTTTGGCCATGTGGAGAGGATGGAGAGCAAGAGACTGACGAGAACAGTGTATGTGAGTGAGGTGGAGGGTGGAGAGGGAGGGGGAAGCCAAGGGAGTGGAGAGGTACATGAGAGGGAGATGTAAGCTGGGAGCAGGGCAGTGAAATGGCGGGGGACAGGGTGACATGGAGGCGATTTGTTTGTGGCAACCCCTAATGTGATTAAGGTGTGTGGCAATAGATAGATAGGTAGCTTACACAACACACTGTACCCTTCTGAGCTGAATACACTGTACCCTCCTGAGTTAAATCAGTTGTTTGCCAGCAGCAGCCATAAAGTGAAAACCTTTGGATGTCTCCCTGATCCAAGATAGTTTCATTTTGTTTATAAATGCTCTAACATTCTTGCATGCATCGGCCTTGGTCACCTAATGGCGGCTCTCCATGCTGCGCCATCCCCAGCAACCTCCCTATTCAGTCCCTTATCCCTGAGGTCACACTCAATGACCTCGTCCCAGGTCTTTTTCGGTCTGCCTCTTGCAACCCAACCCCCAGCATCAACACTTTTCACTTCCTGCAGCCAGTTGTTAAATATATATGAGTAATAATTTTAGATGTAATATACAAAGGACATCAATGAGGAGTTATTTGATTTGTTTTCCAGTACTAATTTTTATTGCTATTTCAGAACACAGCTGGGAGAGAGGTGTGGAAGAGAGGTGGGGTGGAGAGGTATATGTGTGAAGATGGATGGAGGGTGGGCAGCCTGATGGTGGAGGAAAGGCTGACACAGAGAAAGTGGTTGGAGGATGGGCAGCGTGACAGCAGAGGGAAGGGTTGATGCAAAGGAAGTGTCATGGAGGCCACCTGCCTAGCATTAAAGCAAGTGGCCCAAGATAAATAGATACAGTGAGATAAAGTGAGTAGATAAATGAATAAATTGCTTGTTATAGTCTGTGTAGTATTTATGATGCTAATTGGCTACTTTTGCTATATTTATAGTGTTGGTTATATGTAAAGTGATGTACTGTAATTGGTTTGCATGTACCCATTATTATTATTATTATTATTATTATTACTATTATTATTATTACTATTATTATTATCATTATTATTATTAAAGTGGTTGGTGGGAGCACCCACCATCCACTCACTCAATGTAGTGCTGCTTTTGTGTGTCTGCCCTTTCCTCTCTTCCTTCCTTCTTTCCTTCCTTCCTTCTTCTGTCTTTCTTTCCTTCATTCTTTTCTCATCCTTCTGCCTATGGGTGACTCTACACTGAGTGACAAGCCAAATGGTTTCTTGTACACCAGGAAACCATTTACTACGCTGGGTGGTAACCATATAACCAGATTTTGGCGCCTGGTGGTTTAGTGGGTAATTACATCACTCTAATCGGATTGAGCCGGTGAAGGTTTATATCCAAGGGGTGGTTGGGGTTTATTGCTCACGTAATGCCACTCAGGGATGAGTGAGGCTGGTCACTCTCATCTTAAATGTCAGGACCAACTTGCATAGCCCTGGGCTTCTATGCTCCTCATGGGGCAATATAGGATTAGATGATGATGATTTGTTTCGATTTTGAAGGCTCCAACATACTTGCATGCGTTGGCCTTGGTCACCTAATGGCAGCTTTCCATGCTGCACGATCTACGGCAGTCTCCCTGTTCAGTCCCTTAACCCTGAGGTCACACTTAATGACCTCGTCCCACATCTCTCTCGGTCTGCCCCTCGCATCCCCACCCCCAGTGTTAACGCTTCACACTTTCTGCACCCAATTATCATCCCCCATCCTCTCCATATGCCCAAACCATCTCAGTCAACCTCTCCTCATCACAACACCAGTACGCTCCAGTCCCATCCTACCTCTCAACTCTTCCATCTTAAACCCAGGCCTTGCATGCAGGGACACACTGCACATCCACCTAATCATTGTCATTTCTGTATGTTTGAGCCGGCGAATATCCTCTTCCTTTAATGCCCAGGTCTTACTGCCATACAGCATTACACTCCTAACACATGCTGCATACAAAGACCCCTTAGCAAGTAGGGAGAGTCCTCTCAGTCTCAGGAGAGGCAACAGCACCCTGAACTTCTTCCAGCCACTCCTCACCCTAGCCACAGAGCTGCTCCAGCCCCATCACCAGCACACAACATGTCTCCCAAATAACAAAACACTTCTACATACTCAAGAGATTCACCAGCAAGTTCAGTCCTTTAACGCCTGACAATCTCCACCTGCTCTCCCCAGCACGCTGCACACATAAAATCAGCATTATCTCGCAGTAACCATTTACAACGCTGGGGGTGGTAACCATATAACCAAACCATATGTGCTCCCTACGTGTCAACCAGTGGGTTGGTGGAGGGTTAGTGCCCCTCCTTGTAAAACAAATAACTCAAAGTCAAATGGCCACCCGTTACGGGATTATGGCGTCTGGCAATAGATAGTACCTCAAGTACCACTACATCTCTTATGCACCCACTTATCACAAACACTGCATTATCTCACAGTCTACCTCTAATACCACTACATCTCTTATGCACCCACTTATCACAAACACTGCATTATCTCACAGTCTACCTCTAATACCACTACATCTCTTATGCACCCATTTATCACAAACACTGCATTATCTTGCAGTCTACCTCTAATACCACTACATCTCTTATGCACCCACTTATCACAAACACTGCATTATCTTGCAGTCTACCTCTAATACCACTACATCTCTTATGCACCCACTTATCACAAATACTGCATTATCTTGCAGTCTACCTCTAATACCACTACATCTCTTATGCACCCACTTATCACAAATACTGCATTATCTTGCAGTCTACCTCTAATACCACTACATCTCTTATGCACCCACTTATCACAAATACTGCATTATCTTGCAGTCTACCTCTAATACCACTACATCTCTTATGCACCCACTTATCACAAATACTGCACAGGATGGAATTACTTCCCACATCCTTGTGGCAGATTGCACATGGCCACTCTCCCTCTTCTTTGACAGTACCGCCACCAACCCTAGATATCATCACTTTTGTTTTATTATTATTATTGTTATTGTTATTATTATTATTATTATTATTATTATTATTATATGCACATAAATATACATGGTAAAGAGGGAACGGGGATCGTGATGAAAGAATCCTGATTGATAACGTGCTGGTAGAGAGGTCGATGCTGGGAATGGTTGCTGATACAAGGGCCATGAGAGGATGAGGAGGAGGTCTGTCAGATCTTATGATTGTGGTATGCATGTATGCAAATTCAAGCTGAGAGGAGTGAGGTGGATCAGGAGAGAGAGGAGCAGTCAGGGAGAAAGACTGAAAGTTGAGAAGTTGAGGATCAAGGAAATGGCAGATGATTACAGGACCAAAGTAGAGGAGGAGTTAGAATCAGTGAATTGGAATGTAATGGATCTGGACAGCCTGTGGAATGCATATAGCGATTGCTTAGTTAGGAATGCTAAAGTGGTGTGTGGTGTGGCAAGAGTAACAACAAAGAAGAAAGGTATGGCATGATGGGATGAGGTTAAGAGAGCTGTGGAGGAAAAGAGGAAGAAGTGGCTAGAGTGGTTACAGGACAGGGGTTCAGTTGAAGTAAGAACTGAATGTATTGAGAGCAAGAAGCACGTAAAGAGACTAGTGAAGAGGAAAACGAAGGAGGTAAATGATGATCTGGGAAGAAAAATGAATGCAAACTACTCTAAACATAGAAAGTTATTCAGGAAAGAGGTGTGGAAATGTAGAAGTGAAAGCGGAAAGAAATGTGATGGTGTGAAGGATGTAGGTGGTAGATTATTAACCTGTGGGGATCAAGTAAGGACCAGATGGAAAGAATATTTTGAAAGCCTGATGAATGGGAATAGGGAGAGCAGAGCGGCTGTAAACATGATTGGTTTTGGGGGTGTGCAGAGAAGGAATGCAGTGCCAGAAGACATGATACTCACACAGGTGAAGAGTGCTGTGAAGCAGCTGAAGAATGGGAAAGCAGCTAGGGTTGATGAGGTGTATGCAGAGATGATAAAGTGTAATGGAGAGAGTGGAATGAGGTGCTTGTTGGAGACATGTAAGAAGGCATGGATGTATGAAATTGTGCCTGCAGAGTGGAAAAAGGCTATGATTGTACCCCTATACAAAAACAAAGGTGAGCGGAGTGAGTGCAAGAATTATCATGGCATAAGTTTATTGAGTGTGGTTGGGAAGGCATATGGAACAATTATAATAGAGAAAGTAAGAGAGATATCAGAAGTCCTAGTGAGTGATGAACAGGGTGGCTTTAGGAGTGGCAGAGGATGTGTGGACCAAATATTTGCAGTGAGACAGATAGCAGAGAAGGCTTGTGAGAAAGTCCATAAGGTGTTTATGGCATTCACGGATCTGGAAAAAGCATACGACAAAGTGGACAGGGAAAGATTGTGGAAAGTTTTGCACATGTATGACATAGATGGTAAGCTGCTAGGTGCTGTCAAGAGTTTTTATGATAGTAGTGAAGCATGTGTAAGGGGTAATGGGCATCTAAGTGAATGGTTCATGATCGATGTGGACGTGCAACAAGGTTGTGTGATGTCCCCATGGTTGTTCAATATATATATGGATGGGGTGATGAGAGAAGTAAAAACACGAGTAATGGAGAGAGGGATGGCGTTGGTAATGAATGGTGATGGATGGAATATCTCAAATTTGTTGTATGCTGACAATGCAGTACTGCTTGCAAATACTGGACAAGAACTTGGTAGGCTAGTGCAGAGTTTTACTGATGTCTGTGAGCATCGTGCCTTGAGAGTATATGTAGAAAGGAGTAAAGTGATGGTTATTGAGAGAGAAGGTGATTCCCAGTGTGATGTTACAGTGAATGGAGAGAGACTGGAATTGGTGAGAGAGTTCAAATACCTGGGTACAGTGATAGAAAAGAGAGGAAAATGTGCAAAAGAAGTTGAAAGTAGAGTGACACAAGGAAGAAAAGTAGCTGGTGCAATGAAGGCCTTGATAAGAAACAGAGGCTTGAGTGTTGCAGCTGCACGAGGCTTACATGAAGGAGTGTTAGTGCCAACTTTAACATATGGATGTGAGACTATTGTGTGGCATGAAAATGAAAAGTCAAGAGTAGGAGCAGTGAAGATGGGACTGCTGAGGAATGTATGTGGAGTACAGAGGGTGGATAGGATACAAAATAATGTGATTCATGAAAGATGTGGAGTGAGGAAGTCTGTGGACACCAGAATCGAATTGAGTGTATTGAGATGGTATGGTCATGTGGAGAGAATGGATAACAATAGAGTGGTGAAAAAGGTATATCTGAGCAAATTTGAAGGAGGGAGGAGGCGAGGTAGGCCAAGGATAAGGTGGAGAGATATGGTGGATGAGTGTGTGAGGAAGAGAGGTTTGGAAGTCGGTAAGGCTAGGGAACTGACAAGAGATTGAGCTGGCTGGCTGGATGTTGTGAGGAGAAGTGCATGATCAGGGATTTGGCACCCCTGTCTAACATGGCAGCGTCTGGATTGACTCTGTCGGATATGTTTATGTGATGCTACACAACGTGGTGAATGTTTTTGGCATATCCAATAGAGCCAGGATTCTGGGAGCTTGAATGATGAGTGAATGGAAGTGTGGCCTAGTGGATTGGGCAAATTTGGGCTGTCTGGACATTGCTACTCCTCACCCTGCCCTGGGGTGGGAAAGGAGGTCTGGATGATGATGATGATTATTACAGTATTAAAGTGGTTGGTGGAGGCACTCGCCATCCACTCTCTCGATGTAGTGCTGCTATTGGGTGACTGCACTTTCCTCAATTCTTTCCGTCTTTCCTTCCTTCCTCTTCTGTCTTTCTTTCCTTCATTCTTTCCTCTTCCCTCTGCCTATGGGTGACTCTACACGGAGTGACAAGCCAAATGGTTTTCTGTACGTCAGGAAACTACGCTGGGTGGTAACCATATATCCCAATTATGGCACCTTGTGGTTTAGTGGGTAATTAAGGCACTCTAGTCGGATTGAGCCGGTGAAGGTTTATATCCAAGGGATGGTTGGGATTTATTGCGCATGTAACGCCACTCAGGGATGAGTGAGGCTGGTCACTCTCATCTCAAATGTCAGGACCAACATGCCTAGACCCGGGCTCCTATGCTCCTCATGGGGCAATGTAGGATTAGGTGGTGATGATGATTATTATTATTATTGTTGTTGTTGTTATTATTATTATTATTATTATTATTATTATTATTATTATTATATTAGTTATTATTATTATTATTATTGGATTGAGCCAGTGAAGGTTTATATCCAAGGAATGGTTGGGGTTGATTGCTCATGTAATGCCACTCAGGGATGAGTGAGGCTGGTCACTCTCATCTTAAATGTCAAGACCAACAGCCTAGCCCCGGGCTCCTACGCTCCTCATGGGGCAACACAGGATTGGATGATGATGAATAAATGATTATTATCCATCCATCCATCATCCAATCCTATGCCGCCCCATGAGGAGCATAGGAGCCCGGGGCTAGGCAGTTGGTCCTGACATTTGAGATGAGAGTGACCAGCCTCACTCATCCCTGAGTGGCATTACATGAGCAATAAACCCCAACCACCCCTTGGATATAAACCTGCACCAGCTCAATAAACCACCAGGTGCTGTAAGTTGGTAATATAGTTACCACCCAGCGTAGTACATGATTTCCTGGTGTACAGGAAACCATTTGGCTTGTCACTCAGTGTAGAGTCACCCATAGGCAGAAGGAAGAGGAAGGAAGGAAGAGAGGAGAGGGCAGACACCCAAAGCAGCACCACATTGAGTGGATGATTACCGCCCCCACCTACCACATATTAGACACCCAAAGCAGCACTACATCGAGTGAGTGGATGTTGACTGCCCCCACCTACCACATATTATTATTGTTATTATTTTTATTACTATTACTACTCATACTACTACTACTACTACTACTACTACTGCTGCTACCACAACCGGTACTACCGCTATTATTATTATTATTATTATAATCATTATTACTGTTACTGTGTTTATTATTATTATTAATAATATTATTATTATTATTATTATTTCATGGATTTGGAGAAAGCATATGACAGGGTGGATAGACAAGGATTGTGGAAAGTGTTAAGAATATATGGAGTAGATGGGAAGTTGCTGAATGCTGTGAAGAGTATGTACGATGGTGCGAAGGCTGCAGTGCGTGTGGATGGTGAACTAAGTGAATTTTTCTCTTTGAAAGTTGGTTTGAAACAGGGATGTGTCATGTCTCCATGGTTGTTCAGTCTGTACATGGATGGGGTAATAAAAGAGGTACAAGGTAGGGTAGTGGATGTTGGAGTGGCCCTGGTGAGAGAGGATAGTGTTTGGAAACTCCCTGTACTGTTGTTTGCAGATGATACTGTGTTGTTGAGTGAAGACGAAGGGGAGCTGCAAGGCTTGGTGGATGAGTTTGAGAGAGTGTGTAAGAAACGGAACCTAAAGGTGAATGTAGGGAAGAGTAAAGTGATGGTCTTTGAGAGAGGTGAAGTTAGTGAATGTACAGCGAGGTTAGATGGTGAGGAATTGGAAAATGTGAGTACGTTTAAGTATTTGGGTAGTGTGATGAGTAAGGATGGAGGTTTGGAGGGTGAAGTGCTTGAAAGGGTACAGCAGGGAAGAAAGGTTGCTGGTTCCTTGAAAGCAGTGATAAGAAACAGGGAAGTGAGCATGGAAGTGAAAAAGTTACTACATGACAGTATTGTGATACCAACTCTAACGTACGGAAGTGAAGCTTGGACATTGTTGGAAGGACACAAGTCAAGAGTGAGAGCAGTGGAAATGAGTTATTTAAGAGGAGCCTGTGGAGTCACGTGGAGAGACAGGCTGACGAATGAGGATATAAAGGAGCGTTGTGGTGTGGATGTGGATGTGATAGGAAGCGTTATGAGGAACACACTGAGGTGGTTTGGCCATGTGGAGAGGATGGAGGGTGAGAGACTGACGAAGAGAGTGTATGTGAGTGAGGTGGAGGGGGGAAGAGGGAGGGGGAGGCCGAGGATGAGATGGAGGGATGGGGTGGAGAGGTATATGAGAGAGGGGGGTGTGAGTTGGGAGCAGGGCAGTGAAATGGCGGGGGACAGGGCGACTTGGAGGCGATTTGTTTGTGGCCACCCCAAACGGGATTGAGGCGTCTGGCAATAGATAGATAGATAGATTATTATCAGGCCTATTCATCATTCTTTTCTCCTCCTCTACAGGTGAAGTGAAGTGATGTAAGGTCCAGAAAACAAGGAAAAGACAGACAGACAGACAGACAAAAGTGTGAAGTCAGCTTCCAAAAACAAAGTTTTAGAGAAGCAGCCTGTCATCTCGATGATGCTCTTCGCCTTGCTTGTCTCATTTATGATGTTCTTTGCTGTGCTGTGCTGTGAGCTTCTAAAAACTAAGTTTTAGAGAAGCATTCATTCATCTCATTAATGATGTTCTGTTCTGTTCTTGCTTGTCTCATTCATGATGTTCTGCTTTTGCTTCTCATTTATGATGCTTTGCCTTGCTTGTCTCATTTATGATGCTATGCCTTGCTTGTCTCTTTGATGACGCTTTGCCTTGCTTGTCTCTTTGATGACGCTTTGCCTTGCTTGTCTCTTTGATGACGCTTTGCCTTGCTTGTCTCTTTGATGACGCTTTGCCTTGCTTGTCTCTTTGATGACGCTTTGCCTTGCTTGTCTCTTTGATGACGCTTTGCCTTGCTTCTCTGTTTGATGACGCTTTGCCTTGCTCGTCTCATTGATGTCCTTTGTGTTGCTGTCTTTGGTCCGTTGTGATCATCAGAAAAAAATACTAAGTTTTAGAGAAGCATCCATTCATCTCGCTGATGATGCTCTGTGGCTTCCCGTTTTTTATGATGCCATGCTGTCTTCCCGTTTTTTATGGTGCCTGTCCTTCCTGAGCTTGCATAAATTATACAAAGTTTTAGAGAAGCATCCATTTATCTCTCTGATGATGCTCTGTGGTTTCCCGTTTTTTATGATGCCTTGCTGTCTTCGATTTTTATGACGCCTTGCCTAACCTGAGCTTGCACATACTAAGTTCTAGAGAAGCATCCTTTCATCTCGTTTATGATGCTTGCCATTGTGTGTCTCGTGATGCTCTTTCAGTGTTTGTCTCCTGCTGCTGTTGTCATAAGTGTAGCATCCATTCATGTCATTGTCAGGTGTATTGAAACTATCAGGTTTATGATGCAATTTATTGGAGTTGCTGTCATGTGTCATACTCATGTCACTTACATTTTATAAGTTCTTTTGTAATGTCCTTCCAGTGTCTCCTCTTGGTGATAGCACTAAGAGGAGACTCACTGAAAAGACATTACAAAAGAATTTATAAAAGGAAAGTCACTAAGACATTGTAAAGACATAATAAAAGACAGTGTTCAATCGACTTAGTTTTATTATCACAGCATGGTATACAGGGGAGGCCGCAAGGGTGAAAGTGGCAGACCATCGAGATAGGCCCTGCTCCGGCCCCAGATACCTGTCGATGGGCCCGGTGCCCGATCATCCATTACTACCTCTCTATGTCTTGCAATACCGCATACTGCTGAGATCACATAACACTCCAACAGTAAAGGAGTACCAAGACATAGGCAGGAAATACAGGGCTCCATATCAACTATGCATTACTGATACAAACATCATCAATGCATAAATATACATTAACACAACTCAACCAAAAATGACTGCCATACATCAAACCATCTTTGGGAGAAACTCATTTCTATTAATTTTTATAATTTCCCAATTAACTGGTCTTCATGCAGTCATTTTTGCTTAGAAATTGTAACATCTAGCTAAGACTACCTATGTTAATTCATTATAGCAAGTTTATGTCTGTACTGACGGCTGTATCAAATTTAGTATTACCATGTGGCAAGGCATTCCTTCAGCAGACTGATAACCCTGATTAACCCCTGAAAGACTGGCATCCGAACGTTTTGACACGCTCAGGACGGCCATACTGGCGTGTGGGGGAAGGGGGGTGACGGGGTGGTGGTGAGTTCGGGTAGGGGTGGGGTGTGATCACATATGCAGACACCAGTCTTTTAGGAGTTAAGATTCAAATATTTTCATCTTACAAAACTATATTCTCTTAATTTATTCAATCCCTTACCTCACACATACTATCACCAGAAAACCTCAGCTAAGTAAAGTTCTCTTGTATTAAAATATAACTATCATCAAATCCAGAAAAACAATACAAGCTCTAAAATCCGATGTATTATTTTCAAGTACCTCCTGTTTACCAGTATTTCTTCTTGCAATGCTAATCTTAAATCCATTGTCCTCAAACTTGTTATAAATTACTGTTAACCTTTAACCTGCCACATTAAAGTTTTTACCAAGACATTACAGCTAATTTGCCAATTTTTAGGTATACAGTATCTGCAATAATGAATGGGAGTCAAATGATTTTCAAAGGGGACTGTACCCATGATTACATCAGGTGGGGAGGGGGAAGATCTCAAGTAGGAGGTAAGCTGTGATCAACAACCACCAATTCCACCAATAAATACTTCAGTCACTCAAAAGCAAAGAAATTAAGACTGATTTTCAATGTTCCCAGGTTAACAGTGCTTACTATACACTCACATTCCCTTAGTTCATTTCAAAACTTAATTTTCTGTTAATCCTTTACATCCAAGCATTTCAGATTTCAGAGTTTGCATTGTAGGATTTAATTTATCAGTATACTGTACCACTGTATGTATGCATTTATTGACAACCCAAATTTTCTGTTAATCCTTATAAGTTTGCACTGTAGACAGTAATTTATCAGTAATTTACTAATGTATGGTTTACCAATATAGGTGTGAATGCCTTTGTAAAAATACCTTGCCTCATGCAATTAAATTATCAAAATTAGCTAATGGCCATATTTGTAAAACTGAGAAGGCAGAGATGGACAAGCACCAAATGCAATACAAGCAGAAGCCACGTGTGATGTATAACCTTTGCTTCATTGTACTATCATGTTGCAATACCAAAATATCTTCAGTTAAAGACCATCTCTGCTCAATCATTTCTATTAATACAGCCATAAACAGGCTACAGAACGAACATATTACTCGCCTTCAAGACTTTCCGTTAAACATATTGCATCCATCCATCATCCAATCCTACATTGCCCCATGAGGAGCATATAAGCCCGGGGATAGGCAGTTGGTCCCGTCATTTAAGATGAGAGTGAACAAATCTTTTAAACATTTAACACAGCTGGGGTTACCTCCAGTTCTTACAGTAAGAAATCCCTTGTACAAGATGATTCCTTTTAAAAAAAACATTTATTAAATTTATGCACTGATTATGTATTAACTGCCAATGACATTTGTTTTAATAACTGACAAGATTAAAAGACTGACTAGTACTTATCAATTTCCAATCCTCAGTTTACACAGAAACATTAAGATTCCTCAAGATAGAGTCTTCCCAGAATCATTCTTCCTTAAAGCAGTTTATCAACAATCATTTAACTACTGTGTAAAGTTTTTTTCTCCCAGGGATCTTTACTGCATTTCAAAATCTAATTCTTCCACACAACAGGATCTTAAAATCCATAGCCATGATTCCTCAACAGTGTATGTTAACATGCTAAAAGTTAATTTAAAAGATCAAAACAGCCTTGCCAAAAATCCAGGTAGCTATCTATCACACTGCAGTCTTGTAATGGCGAAAAATATAGTACCGTTCTGCACCTCACCTAACCAATGCATTATTCAAATACATTACTATAATCAAAGTATTTATTGGAAAAATTTTTTAAAGCCTGGCATATGTTTGGACATGTGGAGAGAATGAAGAATGAAAGACTGACTAAGAGGGTGTATGTAGGTGAGGTGGAGGGAGGGAGAGGGAGGGGTAGACCGAGGATGAGGTGGAGGGAGGGGTAGACCGAGGATGAGGTGGAGGGATGGAGTTGAGAGGTATATGAGGGAGGGGGGGGTGAGTTGGGGGGAGGGGAGTCAAATGGTGGGTGACAGTGACTTGGAGGCATTTTGTCTGCGGCCACCCTTTGCAGGATTAGGGCGTCGGGCTATAGATAGATAGATAGCATATGTAGAGGTTCTATAAGTGTACAGCACATCCTAATACAGTAGTTATAACAGCCGTACAGTCAGACATCCTATAATAATCTTTCATGACTATTACATTTATTATCTATTATTAGAGCTGAGCATTCAAGATTGATATTTGGATATTTTACGTTGTCAAAGTCAAAACAATGTGTGACATCAATATTCTTGAGATGTAACTTGTTCTGGCCAACACCTGGCAGTCTTGAACCAAACATAGATCATACCTGCAATAACAAAAAAAAGGATTAGTCTCTTGGGAGTAGGGCTACAGTAACTACATTCTATGGGTGGGTGGGTGGGTTATGGATTTAGAAATAAGGGAAGGTTACAGTGAAAACAAACTTAGGCTTTGGGGTGGGATGAGGTTTGTTTCAATATAAACCCTCTTGATTACCTAAGACAGGCTGGTTTATTCTTGCTGCCTCCATACCGATTTTATTCAGCTCTGGAAATTATGTCTTGGAAGGGTTTTATATATTCAGTAAACTCATTACCAGTATGTGGCATGTAACAGCTAAGGGGATGTCAAGGGTGTCTGAAGGAGATGTATTGATGGTGGTGATGTAGTACCCCACAGAAAGGGATCTAACCCCCTCTAAAACCCTGTCTCTGTACTGTTTTTAACTTAATACTGTAATAAGCATAAGTCTTACTGTACAGCTGCCACAATATTGTCTGGGTGGAGATATGGTAGAGTTAAGCTTCTGGTCTTCCCTGGGATAATTCAGCCATTTTATGTCTGATAAGCCAGAAGATGCAAAGAACCAAATTTACTGTATCCTAAAACTCACTCCAAACTATCAGTAGAATATAACTGAAGGCAGCAAGACTGAAACCTGAGTGACTTGTCTTAAGGGATCTGAAGGGGTTAACTTCACTGCAAGAGACAGCAAGCAATGACTTCCAGAACCCAGTTATGTTGTCTGAGATAAACCTGAAGGCAGAGTTGGTGGAGCATCACAGCCTATGCACTACAGTTCAAGAGGTTACAGGAGGCATCATCAACACTACAAGCAGCATACATCTCTATCCTGTTCTCTTCTAGCCTTGGGGCCTATGTTCCAAAGAGGGACAAAATGGGAATAAATATACTGATTTCCAATGTGGCTCAGGAACTATACTCCATTTCAGGTAGTCTGGCACAATCAGTGATGTCCTCAACGCTGTGTTGTTGATGTACAGTAAATCCACTGCACTGGGTGAACCTGTATTTATTACCTTGAAACCAATATATAAAGGCAATACAAAAAGCTATGTCCATCACTGAGGACCTTTATCAGTGCTACAGGTGCTAAGGACATCTTTGATGGTGCCAGACTACCTGAAATGGAGTATAGGTACTTATGAAAATTAATAAGTCTATACATCTATATCCAGACACCATCCTGCAAGGGGTGACCACAAAACTACAGAAGTGAACATGAAACATCCATTTTAACCAACACTCACTCCCAGTTTAGAAGCTTTCCTTGTTAGATCACTATTTTAACCAACACTCACTCCCAGTTTATAAGCTTTCCTTGTTAGATCACTATTTTAACCAACATTCACTCCCAGTTTATAAGCTTTCCTTGTTAGATCACTATTTTAACCAACATTCACTCCCAGTTTAGAAGCTTTCCTTGTTAGATCACTATTTTAACCAACACTTACTCCCAGTTTAGAAGCTTTCCTTGTTAGATCACTATTTTAACCAACACTTACTCCCAGTTTAGAAGCTTTCCTCGTTAGATCACTATTTTAACCACCACCCACTCCCAGTTTAGAAGCTTTCCTTGTTAGATCACTACAGACTTCCCTAAAAAAACAGCTGATAATTGTTGCAGCATTGCTAACATTACCCTTTTACAACAATCAGCAGAAGACCTTTTACAAAAGACCAAAACTACATTTACAAAGGGCAAAACAGACATTTACGAAGAGCAGGGCAAAACACACATTCACAACAAGCAGGACAAAACACACGTTCACAACAAGCAGGGCAACACACACATTCACAACAAGCAGAGCAACACACATTCACAACAAGCAGAGCAACACACATTCACAACAAGCAGGGCAACACACATTCACAACAAGCAGAGCAACACACATTCACAACAAGCAGAGCAACACACACATTCACAACAAGCACAGCAACACACACATTCACAACAAGCAGAGCAACACACATTCACAACAAGCAGGGCAACACACATTCACAACAAGCAGGGCAATACACATTCACAACAAGCAGGGCAACACACACATTCACAACAAGCAGGGCAACACACATTCACGACAAGCAGAGCAACACACATTCACGACAAGCAGAGCAACACACATTCACAACAAGCAGAGCAACACACATTCACAACAAGCAGAGCAACACACATTCACAACAAGCAGGGCAACACACACATTCACAACAAGCAGGGCAACACACATTCACGACAAGCAGAGCAACACACATTCACAACAAGCAGGGCAAAACACACATTCACAACAAGCAGGGCAAAACACACATTCACAACAAGCAGGGCAACACACACATTCACAACAAGCAGAGCAACACACATTCACAACAAGCAGGGCAAAACACACATTCACAACAAGCAGAGCAACACACATTCACAACAAGCAGAGCAACACACATTCACGACAAGCAGAGCAACACAATTTCACAACAAGCAGGGCAACACACACATTCACAACAAGCAGAGCAACACACACATTCACGACGAGCAGAGCAACACACATTCACAACAAGCAGGGCAACACACATTCACAACAAGCGGGGCAAAACACACAGTCACAACAAGCAGAGCAACACACACATTCACGACGAGCAGAGCAACACACATTCACAACAAGCAGAGCAACACACATTCACAACAAGCAGAGCAAAACACACATTCACAACAAGCAGAGCAACACACATTCACAACAAGCAGAGCAACACACATTCACAACAAGCAGAGCAACACACATTCACAACAAGCAGAGCAACACACATTCACAACAAGCAGGGCAAAACACACATTCACAACAAGCAGAGCAACACACACATTCACGACGAGCAGAGCAACACACATTCACAACAAGCAGAGCAACACACACATTCACGACGAGCAGAGCAACACACACATTCACGACGAGCAGAGCAACACACACATTCACGACGAGCAGAGCAACACACATTCACGACGAGCAGAGCAACACACACATTCACGACGAGCAGAGCAACACACACATTCACGACGAGCAGAGCAAAACACACATTCACGACGAGCAGAGCAACACACATTCACGACGAGCAGAGCAACACACATTCACGACAAGCAGAGCAACACACACATTCACGACAAGCAGGACAAAGCTGACATGTACAACAAGGCAAAACAGACATTTAGGAAGAACAGGCAGGCTATGTAGAGATTGTTGGTTGTGAAAGGATTCATTTAGTTGGAGTCATGTGGAAGATTTTTATTTGGGGGACACGTGCTGGTGCTGGCTCTGTGGCTAGGGCAGGGTAAGGAGTGGCTGAAGGAAGTTGAGGGGGATGTTGCTTCTTCTGACTGAGGACTCTCTCATGTGCTATGGGATCTCAATGTGGCATGTTAGGAGGGTAATGCTGTATAGTAGCGAGAACTGGGCAGTAGAGGAAGAGAGTATCTGTAGGCTCAAGCACACAGAAATGGCAATTAGATGGATATGTAGTGCTTCCTCGAATGTGAGGCGTGGGGAGCCAAGGATTGCGAACGAAGAGCTGAGGGGATGGATGTGACTAATGTATTGGTGTTGTGACAAGGAGGGTTAGACAGATTGGGAATACTGAGAGGATGGAGAATTACAACTGGGTGCGGGTGAGAAGTGTGAATGTCTTGGGGAGGGGTACAGACAGACACAGACACACACACAACTGGGATGAGGTCATGAGTGATCTCAGGGATGAGGGACAAAAGGGAGGCTGCCAGAGACTGAGCAAAAGTGCCATTAGGTGCCCAAGGCTGATGCATGCAAGCATATTGGAGCCTTTATGAAGGATACGATGAAGGACACAAGTGACATTTACAAAGAACGGAGAAAAAAGGGGGGGGGGGGCAAAGCCAAGATATTTACAAGAAACAGCAACATTTACGCAAAACAGCAAAATTTACGAGAAACAGCAAACAAACATTTACGAGAAACTAGGCAAGGCCAAGACACGACAAACTGTATAAAACCAAAACATTTATGATAAACAGAGTAAACCATGAAACAGGGCAAAACATTGACAAGAAACAGGGCATAATAGGCACCTTCACCACAGACCAAAGTTCATCCTTACAAACTGGAAAATGTACTGTAAATAAAAATATCTTCCCAAAGTCTGACGAACACAGCGAAATAACTGCACCATCTGAAACAAGCAGTAGAAGAAACAGTTTTCATTGTATTTTGCAGGTTTTAAATTTACAGACAGAACTGGCCTGAACAGATGGTTATTTCTCTGACTACCTCATACAACCATAGCAAAACTTTTACAGCAAAATTTACCTTTCATCCGTCCAATCCACAAACATGTAAAAATTTACCAGACCAAAATGAACCTTCATGATAAAATTATCTATTGCCAGACGCCTTCATCCTGTAAGAGGTGGCCACAAACAAACCGCCTCCATGTCGCCCTGTCCAACGCTATTTCACTGCCCTGCTCCCAGCTCTCACTCCCTTTCTCTCATATACCTCCACTCCATCCCTCCATCTCATCCTTGGCTTCCCCCTCCCTCTCCCCCCTTCCACCTCACTCGCATACACTCTCCTCGTCAGTCTCTCATTCAAAACTGGCTTTGATTACTATTTATCTTCTTGTGAGGTAGGTAAATACTTTAGCCATAGGTACCTCAACAAAGACATAACCTCAGAACTGCAACACTGGCCTTAAACAATGACCTATGAGCATGGCAAGTAAGGCAGAATTTACCTATATAAACAATGCAGAATTTAACTTATGAACATGGCAGGATTTATCTCCTTTTAAAGTTATTACAGGAATTTATTACAACGCAACAAACAGACCAAACATACCACTGACACGCCAAACATCCCCCAAACACAATGATTACAGCCATGATATACCCTACACCAGACCCCCAAAATACCTCATTTAAAATACCAGGACATACCACAGCCCCAAACCTAAAATACTGCACCATACCAACACTATAATACCAGGACATACCACAGCCCCAAACCTAAAATACTACACCATACCAACAAATACCAGGACATACCACAGCCCCATACCTAAAATACTGCACCATACCAACACTAAAATACCAGGACATACCACACCACTCCACCTACACTAAAATACCAGGACATACCACAGTTCCAAACCTAAAATACTGCACCATACCAACACTAAAATACCAGGACATACCACACCACTCCACCTACACTAAAATACCAGGACATACCACAGTTCCAAACCTAAAATACTGCACCATACCAACACTAAAATACCAGGACATACCACACCACTCCATCTACACTAAAATACCAGGACATACCACAGTTCCAAACCTAAAATACTGCACCATACCAACACTAAAATACCAGGACATACCACACCACTCCACCTACACTAAAATACCAGCACATACCACAGCCCCACACCTAAAATACTGTACCATACCAACACTAAAATACCAGGACACACCACACCATAACAAACCACCTACACTTCAAATACCAGGCAATACCCAACACCTCACCTGTACACCATAACCCTACACATTAATTAACAGAACACATGCAATGTTTTTAGCAATGTCCCATCGTTAAGTATTCTGGACTACAGTAACCTTGCCTCTAACACTATGGCTCAATCTCATCACATACGCAAGATCCCTAACACCTCTTCCTGTACGATTTACGTTTGGATGTGGTCGGTTAATCTTTTTCTTAAACCAAGGAAGGAATCAAAAGCCACAAGCCAGCAAGATTGTTCCCTCCAGAAAAAATAAAGCGATAAACAAATTCAATTGATTCATTTAAAGATGCCTGGATACACAGTTAAAGAGGTCATAGGCAAAGGGAAATACAGAGGACAGTTGCAGAGTTGACCTGTTGCATACAAAGACTGGTATTAACTGTTAACTCTTGCTTTATAGAGTTTGAATTGAAGAGAGATGAGAGTTTGCTGCCAGATGGGTGCTATACACCCACCATGGTGAAGGGTGTACGCAGACAGTTCAGACAGCAGTGACTATTGATGTAGCGATATGAGGAAGATGCAACAGTGTGGCAATGACAGACTGAAGGGTTGCAAGAGGGATTAATGAGAAAAAGCCAGCATGAGGAACACTGAGATGAAAAGCCAGCAAGAGGAACGCTGAGATGAAAAGCCAGCATGAGGAACGCTGAGATGAAAAGCCAGCAAGAGGAATGCTGAGATGAAAAGCCAGCAAGAGGAATGCTGAGATGAAAAGCCAGCAAGAGGAATGCTGAGATGAAAAGCCAGCAAGAGGAATGCTGAGATGAAAAGCCAGCAAGAGGAATGCTGAGATGAAAAGCCAGCAAGAGGAATGCTGAGATGAAAAGCCAGCAAGAGGAATGCTGAGATGAAAAGCCAGCAAGAGGAACACTGAGATGAAAAGCCAGCAAGAGGAACACTGAGATGAAAAGCCAGCAAGAGGAATGCTGAGATGAAAAGCCAGCAAGAGGAATGCTGAGATGAAAAGCCAGCAAGAGGAATGCTGAGATGAAAAGCCAGCAAGAGGAACGCTGAGATGAAAAGCCAGCAAGAGGAACGCTGAGATGAAAAGCCAGCAAGAGGAACGCTGAGATGAAAAGCCAGCAAGAGGAGAGTTACCGAGACGAAATGCCTTTGACTCCACCTTGTGAAAGGCTATGTGGGCAGCCTCCCCACACAAGTTGTACTCAACACAGGGGTGAATAAAACCAATGTATAAAGTCAGCAACTGTGCAGGGGTAAAGATGGCATGGATTTGGCACAGCACACCTAATCTTTCAGAAGCAGATTCTACAACAGAGGTAATATGATCTTCCCAAGATAAATCCCTTAAGAACAAAACCCCTAATGCATTGAGTTTGATATTAAAATTAGAGCAGGAGTTGGCAATTTGGGGTTAATTACTCCCTTCAGGGTAATTTCAAGTTTTCCGAGGTAAAGAGACCCATCCGGCTTTCAGTAAATAGTATGAACGCGACTTATGTCCAGAAAATGACAGCAGTTAATTTTGGCCGGCTGATGGCACATCCCTCACCTGCTGCCTTCCAGACAGTTCAAGATGAAGCCACAACCCACCCCACCTTCAATCAGATTAAGTCTGTTAACCCCATCTGCTGGCTTGAATTTCTATCTATCTATCTATTGCCAGACGCCTCAATCCCATTTGGGGTGGCCACAAACAAATCGCCTCCACGTCGCCCTGTCCCCCGCCATTTCACTCCCCTGCTCCCAACTCACACCCCCCTCTCTCATATACCTCTCCACCCCATCCCTCCATCTCATCCTCAGCCTCCCCCTCCCTCTTCCTCCCTCCACCTCACTCACATACACTCTCCGTCAGTCTCCCCCCCCCCCCTTTTTTTCCCCTGCTACCACTTTACCACAGCTTAACATCAGGAAGGCAAAGATTAGTTGAATTTGGGTTTTAATCAGTTAGTCTTGTATATAAATGTATATAAATAAACCATCTTTGTCAAGTTTTATCAATATAACCAAAGTACATGTAGTTCCTATTGGCCAGGGTAACTGCAATACTCCAAGCTCTTGACATGGGTATTAGTCAAACCTAACTGCTGACCCTTAATTAGAGAACACTACTGAGGGATGATTTTGACAGGTCTAAAGATGTCAGGACATACAGATGCATTAAGTACGGTATATTACATTTACCCCAATCAGAGATGAGCAAAGTCAGACATTAAGTGTGCCACAGCCTCAAACCTTGTCTGAAGTAAATGCTGAGATGGTTGCTGCGTTAAGTGGACAGAAAAGTGATGGGTGGAGTCATCAGTGTACAAGTGAATGGGGTTAGATTTACAGCTTAGGTCACTGATGAACAGAAGGAAGAGTTGGTGAGAGGACTATAGGAACACCACTACTGATAGCTGTAGAAGCCATCTACAACAGCAGCTACAGAACGACCAGAAAGGAAGCTAGAGGTGAAGGCAGGATAAACCTTAAGATGCCAGTGGAAGCTAAAGATTTATTCAAGAACTGATTGAAGGCTGAGATAAGCGTAATTTATGCAGAGTATGGCCATATTAGATGGATTTATGAAAGTGATGGACTGGAAGGTGTAACAGGCAAAATAAATCTCACGGGAAAAGGTTAGGGAGCTTCCTAAATGAGAACACAGCCCCTAGTGTTGAAGGGGGAAATAATTGTGGTGGCCTACACTAGCCTACTCTTGTGCATTAAGTCCTGAAGGAAGGAGAGGTTATGGCATATATTACTTAAGCTTCAGATACAATATTGGATTTTGGGAGTCATGCTCACTGTTTATGCCCTAAGTCTGCCATGGGGTCAGCTTGAACACTGAAATCTTAGCTCAGGCATCGTGAGGCTGTTGGTTGTAATCTAGCTTTGCCCTGATTTTTCTTCCTCTTGCAGCTAATATCAGACTATCCTATGGCTGTACATCCTCTTCACAGCAACTGATGACAAGGATAGTCTAGTAAATACTGTTACAGCTCAGCATTAAAGATGGATACTGTAATTGTGCACAACATTACAGAAAAGAATATAGTACAATAACCAGGACAGCTTTATACAGTCCTCAAACCATGGCTGGTGAAGCAGCCTCTCACTGTCACACACTGGCAATGTTCTGGTACTCTAAGGTATCACTAAAACATGTACAATTTAAAACACCAACATGTTCCCTCACACTGCATGTATAAAACCGAGTCCTTATACTGTACAGGAGTCAGGAGTGTTCCCTCACACTGCATGTATAAAACCGAGTCCTTATACTGTACAGGAGTCAGGAGTCAAGGAACACAAGTCCAGGGAAATAATTCAATGTAATTTTGACTGCATTTAGGCCACTGGTACTTTTAGCACCAATGCAACTTGAAAGCAGCCTCTTAATTCATGGGTGTCTGGCTGACTAGTTCATGACAAGGAGCCACAGTTTACAATCTTGCTACTTTGATAATCTAAGTCCATTTATGCCTCTAACAGACATTTATTTTTTTTTACAGGAAATTAATCTTGTGGTCTGCTTAATAAAGAGTTACAGTTGACAATTTTGCTGCTTAATTTTAGTCCTATATAATTTATGCCTCTACCACACATTAAACATTTTTAAAACAAGAAATTAATCTCATGGTTTCATTTTCAAGCAAGTTTAGGCAGCAAGTGGCAGGACCTCAGTGTGCCAAGATTTAAGAGAAAACCTTAAGTGTCCTCACCTTTTTAGCAGCGGGACGACCACCTGCCTGGAACCAAGACACCGGCCATGGTAGTGGTGGAGGTCTTGGCTGGTAGTTGTGGTCTGGAGAAGCTGAAATAGTGTAAATCACTTAACCACCTATTTTAATGTTATCAAATACAAAATATAGCTTCCACATCATCCCTAACCTTATTCTAAATGTTAAATGCTAAGCAAATTTCAACTAATTTATTTCTAAATTATAAGTGTTTGAATATTGCTTGAATGTAGTGCTGCCTACTTCTTCCTTTATCACTGTCTTCTTACTTCTCCCCCCATCCTTCCTGGCACATTACTTTCCACTTCAGGTGCCTCTACACAGTGTATAAGTCAGTTTCCTGTAACCCATGAAACCATTAACAACGCTGGGTGGTAACCATATAACCAAATTACAAGGTTGTATGTGGCCTGGTATGGTTGTCCTGTTAACTGGGTGGAGAACCATTTGTCATGCCTCCAAGAACCACACCACACTTCCCTGTGCCTGTCATGAAGCACTGTCAGCCACAAAGGACCATCACTACAGGTGACAGCCATGCAAGACTGGTTAACTTGCCTGCAGCTGCTGGTCTGCTTGGCCACGCTGGTTAATACAGTTGTTTTATATCCCTAATAAACATTTACCTGTGCCTGTCATGAAGCACTGTACACCACAAAGCAACATCACTACAGGTGACAGCCATGTAGGGCTAGACATGCAGGATTGGTTAACTTGCCTGCAGCTGCTGGTCTGCTTGGCCACACTGGTTAATAACGTTGTTCTATATCCCTAATAAACATTTACCTGTGCCTGTCATGAAGCACTACACCACAAAGCAACATCACTACAGGTGATAGTCATGCAGGGCTGGTTAACCTGCTGCTGCTGATGGTCTGCTTGGCCACGCTGGTTAATAAAGTTGTTCTATATCCCTAATAAACTGTTGCTGAATGGAAACCTATCTACCTATAAAGTACATCTGCCAACAGACAGTTTACTGGGCAGTATTGTAACCATATTCCTTGTACTGTAGCTGACATGTGGGCATGTTAAGAGACAGTTTACTGGGCAGTATTGTGACCATATTCCTTGTACTGTAGCTGACATGTGGGCATGTTAACAGACAGTTTACTGGGCAGTATTGTGACCATATTCCTTGTATTGTAGCTGACATGTGGGCATGTTAACAGTTTACTGGGCAGTATTGTGACCATATTCCTTGTACTGTAGCTGACATGTGGGCATGTTGAGACAATTTACTGGGCTGTATTCTGTAACCATATTCCTTGTACCGGTACTGTAGCTGACGTGGGCATGTTAAGAGGATGGGGGATGACAATTTAGGGAAGGCGGTGGCTCAATCAGTGGAGAGGTGGCCTGCAGTCTTAACGGACCCAGGTTCAAATCCCGCTGGGGCAGGGAACAGTTTAAGGATTTGAATTTCATAAAATCAGACTTTACTGTTCTACCAGAAGACCCGCCGACATGTCGTAAAAATACCCCCGCTAATACCAATACACCAGTCCTGTATGAGACAGCCCTAGCATGTATTCAGCTAGGAGGAGGCCGTAGCACGGGCCGAACAGGGTAGTACTCCCGAGGGGAATGGGAATGCTGGTGATAGGGAGAGCTGCAGCTCCTGTTTCACTAGCTATCTAACCATCCCCCTTTGCTGACCTTTTCAGTGTGACAGTAACATGGAGAGTAGTCCAGCATACTCTCTCAAACATTTCCTCTATCTATGCACTACACCACATGCACTTTACATTTCACACAACATATCCCACTACGTTATAGGGGTTGGCGCCAGCAAGGGCATGCGGCCAGAAAACTTTGCCCCCGCTACCTAGTGGCGGACTTCTGGGGGGAGGCGTGGCGTGGGTTCCGCCGGCATAGATCATGGGTCCAGGGCGAGATGGGGCTCGGGCCTGTGCTAGAGGGTACAGGGCATTGCGGTTCCCAGGCTGCTGCTTCCGCCCAGCAGAGAGGGGCCCGAACCTGGGAGTAGCGCCCCAGGAGGCTGCCCTATCAGTGGGTGTATAATGGCGGGATAGTTGCAGTGCCAAGACGCCCTTGGAGGGTGTCCCTGCAGCTGTCCTGGCAGGGTGCCCCGAGGCCACTACCACAGCCACTGGTAAGCTGGTGGGCTAGGGGTCCCAGATCCATTGCCTGGACCTGGGACTGTGCAGTGAGTGGGACCTGTGCTGTGTCTGTCCCCCTTTATTAATACTGAAGATGACAAAACAAAAGTTTCAAAGCAAGCCTGAGGACAGTAAATCACCCATGGGGATGAGGGTGGGTTCATGGAATGTGGGAAGTTTGAGGGGAAGAGCAGGGGAAGTCGTTGAGGCATTCAGTAGGAGGTGGGTGGATGTGGCGTGTTTGCAGGAAGTCCGGTACAGGGGTGGATCAGCCAGAAAGATTGTTGGGAAGGACTGTTGCTATAAGTTGTTTTGGCAGGGGGGGGACAGACGGATATGGAGGTGTTGGTGTGATGGTTGTGGAGAAATGGGTGGAATATGTTATGAATGTTTTGAGAGTAAGCGATAGGATATTGGTTGTGAAAATTCTGTTGGGAAGAAAGATAGCTGTGATTATATCGGCATATGCTCCACAGGCAGGATTGGATGAATCAGAGAACGATAGATTTTGGGATGATTTAATACATGTAGTGGGTGGTATGCGGGATGATGAGATAGTGGTTTTGGGAGGGGACTTAAATGGTCATGTAGGTGAAGCAGCCCAAGGTTATGAAGGAGTGCATGGGGGATGTGCATATGGTCTAAGGAACGCAGAAGGGGAAAGGATACTCGAGTTTGGGGAGGCAACGGACATGATTGTGTGCAACACATATTTTAGGAAACGAGACAGTAGGTTAATTACGTATGAGTCTGGGGGAAATAGCACTCAGATAAATTATTTTCTGGTTAGGAGGGCCGATAGGAGGTTAGTGAGGGATGTTAAAGTTATAGGAAGTGAGGAGTGTGTGCAGCAGCACAAACTATTGATTTGTGATATGGTGCTTAAAGAACAAGTGATGAAAAAGAGGACTTATGTACCTAGGAGGAAAATATGGAAGCTGAAAAACCAAGTAGTAAGGGATGCCTTCTATAGCGAGTTGAGGAGAGTGGTGGCTGAACAGGGAGCTGTAGACAGAGGCGTTAATGAACAGTACAGAACCCTCAAGAACAATTTCTTGAGAGTTACTGATGTAACATGTGGCTGGACAAGAGGACCACCAAGACATAAAGTAACTTGGTGGTGGGATGAGGGTGTAGAAGCTGCAGTTAAGGAGAAAAGAAGGCTTTTCCGGGAATGGAAGAAGGGTGGTAGCAAAGAGGAATATTTGGCTGCCAAGCGTAGGGCTAGGAGAGAGGTATACAGGGCAAAGTCTGAGTCACAGAGACTATTACTTGATAACCTAAATCATGGGGAAAGGAAAAATATATTTAGGGTGGCAGGTCAGGTGAAGAGGGATAATCGGGATATCATAGGTGAGCAGTGTGTGAAGAATGATGAAGGAAGGGTAGTGGTGAACAGTGAGGATATTAAAGATGCATGGAGAGAACATTATAACCGGTTGTTGAATGAGGAGTTTGACTGGGACAGGGAAGGTTTGGAGCCAGCAGATCCAGTGTCTGGCCCTTGGCCTTTGATTGATACTGCTACTGTGAGTGAGGCAATAGGCAGGATGAGGGTGGGGAAGGCAGCAGGTGTGTCTGGGTTGACTGCCAAAATGTTGAAGGCCTCAGGCGATATAGGGGTGAGTTTAGTCACTGACCTGATAAATAGGATTATTTATGAGTGTGTTGTCTCAGATGATTGGTTGAAGAGTGTTAATGTCTATCTATCTATCTATTGCCAGACGCCTCAATCCCGTTTGGGGTGGCCACAAACAAATCGCCTCAAAGTCGCCCTGTCCCCCGCCATTTCACTGCCCTGCTCCCAACTCACACCCCCCTCTCTCATAAGCCTCTCCAGTGTATAAAGGGAAGGGTGATGCCCTGGAAAGAGGAAATTATAGAGGTATAAAGCTTTTAGATCAGATAATAAAGGTAATGGAGAGAGTTTTGGAAGGTATGATTAGAAAAAGAGTGAATACTGATGAGATGCAGTTTGGGTTTATGCCAGGTAGGGGGACCACTGATGTCATATTCATTGTTCGACAGCTTCAGGAAAAATATATTGGTAGGAGAAGGGATCATTATTTTGTTTTTGTTGATTTGGAAAAGGCCTTTGACAGAGTCCCTAGAGAGGTGGTGAAGTGGGCAATGAGAAAGCTTGGCTTGGAGGAGTGGCTGGTTAGGGTGGTTATGGCCATGTATGTGGGTGCTCACACCCAGGTGAGAGTGAATGGAGATTTGAGTAACGAGTTTTCCGTGAATGTTGGTGTGCATCAGGGGTCAGTCTTGAGTCCCATGTTGTTTATCATGGTACTCGAAGCCCTTTCACGTGACTTTAGAAACAGACTCCCGTGGGAGTTGTTGTATGCTGATGATTTGGTGTTGATTGCAGAGAACGAAAGGGAGGCGGAGGAAAGGTTTAGGAAGTGGAGAGATGGTATGGGGCAAAAGAGTTTAAGGGTAAATGCAGATAAAACAAAAGTGATGACATCTAGGGTTGGTGGCGGTACTGTCAAAGACAAGGGAGAGTGGCCATGTGCAGTTTGCCACAAGGGCGTGGGAAGTAATTGCATCTTGTGCGGTGTGTGTGATAAATGGGTGCATAAGAGATGTAGTGGTATCAGAGGTAGACTGCAAGATAATGCTGATTTTATGTGTGTGGTGTGTCGGGGTGAGCAGGTGGAGATTGTCAGACGTGAAAGGATTGAACTTGCTGGTGAATCTCGAGTGTGTGGAAGAGTTTTGTTATTTGGGAGACATGTGTGCTGGAGGTGGGGCTGGAGCTAGCTCTGTGGCTAGGGTGAGAAGTGGTTAGAAGAAATTCAGGGAGCTCTTGCCTCTCCTGACATTGAGAGGGCTCTCCCTACGTGCTAAGGGGTCTTTGTATGCAGCATGTGTTAGGAGTGTAATGCTGTATGGTAGTGAGACCTGGGCAGTGAAGGAGGAAGATATTCGCCAGCTCAGACATACAGAAATGACAATGATTAGGTGGATGTGCAGTGCGTCCCTGCGTCCAAGGCCTGGAGGGGCTGGGTTTACAATGGAAGAGTTGAGAGGTAGGATGGGACTGGAGTGTATTGGTGTTGTGATGAGGAGAGGTAGATTGAGGTGGTTTGGACATGTGGAGAGGATGGGGGATGATAATTGGGTGAGGAAGGTGAGAAGTGTTAATATTGGGGGTGGGATTGTGAGGGGTAGACCGAGAAAGACGTGGGACAAGGTCATTGTGACCTTAGGGTTAAGGGATTGAACAGGGAGGCTGCAATGGATCGTGCAGCGTGGACAGCCGCCATTAGGTGACCAAGGCCAACACATGCAAGCATGTTGGAGCCTTTAAAAACGAAACGAAGGTAGGTGTTAGCGCCGAAGTGGTGACATGTAGAGGTGTGCGGTACGCAAGAGGACTACTGGGCCTTGAAGGCAGGCTGTGAAGCCTATGCCCGGAGTCGGTCAAAAAAAAAAAAAAAAACGCTGCACAAAATGAAGTGTGAACGTCAGCGGGAGGGTTGTGAAAGGCAGACCGCAAAAAAACCTGGAACAAAGTCAGTATGACCTCAGGGATAAGACTGAATAAGGAGGCTGCCAGACTGGGCAGCATGGACAGCCACCATTAGGTGACCAAAGCCAATGAATGCAAGAATGTTGGAGCCTCTATAAACGATACCAACGATACACCAGTATGGATGGTCAAGGAGTTGTTGTGGGGGAAAGGGATTATTCCCCTGAGCTGGACCTAGATAGATCATATAGCCCTGCTGGGGTGACAGGAGAGTGTTACCCCTCCCAGTACAGCTACCCAGGCAGGGCACGCACTCTCGACCTCGCAGTCTCTAATCAAACACTGCCACTGAGGCACCTGCTCTGTAGTGGGGGAAACCTTACTCCCTTCCTCTCAAATTCACAGGTAAGTACTGATGGGTAAGCATATTTAAATGATAATGTGTTACCTATTATGCATTACCTAACCTGCCAATGGCTTAGGTATTCCATGGACAGGAGGTAAAACACGTGCCAACACTATACAGCCAGGCAGAACTAAACGACCATCCACTACACCAGACACCGATACAACAATGGCCACAACTGCACTTAAATTAGTGCTGCCAGCCAGGTGTGTCAAGCTAAGCCTGTTGTGCCTCAGGCTATATACTCTGCTGTACAAGTGTCACCATATATATATATATATTATATATATATATATATATATATATATATATATATATATATATATATATATATATTTGTTTATATGAGTAACCACTATCCATCCAGTCCTCCATTAACTATACCACATCTATAGCCCGACGCCCTAATCCCGTAAAGGGTGGCTGCAGACAAAACGCCTCCAAGTCGCTCTGTCATCCACCATTTGACTGCCTTCCCCTCTCCCTCACATACCTGTCAACTCCCTCCCTCCACCTCATCCTCGGTCTCCCCCTCCCTCCACTTCACCTACATACACCCTCTTAGTGTCTTCCAATAACACCCCAATTACATAACCTCACCTGTACAGCAATTACAATCACATTACAGGTACTTACAAAATACCTAAACATGTATTAATTTCTACCTGATATTGTCTATGCCTCTATAATACTGTAATTTCCCTATTCAAAGTTCTAAACTAATGTGAACAGGTATTCTCAATTAAGGAAGCTCCCCCAACATCTTTTCCTTAGCGATTTATTTTTTATGGCTGGTTAATATCCTTCAGAAGTTGTTTATGCCGAGTATGGTAATATTGGAAGGATTTATATAGCTAACAGGACAGTATGAAATTTACAGTTACTTAAGAAAAAGTGTTAGGGAGTTCTGGTTAATATCCATTTGGAAGTTATTTATGCAGAATATGGCAATATTGGACGGATTTATATACAGTAGTTAACAGGACGGTAAAAAAGTTACTTATGAAAAGGTGTTAGGGAGTTCTGGTTAATATCTTTCTGGAAGTTATTGATGCAGAGTATGGCAATATTGGACGGATTTTTATTAGTGTTAGGGAGCTGATTAATAGTTTGCAAAATATTTAAGCTGAGTATGGCAAAAATGGCAGGATTTATAACAAGACAGTAAGAATAAATTACTCAGGGAAAGGTGTTAGGGAGCCGATTAACAGTTCTGCAAAATATTTATGTGGTGTATGGCAATAATGGCAGGATATATAAGGCAAGGATAAACCAAACTACTTAGGGAAAGGTGTTAGGGAGCTGATTACTAGTTCTGCAAAATATTTATGCGGTGTATGGCACTAATGGCAGGATATATAGGGCAAGGATAAACCAAACTACTTAGGGAAAGGTGTTAGGGAACCGATTACTAGTTCTGCAAAATATTTATGCGATGTATGGCAATAATGGCAGGACTTACATGGCAAGGACAGTAAAGAATAAACTACTTAGGAAATGGCGTTAGGGAGCTTCAATCGCCAACATAACCACGTTACTACAGATTAATTTACATGCCATTTCTGGTACTGGATTAAAACTAACCCATCTAGTTTGTCTCCTAAGCTGATTAAAATAGCTATCTAATCCCATAAGGGGTGGCCACAAACGAATCGCCTCCATGTCGCTGTCCTCCACTATTTCACTGCCCTGCTCCCAGCTCACACCTCCCTCCCATATACCTCTCCAATCCATCCCTCCAACGCATCCTCGGCCTCCCCCTTCCCCCCTCCACCTCACTCACTCTGTCTCGCTGTCTATCCTCTCTACACAGCCAAATAAAATACATTAAAGGTTAGCTACAGCACAGCATCTGAAAAACACGTTAGCTTTTCCACTGAACCCTTTTCTATTTCAGAGAACCCAGTGGACTGCAGGCTGGCTTTCCTAAACTATCTTCCATTCAGGGGATAGGGAGTGCAGCTAACACTATTCCATCACTGTTACTACAAATTTAATATACAAATGAGTCTCCTTGGTTACTAGTCAAATTCGTCTCCAACTGCCCTGAGCCGAAAGGGTAAGAAAAAAAAATACTTAACTGAAACGCCTTCGTCCGTTGAATCCAAACCCCCGTCTTGATCTTGAATTCCAACCCCGTCTTCTTGGTCACTTGAATTCAAACACCCCCGTCGTCTTGGTCGCTTGAATTCCAACCCCCGTCTTCTTGGTCACGAATTCCAACCCCCGTCTTCTTGGTCGCATTAACTCACTCCCGTCTTCTTGGTCGCTTGAATTCAAACCTTCTTGGTCGCTTGAAGTCAAACCAGTCTTCTTGGTCACTTGAATTCCAACCCCCGTCTTCCTTGGTCGCTTGAATTCATCTTGGTCACGAATTCAAATTTCGTCGGTTGAAATTAGACACTGAAAAAAAAATGAGTTATCTCAATCATATGTAGGCTATTCCTCGAAATTCCAAATATATGCAAACCTAAAATAAACTCAATTCCGTTCAGTTTTATGCTGTCTACTACCACACTATACATTTTGGAAAGCTATTAACTCCAAATTATGCCCTCAATATTAAAATTTGGGGAAAATCATCAATTAAATGAAAACACGCATCATTTCAAGAACTACCCATCTACGCTTCACGAACTGCTTGCTGCTGGTACCGTCGCCATCTTTAAAGCCCATCTCTATAAACATTAACACCATATGGGCTGCTAGTCACGATAAAGTGCAATGGAAAGTGTGGAGGACCATGCTACGATCGTATTCTGACACTGAGGTATGAAGAATAAAAGATACAGGAGAAAAATCAAAGTGACGCTTGCATATGGAGCGGACGACTTAAAAAACAAAAGCCGCTCTCGGTTAAATATTCCATAAAATCAAGTTTACCGGACTTCCATTAACAGCAAGCTAAGTCAAAAGTTTTAAAAGTTCCATCGTATGAAAGTAAACTAGATTACACATTATTAAAGGAATTTGTTGGACGAAAAAGGAAATTATACTTACCCAAAGAGTCACAGACCCCTCCACCAGCAAGGCCCAACTCGGAATGAGCCAGCGAACAAGGGAAACGTACCTCCCTCCACCCCCTCCTTCCCTCCCCAACTCCCTTCTCTCTATTCCTCCAGTCCACCCCCCTCCACTTCGGCCCTTCCACTCCATGATGTAGTTTTCGTTTTTTTTTTTTTTGTATATATATTAATTCATATGGATGTGTGTACGGTACAGTATGTGTTCATGTATGTGTATGTATGTATGTATGTGTAATTTCCATTTCTCATGATTAGCGTCCAGATAATGGCTACTTGTACCGTCTTTCTTTTGGGATATAAGAATACATACATATTTATGAATATTAGGTGAGTGTATATGTATCTTAAGGATTATTTTAATTTGGATCTCAGTCCAATTGAAGACAGTAGTTTCCTCCAACCCCCTCCTTTTCTCCGCCCCCCCACTTTCTTCCCTCCTCCCTCTCTCCGTCCCCCCCTCCTCCTCCGTCTCTCCGACCCCCACCACCTTTCCTCCATCCCCCTTTCTCCTCCCTACCTCCCTTCCTCTTTCCATCCTCCACCTCTCCTTCCCCCTCCTCCGTCCCTCACTACCTCCATCCCTCTTTATTCCTCCTCTCCTCCCTCCTTCCTTTCCTCCACAAAAAGCCGGCAGAAATTCCTTTACCCCCTTGCGCCCTCCCTCCACGTCCCTCCATCCTTCCACGCCCTTCCTTCCTCCCTCCCACCTTCTCCCCCTCCATCCCTCCACGGCCTGCCATCTACGGGGTTCTGTAATAATCAAACATACCCTTTTCTTTCTTTTTTTTTTTTTTTTTTTTCCCTCATTGCAGGTGACGTACATACAGGTTCATTCTGCCTTCTACTAAACGATTATATTCTGGAAGGATTTATTTAAGGGACCTTGTTGGTGGGACACAAGAGTGAGAGCAGTGGCAATGAGTTATTTGAGAGGAGCATGAGGAGTTACATGGACATACAGACTGACGAATGAGGAAGTGAAGCAGCGTTGTGGTGTGGATGTGGATGTGATAGGAAGCGTTATGAGAAACACACTGAGGTGGTTTGGCCATCTGGAGAGGATGGAGTGAGAGACTGACGAGGAGAGTGTGAAGGAGCGTTGTGGTGTGGATGTGGATGTGATAGGAAGCGTTAGGAGAAACACACTGAGGTGGTTTGGCCATCTGGAGAGGATGGAGTGAGAGACTGACGAGGAGAGTGTGAAGGAGCGTTATGGTGTGGATGTGGATGTGATAGGAAGCGTTAGGAGAAACACACTGAGGTGGTTTGGCCATCTGGAGAGGATGGAGTGAGAGACTGACGAGGAGAGTGTGAAGGAGCGTTGTGGTGTGGATGTGGATGTGATAGGAAGCGTTAGGAGAAACACACTGAGGTGGTTTGGCCATCTGGAGAGGATGGAGTGAGAGACTGACGAGGAGAGTGTGAAGGAGCGTTGTGGTGTGGATGTGGATGTGATAGGAAGCGTTAGGAGAAACACAATGAGGTGGTTTGGCCATGTGGAGAGGATGGAGAGTGAGAGACTGACGAGGAGAGTGTGAAGGAGCGTTGTGGTGTGGATGTGGATGTGATAGGAAGCGTTAGGAGAAACACACTGAGGTGGTTTGGCCATGTGGAAAGGATGGAGAGTGAGAGACTGACGAGGAGTGTATGTGAGTGAGGTGGAGGGGGAGAGGGAGGGGGAGGCCGAGAATGAGTGGAGAGGTAGATGAGGGAGAGGGTGTGAGATGGGAGCAAGGCAGTGAAATGGCGTTGGACAGGGCGACATGGAGGCGATTTGTTTATGGCTACCCCTCACGGGATTAAGGCGTCTGGCAATAGAAAGATGGATAAAATATGCAATATATATATAAGGTATAAACAACATAGATAAGGTATTATATATATATATATATATATATATATATATATATATTATCATCCCTGATCACTATATATATATATATATATATATATATATATATATATATATATATATATATATATATATATATATATATATATATATATTATCATCCCTGATCACAATATATATATATATATATATATATATATATATATATATATATATATTATCATCCCTGATCACTATATATATATATATATATATATATATATATATATATATATATATATATATATATATATATATATACATATATATATATATATATATATATACATATATACATATATATATATATATACATACATATATATATATATATATATACATATATATATATATTATATATATATATATATATATATATATATATATATATATAAAATCATCCCTGATCACTATCACCATCACCACAATCATCACCACTACCAGAGTCAGCACCACCATCACCACCACAACTATCAACCCTTCTTTACCAGTGTCATCATCATCACTACGGTACGGCGCGTCACACTGTATTGCTCTTAGTCATTATCCTTTACTCATTACTCTTATCACTGGTCCTTCCTTCCTCCTCCACACCATTTGACTCACCTGACTCAACGCTTCACCTTTAAACACACACGGCTTTACAATTCCACCAGTCCTATAAGAATGTCACCATCTTCCTCTTCCCCCGGCTACATTCTTACTTTATAGTCTTCGTGGCCTTCGAAGGGAGGGAAGGAGGAGGAGAGAAGGGGGTGAGGAAGGGAGAAGAAGCCGAGGTGAGGAGGAGAGGAGGAGGAGGAGGGGAGATGCGAGAGAGGCTGAAAGGAAGGGACGTGAGATAAGAGAGAGAGACAGGAGGAGGGAAAGAAGCGCGTGGAGAGACCTAGACTGGGACGGGCAAACAGAGTGGCAACTGGAGGTGCAGGGGAGGCAGGGAAAATAATGGCTTTAGGACTTATTAGGTGAGGATGAGAAGGATGTGGAGGAGGAGGAGGAAGAGAAGGAGGAGAAGGATGAGGATGAGGAGGAGGAGGAGAGGGAGGAGGAGAAGGATGAGGAGGAGGAGAAGGACGATGAGGAGGAGAATTAGGTGGTGGTGTGGACAGAGGAGAAATAACAGCACAAGACAGAGGAGCAAGGACAAGAGGAAGGAGAAGAAGGGGAGGATGAGGGAGAGACGGAAGGAGAGGAGGAGGAAGAGAAGGATGGGGAGGATGAGGGAGAGGAAGAAGGGGAGGGGGAGGAAGAGGAGGAAGAAGAGAAGGAGAGAGAGAAGGAGGATGGAAGGAAGGAGAGAGAAGAGGAAGAAGGCAAGAAGAGAGGAGGAAGAAGAGGAGAGACAGGGGGAAAGAGGGAAGGAGAGAGAGGAGGAGGAAGGAGGGAAGAAGAGAGGAGGAAGGAGGGAAGGAAAGAGAGGAGGAGGAAGGGGGGAAAGAGAGAGAGGAGGAAGGAGAGAAGGGGAGAGAGGAGGAAGGAGAGAAGGAGAGAGAAGAGGAAGGAGAGAAGGAGAGAGAGGAGGAAGGAGAGAGTGGAGGAAAGAGAGAAAAAGAGAGAAGAAGGAGAGAAGGAAGGAGTGAAGGAAGGAGTGGAGGAATGAGGGAAGGAGAGAAGAAGAAAAAAGAGGAAGGAGAGAAGGAGAGAGAGGATGAGGAGGAGGAGGTTGAAGATGAGAGGTGCCAGAGCACAGCTAAAGCCAAAACCAACCCACCATCTCTTTACAAGGCCGTTCACCGCGCCAGGCAGATTGGTGGTGCGGCCAAGATGAATGCGTCAGTCAAGAGGGCACCCAGTACAGGTCGTCTGCTTAAGGGGCAGCCAGTACAGGTCGTCTGCTTAAGGGGCACCCAGTACAGGTCGTCTGCTTAAGGGGCACCCAGTACAGGTCGTCTGCTTAAGGGGCTGACACCCAGTACAGGTCGTCTGCTTAAGGGGCTGACACCCAGTACAGGTCGTCTGCTTAAGGGGCATCCAGTACAGGTCGTCTGCTTAAGGGGCACCCAGTACAGGTCGTCTGCTTAAGGGGCACCCAGTACAGGTCGTCTGCTTAAGGGGCACCCAGTACAGGTCGTCTGCTTAAGGGGCACCCAGTACAGGTCGTCTGCTTAAGGGGCACCCAGTACAGGTCGTCTGCTTAAGGGGCTGACACCCAGTACAGGTCGTCTGCTTAAGGGGCATCCAGTACAGGTCGTCTGCTTTAGGGGCACCCAGTACAGGTCGTCTGTTTAAGGGGCACCCAGTACAGGTCGTCTGCTTAAGGGGCACCCAGTACAGGTCGTCTGCTTAAGGGGCTGACACCCAGTACAGGTCGTCTGCTTAAGGGGCATCCAGTACAGGTCGTCTGCTTAAGGGGCATCCAGTACAGGTCGTCTGCTTAAGGGGCACCCAGTACAGGTCGTCTGCTTAAGGGGCACCCAGTACAGGTCGTCTGCTTAAGGGGCATCCAGTACAGGTCGTCTGCTTAAGGGGCACCCAGTACAGGTCGTCTGCTTAAGGGGCTGACATCCAGTACAGGTCGTCTGCTTAAGGGGCATCCAGTACAGGTCGTCTGCTTAAGGGGCTGACATCCAGTACAGGTCGTCTGCTTAAGGGGCATCCAGTACAGGTCGTCTGCTTAAGGGGCATCCAGTACAGGTCGTCTGCTTAAGGGACTGACATCCAGTACAGGTCGTCTGCTTAAGGGGCACCCAGTACAGGTCGTCTGCTTAAGGGGCACCCAGTACAGGTCGTCTGCTTAAGGGGCTGACATCCAGTACAGGTCGTCTGCTTAAGGGGCATCCAGTACAGGTCGTCTGCTTAAGGGGCATCCAGTACAGGTCGTCTACATAAGGGGCATCCAGTACAGGTCGTCTGCTTAAGGGGCACCCAGTACAGGTCGTCTGCTTAAGGGGCACCCAGTACAGGTCGTCTGCTTAAGGGGCACCCAGTACAGGTCGTCTGCTTAAGGGGCACCCAGTACAGGTCGTCTGCTTAAGGGGCACCCAGTACAGGTCGTCTGCTTAAAGGGCATCCAGTACAGGTCGTCTGCTTAAAGGGCCCCCAGTACAGGTCGTCTGCTTAAGGGGCTGACATCCAGTACAGGTCGTCTGCTTAAGGGGCTGACATCCAGTACAGGTCGTCTGCTTAAGGGGCATCGAGTACAGGTCGTCTGCTTAAGGGGCTGACACCCAGTACAGGTCGTCTGCTTAAGGGGCATCCAGTACAGGTCGTCTGCTTAAGGGGCTGACATCCAGTACTGGTCGTCTGCTTAAGGGGCATCCAGTACAGGTCGTTTGCTTAAGGGGCTGACATCCAGTACAAGTCGTCTGCTTAAGGGGCTAACACCCAGTACATGTCGTCTGCTTAAGGGGCATCCAGTACAGGTCGTCTGCTTAAGGGGCACCCAGTACAGGTCGTCTGCTTAAGGGGCTGACACCCAATACAAGTCGTCTGCTTAAGGGGCTGACATCCAGTACAGGTCGTCTGCTTAAGGGGCATCCAGTACAGGTCGTCTGCTTAAGGGGCACCCAGTACAGGTCGTCTGCTTAAGGGGCACCCAGTACAGGTCGTCTGCTTAAGGGGCTGACACCCAGTACAGGTCGTCTGCTTAAGGGGCATCCAGTACAGGTCGTCTGCTTAAGGGGCATCCAGTACAGGTCGTCTGCTTAAGGGGCATCCAGTACAGGTCGTCTGCTTAAGGGGCACCCAGTACAGGTCGTCTGCTTAAGGGGCTGACATCCAGTACAGGTCGTCTGCCTAAGGGACACCCAGTACAGGTCGTCTGCTTAAGGGGCACCCAGTACAGGTCGTCTGCTTAAGGGGCATCCAGTACAGGTCGTCTGCTTAAGGGGCACCCAGTACAGGTCGTCTGCTTAAGGGGCTGACATCCAGTACAGGTCGTCTGCTTAAGGGGCATCCAGTACAGGTCGTCTGCTTAAGGGGCTGACATCCAGTACAGGTCGTCTGCTTAAGGGGCATCCAGTACAGGTCGTCTGCTTAAGGGGCATCCAGTACAGGTCGTCTGCTTAAGGGACTGACATCCAGTACAGGTCGTCTGCTTAAGGGGCACCCAGTACAGGTCGTCTGCTTAAGGGGCTGACATCCAGTACAGGTCGTCTGCTTAAGGGCATCCAGTACAGGTCGTCTGCTTAAGGGGCATCCAGTACAAGTCATCTGCTTAAGGGGCATCCAGTACAGGTCGTCTGCTTAAGGGGCTGACATCCAGTACAAGTCGTCTGCTTAAGGGGCACCCAGTACAGGTCGTCTACATAAGGGGCATCCAGTACAGGTCGTCTGCTTAAGGGGCACCCAGTACAGGTCGTCTGCTTAAGGGGCACCCAGTACAGGTCGTCTGCTTAAGGGGCACCCAGTACAGGTCGTCTGCTTAAGGGGCACCCAGTACAGGTAGTCTGCTTAAGGGGCACCCAGTACAGGTCGTCTGCTTAAGGGGCACCCAGTACAGGTCGTCTGCTTAAGGGGCACCCAGTACAGGTCGTCTGCTTAAGGGGCACCCAGTACAGGTCGTCTGCTTAAAGGGCATCCAGTACAGGTCGTCTGCTTAAAGGGCCCCCAGTACAGGTCGTCTGCTTAAGGGGCTGACATCCAGTACAGGTCGTCTGCTTAAGGGGCATCGAGTACAGGTCGTCTGCTTAAGGGGCTGACACCCAGTACAGGTCGTCTGCTTAAGGGGCATCCAGTACAGGTCGTCTGCTTAAGGGGCTGACATCCAGTACAGGTCGTCTGCTTAAGGGGCTGACATCCAGTACAGGTCGTCTGCTTAAGGGGCATCCAGTGCAGGTCGTCTGCTTAAGGGGCTGACATCCAGTACAAGTCGTCTGCTTAAGGGGCTAACACCCAGTACAGGTCGTCTGCTTAAGGGGCTAACACCCAGTACAGGTCGTCTGCTTAAGGGGCATCCAGTACAGGTCGTCTGCTTAAGGGGCTGACACCCAATACAAGTCGTCTGCTTAAGGGGCTGACATCCAGTACAGGTCGTCTGCTTAAGGGGCATCCAGTACAGGTCGTCTGCTTAAGGGGCATCCAGTACAGGTCGTCTGCTTAAGGGGCATCCAGTACAGGTCGTCTGCTTAAGGGGCATCCAGTACAGGTCGTCTGCTTAAGGGGCACCCAGTACAGGTCGTCTGCTTAAGGGGCTGACATCCAGTACAGGTCGTCTGCTTAAGGGGCACCCAGTACAGGTCGTCTGCCTAAGGGGCACCCAGTACAGGTCGTCTGCTTAAGGGGCATCCAGTACAGGTCGTCTGCTTAAGGGGCATCCAGTACAGGTCGTCTGCTTAAGGGGCTGACACCCAATACAGGTCGTCTGCTTAAGGGGCTGACACCCAGTACAGGTCGTCTGCTTAAGGGGCACCCAGTAAAGGTCGTCTGCTTAAGGGGCATCCAGTGCTTAAGGGGCACCCAGTACAGGTCGTCTGCTTAAGGGGCTAACTGCAACGTGTACATACAAACCCAAACCTTCCCCTGACACCATCCCAACTTTCCACCCACTCCAGCCAGACGTAGACTATAATAAATTTGGTTTGAAGGGAGAAAAGTACATGGGACTGCTGGCGTTAGCTGCTGCCTTTCTTCTGTGTGTTTTGCGCACTACGGTTAGAGATGTACTGAATGAGACGGATATTGTGCATCCTCTGACACAACGCTTGCCTCAGGCTGCCGCCACCTCTCATCTGGATGCGACAAGATACTGCAGCCAAAGCTTTTTCCACTGTATAACCTATGTATCAAGTGTGGCAGAGAAGCTCCAGCTCAGCACAAAATACGACGCTGTAACTCGTATGGAGGGCAAGAGACAGGGGCTCTGCGATAAGCATTCACAGAAAATCTTTTGCAACACGGATGGTTCAGACAGCCGCGGGATTGAGAACATTCGAGAAGCCAGTGACAACGACATGTTGGCTGTTTACTACTTCACGTCCACGGCCTGGCTGTACATGTGCTAGTGTACAGTGCACCGCGTGTCCTATCTGGCCGACATGGTGTAGTGGGACTCAACAGAACCGGCATTACAAAAGCCCGAGAGGGACTTTCGGGCCAAGAATACTTGGCCAGTAGCCCTGCTTGTATGGAGGCAGGCACAGAATACTTGGCCAGTAGTCCTGCTTGTATGGAGGCAGGCACAGAATACTTGGCCAGTAGTCCTGCTTGTATGCAGGCAGGCACAGAATACTTGGCCAGTAGCCCTGCCTGTGGTAAGAGGTCACTACAAAGTGTCTTCCATCTTTCTCTCCTTGCTGTCCTCTTCTGCTCTTCTGTCCCGCCTCTCTTCTTCATATTTCCCTGTCTCACCTTCACCTTTTATCCCGTACACCATTTACACGCCAGCCTTAGTGCCACACAGCCACGGGGCGCCTTGATGCTACTAATCCACCTGTCCTTAATGCCTTCCCTGTCTCACCTTCACCTTTTCTCCCGTACACCATTTACACGCCAGCCTTAGTGCCACACAGCCACGGGGCGCCTTGATGCTACTAAGCCACCTGTCCTTAATGCCTTCCTTCCTTCCTATTTTCTTACTTTTCAGGAACGGTCCCCATGTTACTCCAAGAACGGTCCTTGGTTTCTGACTTCCGTATCCTTCAGGAACGGCCCTACTGACCAGTCACTGCTACAGCCTCTCACACCTGACAGCAAACTCTCTCTTTCTCTAATACTTCACACTGACCCCAAGACACCACACCATCCTCTCTCTCTCTCTCTCTCTCTCTCTCTCTGCATATGTGTGTGTGTGTGTGTGTGTGTGTGTGTGTCTGTACATATATATATATATATATATATATATATATATATAATATATATATATATATATATATATATGTATATATATATAATATTTATATATATAATATATATATATATATATTATATATATATATATTATATATATATATTATATATATATATATATATATATATATATATATATATATATATTATATATATATATATATATATATATATATATATATATATATATATATATATATATGCAAGGAAGAAGGAACCAAAGGCCATGAGCCCGCAGTAACAGTTCCCTCCAAGAGAAAAACAAAATACAAGAGAGAGCCAAATTCAAGATCCGATCATTTTGAGATGCCTGGACACACTGCGTTTGAAAGACTGGAGATCATAGGCAGCAGGAAATACAGACAGAGGGAGACAGTTCCAGAGCTGACCTGTTGCATAAATGAATGACTGGGAGTAACGGTTAACTCTTGCATTAGAGAGTTGGACAGAAAAGGGATGAGAGTTTGCTGCTAGACGGGTGCTATATATATATATATATATATATATATATATATATATATATATATATATATATATATATATATATATATATATATTGTTACATAGCCTATGATTTCATCATCCTTTGTGTAATTTTAACGCACAGTTGCTGCATGTTTGATCACGAGCGTGTTCTGCCTCAGTCCCCCCCTTCTACCGTTATAGTAGAGTAAGTCGTTCTCTCTGTTATACTTTGCAAGGATTTTCAGCTCTCTGTCCCCATGGCTTCATTTGCGCGTCCCTCTTACAAGTTGTATCAAGCTCTGCCAGCCCCTATATAATGAGCTCAGTCTCTGCATCATTGCCACTTAGATCTGCTCCTTATTTTGTTCACATCTCTGTCCTCCCCTGTACAGATATTATTATTGTGAGTGCTCAAGAAGTCTCCAACCATCTAGCAGCTGTGTGTAATTTGAGTATAACTGTTGTTGCATTTTTTCTTGTACTGTATAGCATAAGTTTAATTTGTAGGCCTAGTGAAGTTTTCGTAATTCGTGTAGGGTTCTTTATGTCAGTCATTTTTGATAATAGTTTGTATCTGTAATTATTTATCTGGCATTCACTGAGTATTATCTGGTATCTCATTTTATCAGGGCTGACTTAGATAAATTTATTCTTGCTAATTTCGTGTTAATAGAGGCTATTGCAGTTAACCATATATTTAACCTGTTTTTGCCATTACATTATCCTTATGAGTCCTGAATGTTTTGTTGTTAGTTTGAGCATTAAACTTTAACTTGTAATTTTACCTAACTCTTTTGTTTTGAACCTGGAACTTTACGGGACAGTAGTGATTTTTAGTATTCTCACTTAAAGTGTACGTTATCTTTCTCTGTTCCGTAACATAAATTTGGCGACCTCATATCAGGATATTCAGGATATTATCATAAGGATATTGTTTGATATTTTGTGACTGTGATATATTCATGATGGCTACTATTTCTACACTTGATGAAGCCAAAGATTTTTTGTCAAATGTGCAAACAGTGTGTGATATAGAAAACAGAACAAAGAATGAACTTAAGCTTGTTGCTCAACAATTGGGAATTGCAGTTCACTCTCATCATTCTAAAGATCAAATTGTTGGCATGATTAATGAAAGCTTGTTTAATGTAACTCCTCCAAATGAGCAAACGCAGATTGAATTAGCTAAGTTACAGCTAGCCCTGCAGGAGGCTAAGGCTAAGGAGGCGGAGTCTCGTGTGAAGGAAGCTGAATTTCAAGCACAGGCTAAGGAGGCTGAATTTCAGGCAAAAGCTAAGGAGGCTGAGGCACAAGTTGAACTTGCCAGGATTCAGGCAGACCATGAGTATCGCATGAAACAAGGTGGAACTGGATCATCTTGCTCTGATGATTTTGATGTGGCTAAAAATGTTAAACTTGTCCCTCCTTTTAATGAATCTGATTTAACAAAGTATTTTCAGTTGTTTGAGAGGGTAGCTACAGGTTTTAATTGGCCTAAGGAGTATTGGCCAGTACTCCTTCAAACTGTTCTCACCGGTAAAGCTCAAGTAACTTATGCATCTTTGCCTCAGGATCAGTCTGATAATTATGATGTAGTTAAGAGCTTGATTCTTAAGGCCTATGAGCTTGTTCCTGAAGCTTATAGAGTAAAATTTAGGACAACTTATAAGCAAGATAAGCAATCCCATGTTGAGTACGCAAAAATCAAAGAAGATCTGTTAGAGCAGTGGTTAAATTCTAAGAATGTGGATTCTGATTTTGGTAAATTTAAGCAGATGATTTTGCTGGAGGATTTCAAAAGGTGTATTAGTAAAGATGTAAGCCTATATCTTGATGAGAAAAGAATAGATAATTTGTCTGATGCTGCAGTTTTAGCTGATGAGTATGTTCTCACTCACAAGAGATATTCTAGAGAAAAAGGGAAAGCTGAGAGTAAGTACGTTGCCTCTACTCAGAGTACAGGTAACAGGAAAGAGAATAAGGATGATGTTTCTCAGGAAGTAAATACCAGCTTCACCTCTAGATTTCAGAAAAGTAAATGTACTTATTGTAGTAAGCTTGGTCATACTACGGAGAGATGTTTCAGGAGACAGCGTGATGTGAACAAAAAGGAGTCTTTAAATATTCAGTCAATTGGTCTAGTGTCCACTCTTGAGAGTTCCCAGAATTCTTTAACTGAGTTAACTGAACCTGCTTTGAGGGTAACTTAAATTCTCATGATGGAGCTCCTCTTTTGAGCAGTAACGTGGGTGACACTCTCAAGAGTTCATGTGCTAATTTCCTGTCTGATGGTTTTGTCAGTCCTCTGGACAGTAATGACAGGAAATCAGTTAAAATATATCGTGATACAGGTGCTTGCCAATCCCTTATGCTGACCAGTGTTCTAGGCTCTAATTTTAATTCCTCTGATGAAACTGTAATCTTACAAGGTGTAGGGAATAATTACTTCTCTGTTCCTCTGTGCAGAGTGAATTTAGAGTCTGGTTTTGTTAATGGTTCTGTTATGGTTGGGTTGGTTGAGACACTCCCAATGTCAGGTGTAACTTTCTTACTTGGAAATGATATTGGTGGAAGTCAAGTGTGTCCAGCTCCTCAGTTGTCTAGTGAGCCAGTGGCTGCGTCCCAGGATTGTGATGTCCCTGATGTGTTCCCTGCATGTGCTGTCACTAGGGCTAAGTCTAAAGTTACTGGTGATTTAGAGGATAATGATGATGATGATGTTATCCTAGCTGACACTTTTCTTGCTAATTTGGACCACTCACCAGATGAGGCAGTACCCCGTAGTGTTGATAATTTGTCTCGTCAAGAGTTGGTTGAGTTGCAGGTTGCTGACCCTGAGTTGAAAGGTCTAGCTAACTCTGCTTACAGTGAAGAAGAGTCAGCCGGTGCTTCTACTTGTTATTATGTAAAGTCAGGAGTACTTATGAGGAAGTGGAGACCCCCAACAGCATCAGCCGACTGTGAATGGGAGGTTGTACATCAAGTTGTCATCCCTCGTGTTTGTAGGCAGGATATCATTCGAGTGGCTCATGATTCCAGTTTGGCAGGACACCTTGGAGTGAGGAAGACTGTGGCACGCATTTTGAAACACTTCTACTGGCCAGGTATCTTCAGGGATGTTTCCTGGTATTGTAAGTCTTGTCACACCTGTCAAGTTGTGGGGAAGTGTAATCAGACCGAAAAGGTTGCACCTCTAGTTCCCATTCCTCCTTTTGAGGCGCCTTTCACCCGTGTGTTGGTGGATATTGTGGGCCCTCTTCCTAAGACTTCTTCAGGATTTTCTTATGTGTTGACCATGATTGACATGGCTACTCGTTATCCTGAAGCCATTCCACTTAGAAACATCTCAGCAAAGAACGTGGTTAAGGAAATGTTGGGGTTCTTCACAAAGTTTGGTCTGCCTAAGGAGGTACAGTCAGACCGGGGAAGTAATTTCATGTCAAACGTTTTCAAGCAGTCTCTGAAAGAGTTGGGCATCACCCAGATCACGTCTTCAGCTTACCATCCCCAGACCCAAGGAGCGTTGGAGAGATATCATCAAACACTCAAATCGATGCTCAAGAAATACTGTTTGGAACATCAGAAAGACTGGGATAAAGGTCTTCCATTCGTTGTGTTTGCTGCAAGAGAATCTCCAAATGAATCACTGGGCTTCTCACCTTTTGAACTACTGTTTGGCCATGAAGTAAGAGGACCCCTTAAGCTACTCAAGGAATGCTGGCTGTCGGAGGAAGATGACGTCAACCTGCTGGAGTATGTGATGAATTTCAAAGAACGGCTGTCCACTGCTTTACAGCTGGCGAGAGAGAATTTAGGAGCTGCTCAGGAGAAGATGAAGACTTGGTATGATAAGAAGTCCAGGTTACGCCACTTTCAGCCAGGAGATCAGGTTTTGATTCTGCTACCAGTTCATGGGCAACCTCTTCAAGCCAAGTTTAGTGGCCCTTATTTCGTGGAGAAGAAACTCAGTGATGTCAGCTATGTCATCGCCACACCAGATCGTAGAAAGAGCAAGCAACTATGTCACATCAACATGCTAAAGTTATATCACAGGCGGGACGAAAATAATCCAGTCTGCACTGTAGCTGTTCCACCCGAGTCTGCAAGTGAAGCTCTCCCATGCAGTATGAGCCTGAGTGATAGTTTGGGGAAGAATCCTGATATCATGAATGATCTCCAGACTAAGCTTTCTCATCTACCACCCAAGGAAAGGCAGGAGTTTTCGGCATTACTGCAGGAGTACCCGCAAGTGTTCCGTGCCACTCCAGGAAGAACCACTGTGTTGATGCATGATGTCGATGTTGGAGACGCAAAGCCAATTAAATTGCCTCCTTACCGTGTGAACCCAGTGAAAGTTCCTCTCATCCAGAAGGAGCTTGGCTACCTGTTGGACCACAAGTTGATTGAGCCCTGTCAGAGCGAGTGGAGTTCTCCTGTCACTCTGGTCCCTAAGCCAGGTGGGTCACAGCGGCTTTGCATTGACTACAGACGTGTTAATCAGATAACTAAAACAGACACTTACCCTCTCCC